>NC_057799.1:434014297-434352076 GCF_018294505.1 Triticum aestivum
AACGAACATATTGTACCCACCCTAGTCCTCTTTCAATCGATCTCCGGACCCCGAGATGAAATCGAGAGAGAACGAGTGGGTGCATGTGTGATACGCAAGGCGGATTCAAAATTTTGAACGAGTGATCATAGCATCCACAAATCATATGTAAAGGGTATTCAATGTTTGTTTCGCTCTTGAACGTACAATATACTCCCTCCAATCCTTTCTAGTAGTTTACATATAAGTTTTATGTGTAGTCAAAGTATCTCTACTTTGATCAAACTTACAGAAAAAAGTATCAACATTCAACAACGCCCAATCAATATTGTTAGATTCGTACATACTCCTAGATTTGTATTCAAACAGACATGGTTTCCAATTTGTTTTCAACCACGTGAATGTGCTTGTTCTCGTGCATGCTCTTCCTACTAGGATTTCGCCACGTATAGCCAGTCCAATAGTAACTTTTTTTAAGCTCCCTGTCCAATAGTACTAGTGGAGTACTGACAACATCTGTAGTAGAGTATGCAGTGCTCATAGTACTCCCTCCTTCCATTTATATAGGGCCTATGTGGAGGAGAGAGATGTGAAAAAGTAAAGGGAGTGAGCTCTCATGCAAGAGCCTAGCTATATACGCATTCCTAGTTAAATACAATAAATATGAAGAAAGAGATGGAGAGGAGATGGAAAAAAGTACTAATACAATAGCCAACCTTATATATTTTTTTGTGGGAAATAGCCCACACTACTGTATGAGTGCACATAGATGATGGCTATAGATGACATGGCAGTTCCTTATAGCCATCGGCTGGCTATATTATTAACCATGCTCTAATGCGTTTTTCAAAACCGCCTTTGACTATTGACAAGATTAATAGTACATGAGATGTATAATGTGAAAATTATATCATTGTAAGCTCCTTTCACATACGAATTTGACCGTATGCTTTGTGTAAGTTGCATGTCATATATTATTACTCTAACATTTGGTCAAAGTTAGCCTTGAAAAACGCATTAGGCCCTGTAGATGGAAGGAGGGAGTAGTAGTGGAAGTGGATAATCTGACGTAGGTATCCCTACCTTACCCTCCCTTTCGTTCACTTACTGGCGGACCCCATGCTTGCTAGGCCCCGCATGTCAGTTACTCAATGGGTTCGGCCACATCAGGGGATCCTCATCCGTAGTATACTCCCTCTATTTTTATTTACTCCACATAAAACGGAGGGAGTGGTAGTATAAATGACGCGGGCGGGGGAGGGGGAGGGACATCGGTTTGCTCTCAACAGTGGTCCCACAAGAGAGCGAAAACGCAAGATGGAGCGCGTTCCGTTCGGTGAGCGACGTGGAGGGTCCAGCGTGCCAGGGTGCAACGTGAACGCGACAAGAGCGATGTACAGTCAAAACCAATTGACTGGTCGTCACCGGAACCACTATTCACACTAGAACCTTCGGTGCTCGGCCTACACTAGCCACTGCCCCAAAACCACACCTCCTCTCCAGCCCATCCCCCCACCTTTCGATCCCCTAGCCCGCATCAAGCGTCCCCTAGTTCACCGGAAAGCCATGGTGCGCCGCAAGATCACGTACTACAAGATGCTGACGCCGGAGCGCCGCGCAGAAATCGCGGTGGTGGTCGGCGCCACAAACCTCCGTTCCCAAGCTCGCTTTGCGGCGGGCCAATCCCCGAGTTCTCTGGAGCCAAGCTACGAGGAGGAGGAAGCCAACCCAATGTTCATGGCGGAGGTCGCGGCGCGGAAGGCCCTCGATGGGTATGAGACGATGGACGTCGACTTCGTCCGGCGTCCGGGTCCCCCATGGTGCAGGCGGACCAACGGTTTAACCTGGCGTTACTAAAGGAGGACCAGGAGGTAGAGGCTCAACTCGACACGGAGCGCGCGCATGCCGCTGCCATCGAGGCTCTCCTGCAGAAGGAACCGGATGTCGTGGATGTGAACCGGGCCGCGGAGGCTCAACTTGAGGCGGAGCGCGCGGATGCCGCTGCCATCGAGGCCCTCCTGCAGGCGGAACCGGACGTCCTCGACTTGAACCGGGCGGCGGAGGCTCAACTCGACGCGGAGCGCGCGGATGCCGCTGCCATCGAGGCCCTCCTGCAGGCGGAACCGGACGTCCTCGACTTGAACCGGGCGGTGCTCTCGTCCGTGCAGAGCGCCCGCACGCTCCGCGTGAACGAGCAGCTGGAGGCCGAGGACAACCAGGGTGCGGAGACACACGTCGGCAGCTACGGCTGGTTCGCGCCGGCAGCCAAAGACGACGAGGCCGTCTCGTTCCGTTAGCAGTGATAGTTTTTCTTTATGTTGTTGTTTTTAGGGATCTTTTGCTGTGTAAAAACATATATTGTTATGCAAGTCGCCTGACTTTCATCATTCGGGCCAGTCTACCATTTCAGGCTTTTGGATGAATATCCTACGTCTCCTAACCCTTCTTCCTCACCTCTTCTTCTTCCCCAACAGACCACCGCACGGGCCGTACGGATCCTCCCCAACATGCGGTTGGATAAACATACTATATGAACGAAAATTATGTGTCAGCGGTAGGATAGTTGAGTTTGGTTTGTTCACATGTGGTAGCACGTGTCAGTGAGGGTGTGTTCCCTTGGTTGGGTTTGTGGCGTGCAGGAGCGACTGTGTGAGGGTGCAGAGCGACCATGTGAGGGTGCGGTGCGACCGCGACAGCCGTGCGCAAGTGTACCTCCTTTTCATTTTGAAAACCTTAGGCAAGCTTGGCAAAAATATGTGGCGAAGTATGGCAATGCAAGGCCTAGACCCAAACAGGATAAGTACGTACGTACTAGGAGTACTGGTGTTAATAAAGAAAGGCGAGGTTTTCCTTCGCGGGATTAATCGATACAAATCCTCGTTTGACGTGTCAATTAATGCGTATTTTTTCTCCAAAGCCCAAAGAGCTAACCATCTCACTCCTCATCGCTTGATTAATGCAGTGCCATGCAAACCAACCTTCTCACTTCCGCATGCATGCAAGGGCATATTGATGTCCTTGGTTGCTAGTACGAGGCAAACCCCATCAATTTTGCCTCGATTAGTGTCAGTGGCCTTTTGCAAATTGTAATTCTAATATACTGGCCTTGTGTACAAAAAAATGGAGGTAGTAACTATTTGACTTCCTTCCCCATTGTGGTGACGTCGACGATATCTCGAACGTTGTGGTTTGGCGAAGTGCATTCGACGGATAACACCGTTGAGGGAGACCACCGGACGCAAGTGCCGCCTGCAAGCCGAGACAACCGCCTTATTTGCATCCAGGAAGTCCGTTGAACCAAAGGACACATAAATGTACTAGTAATACTAGTACACAATAGCGCCGTCTGTCCAGCTTAGTGCGGTGAGGTGGTTTCTCGAAGAAGACGATGGAGAAGCGGAGTCAGCGAAGAGTGAAATGATGGTTGCTTCGTCCGTGCTTTGTGATTTGACGTCTCAATGCTTTGTGATTTGTGATAGAAGGGACAAGGGAGTAGACTCTATGCTCTATACTGTACATGCGTCCAAGCACGGGAGCAAGAGGAGAGACGTTGCATTTTTCTATTCCTTCAATCAATCAGGGAGCTTCGGTTCCATCTTTTTGGCTTTGGCAGCACCGTCCACAATGGTTCCCATCGATGCCAAAAGCTATTTTCACATTTGGCTACACATTGTGGATGCCCTTAACCGTACCACTTGGTTTTGCTCCTGTGTGCTATCTATACAAATCTCAATTATATTGATCTAAAAAATTATAGAATCAAGATTAGTAAAAAGGAGGTGATTTTGCCGCGCGGGTGGCGGGGGAGGTTTCTTATTTTTAGAGGACGTTAGCCTGGCGGTTTGCTAACATGCGGTCCCACGTGTCAGTGCTTTACCAAGCCGATCTGCGTCCCACATGAGGCAGAACAACGACAGAAGCAACACGTGGTTAACTTGAAGAAGATCTTATCGAAAAAAAACTTGAAGAAGATGAGGGAGAAGCGGATTCAGCAATGAGTGAAATGATGGTTGCTTCGTCCCTCCAACTTCTTTTTTTAGCATTATTACTTCGTCCCTCCAACTTAACTGTGGTAAAGGTGCAACTTTGTGATTTGACGCCTCATTGCTCATTACTACGCCGGCGCCATGACTGGGGTGCTTCACCCCTGCTGCTCTGCACTGTATTTCGGTATGGCACGTGGACCCGGTAGCATGATGTGCCACATGTCGGCGAACGGGACTAGAACATTTATGAAAGCGAGCGCTCCACCCTTATGACGGAGGAGTACACGACACGGCGGCCCCGTGAACTGTCACTTGTATTGTATAGTACTATAGTTTTGTTGTTTCGCACGATCCATTGATACAAACCCGATTAAACAGGAAAGGGCGGGATTTTTCCCGCGCGGTAGATGATACTGGCCATACATTTCAAAGGCAATTTTAATGTATGCAAACTGAATAATTAAGTAACAATATGATATCTAGTAAAACTAAAAACACATATGATTTATTGTGTTAGAGTGTAGTAGTAGTGTTGTATTGCATAGTTGTTAGATGTAACATGCGAGAACGTGTAGATATGTAGTTTTGGAGGGCCTACAGAGAGAAAAGCGTAATACGGTCACCGAACTTCAGAATACGCTCATTACGGTCACTATATACGTTTTGCGGTGATTATACGGTCACTTGCTCACCGTTCAGCATCGGATTGCACTCTGTTGACCGGCCAAATAGTCTGCGTGGCACCATGTTGACTAGTTAAACTGACCACATTCCTTGTGGGTCCCACGTGTCAGTTCACATAGGAAAAAGGTCAGATAAACACAAATTTACCTAGGCGCGACAAGACTCCAACCCATGTGCGGGAATCACCTGGTTGTGTATGTGTCTGTCAGGGCCTAATGTGTGCGCATGCACGTGTAGGTTGAGCACTTGAGCGTGAGAGTGTGTGTTGGTCGTGTGGTGTGTGCATGCATGCGTGCGTGTGTGTGTGTGTGAGTGTTGCGTGCGTGCGTGGCTGCGTGTGTACGTGTGAGTGTTGCGTGCGTGCGTGGCTGCATGTGTTCGTGTGAGTGTAGCGTGCATGCAGTTCATGTGCATGCGTGTGTGTGTGTATAATCACCACACCAGCTCCTGTGTGTTAAAACAGACGGCTCAGCATACCAATACAAGGCCACCTTGTCCGTTGTGCCTGCGGTCATGACTTTGAACCACCGTCCAATATTTTTGTTGTTGTTTGTTTTCATTCTTACTAGCAAGATGCCTGTGCGTTGCACGTAACATCAAGATGCATTTGTATGACTAATTTATCTTGTGAGAGAAAAGGATGAATGAGGGAAGGCCTTATTTGCAAATGTGGAGAGGTGTGTGGGTACCTTTTGCAAAATTGCCATAGTTTCCTTCCTATCCGTCAGATATAAATCGGATGGCCTATGTTGCAGGATGGCTGGCACACCATCATCACCAACTCTGTTTTTTATAAGAGTGTAGAAGAGTAGATACAAGCCGACAGGTGGGCCCAATGGTAGTGAGATAATGTGATGCAACACTAGAGGTGCAACGTGGAGCGTTTAACTGGTCAACTAGTCGTGTCTTGAGCAAATACAGAGCTGTATAGTGAGCCCATGACCGTATAATAACCACAAAATATAAATGGTGACCGTAATGAGTGGATTCTGAAGTCCAATGTACGTATCGTGCTTTCGCTCCAAATACAATGATCGTCACTGTATATATCGCGAGAGAAAGATGAAACGTGCGTGAATGTGCTGGGGGCTTACTTTTAGAGGACCTGGAGATAGTTTGTGTGCGTACGTGAAAGGGGCGTAGAGGGGGTGTATGCAATGGGGAGAGAGATGCTCTTCGTTTCTCTTTATTATGACTAACTTTATATATAGTATAAAAATATAAAAATTCACAGTGCGGAATAAATATCATTGTGGGCACCATGCAATGCAAATTAACATTCATACTCCTCCATATAACTTTGTAATGTTGTATATATGTAGAAATCTAAAATAAATTTTTGGCCACACTTTATTCAAAAGGAATGTTGTATGCGAAATAAACGTGAAGAGATGGCTTTTTAGATCAATGGGGTACGTGATGTAACATGTGTGAATGTGTAGTTGACGTATTTGGCAGGGCCTAGAGAGGTATGTGTGTGTATTATGTATTCGAGAGAGGCATGGATAGAGGGGCCGGCGGGGGAGGGGGCGTGGGAGAGATAGCACGAGAAATGAGAGAGGTCTAGAGAGAGAGAGACTAATACGATGTCACGGCGAGAGATTCCCTTGAGTGTGTATATGCAAGGGGGGAGGGTATAGGGGCACGAGGAGATTTTTTTTGTGTGGTGTCTGCGTTGGTATGTGTGGGTGTGAGAAGATAACGAGACCTGGGGGACAGAGGTGAGGCCCTTGGTTCGGTTCCGTCCTGCGCCACATTGCTCGGCCCGTGACGCATTTAGGGAGACCCAGGGATGACTTGTCGTACAAGACAACGATAGCAGAATTGTGAAGGACTCTGTGTCCACTGACAAAGCCAGCTAGGATTTGTAACCCTGGGTTATCGGACTAAGGTAACCCCTTATCTTCGATATTACTATTCATCCAACCTAACTTTAAGGGGCATCCTACAGAAGGCTCTGCTAGAATCATACTCATCGATTAGGAAGAGAGGTGTGAGACAATGCGTGAGAGACATGCCTAAAGATAATGTGCATACAGGAGACACGTAGGCAGGTCTATGTATATAGAAAGGGTCGATGGGGATTGTGCGTGTGTATGCTTGTGAGAGGAAGAGTGCTTGTGATAAAGGTTAGTGAAAACAGTCGTAAATGGTTACGAGAGGGAGGGAGGGTTATATCGAGAGCATGTCTGCGAGAAAGACACCTCGGGAGAGAGTGTGTGAGCATGTGTGAGACACCACCGGTGGAGAGTGAAACTACCTGTAAAAGACTGATGTACACATTGATTAAAGATATAAATTGTATACAAATATTAGGATGGGATCATGATATTTGCAATTCGCGTAAGGAACGGTCATTGATCCATCAGACATCTAGATTCTATCGAATTTGAGCATGTCTATGTTATTATTCGACATAATTGATCCACATAGTTAGTATTTTGAACTCCAGACAATGCATCGCTTTAGCAATCGAATATAAACGTGAGTATAGTTCATGTTGTGTGTGTAAAGCACCTTATAGATACGGAAGTTACACAATGAACATTATAAATAGCTAGCTATAAACTAGCATACATTTGAATTCAACTTAAGGTGGTTTAAAGAAATCGAATTCAACATGAAGTCCATTCAATTATTTGAATTCGATATCATGGCATTTGTAAATCATAAATAAGTTATGGGGGCACCAATCTTTGCTCTGATTTTGTACATAATAGCATATATAGTCGTGTATAAAATAGATTCAAATTTAGCTCCTCCATTCCAAAATAATCATAGTTATAGGATTTTCAAGTGTCAAAATCTCAAAAAGAAGCGGATAATTTAATGAGGTTTTCAAACATACAAGGTCAAATTTAGCGTTGTATATTTAGGTCAATCCTCAAAGTTCAAGAGTACTCTAAACGTGAATGCTTCAATTTCAAAATTTCGAACGAAGCGCCAAAAGAGCATCTACTCGCCCGAAACCGCGTGAGACCAATGTTTGGTAGTAGAAGGAAATTACTTTTCTAACTCCGACCCGTGAAACCTACCGGCCCGACGTCCAAAGGTCTAAACCAGGGTAGGTTTGTAGCTTCATCTAGACGCCATGCAACCGCCTCCGAAAAACATTCATACACAATGGCCGCCTAAGCACACATGCGCGCAGCCGAAATCGCTCCCGCCCACTATTTGGGAACCTGGGATTACCATCCTACCCCGACCCGCATTAGGTCTGAAATTTAAGAGGGGGTAAAGTGTGTACTTTCCCCAAATTTCAAACAAGCGTGTCCCATATGTTCAAAAAAGCCAAAAACAAGCGCGTCCCAGACCGAAACATGGTTCTCCCTTAGCTCCCCCCGCCCTGCCCCCCGTCCGATTCCCCATTCGTACTCCGTGGGCGCCAAAACTACCTCTCCACCAACCGCGAAACTCCGGCGTCCTCCGTCCACCACCCCATCCCACCCATCAACCGCCGCCCTCCTCCATCACGCCAGAGCCGATACCCCGACGTCGTCGTCCACCGCAACCTCAACTGCAACGCCCTCCACATCTAGTAGTTGAAGCCGAGGCCGAGCCGTCCGTACCCGAGCCAGTTCAACCACGCTGTCCTGCGCCTCACCCCTGTCGCTCCAACTTTGCCACCATCCAACGCACCAGAGTTGTTCCTGCTACGCCGTCCTTTGCCGCCTCAGATCTGCTTCCCCTCCGCCGACATACGGCCACGGCAACACAATCAACAATTTGGCCATGGGTTCGTCCAAGCCTGCACCCTCCTCCAAAACATCGGTTTCCCCAACAAAAAGAAGAAGATCGGCGCGACATGTGGAGGCGACCACACCGGCAACCAAAAATGGTACTCCTCTTCCCTTATTCGTGCAAATCTTACGTGTCTGCTTGCACGGTATTCATCCCACAGAAGACACTAGTTCACCGCTTCTTCTTGATACTAGATGTTCCTAGTTACTCGCGATGCACAATGTTTCTCCTCATATACTATTTCACCTTAGCTAGAGGTCCGTCGCCCCCCTGGATTTCAATTCCTGGTCAGTTGATTCCCAATTAACGGAAGCATTCCCCGGCGTAACAGGCGCTAGTCCGCCTATTACGCCGGGGAAGCAGCGCCTCGGTGTTTATCTTAGGGCGTGTGGGGCCTAGAGCTGCTGGCGCCCGATCTGGAGGTCGGACGGGATTAAAGGGATGGCCTGGGGGCGCTGCCAAGCACGGCGGTGGTGTGAGGTCGAGGGGAGGGCGGGGCGGCGGAGGCAGGGGTCTGGGCCAGTGGTCGCTGGCGGTTCGAGAAAGATCGTCAACAGTGACTGGCAGGAGGTAGACGAAGGCCATCTGCCCGTTCCTTATAGATCGGACGGTTCATAAAAAAATTGACTGGGCTATTTATTTTCAGTCGATTGTTATCTTGATAGGGCCACATGTGGTGGTGTGTTGGAGGAGTACCTGCATTTCCTGTGCTCATATATTACAAAATCATACGGAGTAGAATCTAATTTTGTTTGCCATGCAATGTTGTAGAGCTATCATATGTCTCCTGTCATTTATTTTTCAGCCACCTGCTATCTGCTACTTTTACAGTGCACTAGTTCTGCACACACTTCACCCATACTCTCACTATTGTGTTTTTATGCAAGGGTATTTCAGACCCTGCGTTGACAGAAGCAGAAAAAAGAAGAGAGAAGTCACTCCAGCATGCTACGCGGCTAGGCCAGACACGTTTCAAGACTTTAAAGGGTGTAGTGTCAGCAGATGGAGACGGGGAACGTAGCTCTGGAGTTGATGATCTCGCTCGCCGTGAACCACCATCCCAGGTGCTTGCTTTAACTTCATGGTGTCATATGTGGTTGCATGTTGCATATGGTGTCTAGCTTGTATTCAAAAGGCCGAAGTCGGTCTTTATCAAGATAAGGAAAGATATTTTTTTACGTGAACCACCATCCCGGGAGCACTAGAAGACAAATAGCTAGTCAGGGCACTGGCCGAGCCAGTGACAAGCCCAGCACAGACATGCATCACCTGGAAGCCAACTAAAAAGCCACGATGGTGGCGAAGCAGCCCGCCTCCCACCAGGCTCTCAGATCCTAGATGATCATGATCACCACTCCAGCTGGATGTCTAGCTTGTATTGATTCCAATTTGGTTAAATTGCATCTGCTTAGCTTACACACTATATCTTTCAATATGACACGCCTTCCTGTTTTTTGTACATACTAGTACATCTGTCTATTAACCATGTTCTTACATCAAACTAATGTTCTTGTGTATCCCTCATCAATCACTTATGATGAGGCAGTCAGTCCAGTGGACTACTGTGATAAAAGATCCTCATTTAAAGAATGCAGCGTCAGCCTCCCCACATGATTCTCAAGAAACAGCAAGGCTAGATAAAGATAGTGAACGTAGGTCTATAGTTGATTACTGTATTTCCCCTACACTAGCATCGCAGGTGCTTGCTCTAACTTGGCAGCGTGATATGTGGTTGCATGTTGCATATGGTGTCTAGATTGTAATTCTTCTAATCTGGTTAAATTGCATGTGCTATTCTGCTTAGTTTATACATTATACCTGTTAATGTGACATGCCTTCCTGTTTTTAGTACATAGTACATCTGTCTATTAAGCATGTCCTCACATAAAACTATTGTTTTTTGTATCTCGCATAAATCAATATGACGAGACACCTTCGGTATATGCAGTGTGATATTAGTTGCATCTTGTCGGATGTGGGGTTCCGGCAAACCCTTAAGGTTCGAACACTGGGGTGCGCGCGAAGTCTTTCCCTCCTACCGATCTACACCCTAGCTCGCTAAGATCTCGCGGACGAACTCAACGAACTCGCAACACAGAAAGACACGAGGTTTATACTGGTTCGGGCCACCGTTGTGGCGTAATACCCTACTCCAGTGTGGTGGTGGTGGATTGCCTCTAGGGCTGATGATGAACAGTACAAGGGAAGAACAGCCTCCTGAGGTTGAGGTGTTCTTGTGGCTAGGGTAGGCTCTCGATCGGGTTGGATCAAGCTAAGATGAGATGCCGCTAAGATGAGATGAGTGGTAAGGTAGGGGAAAGATGAGATGCCTCTACTATGGTGGCTAGCTCTACTTATATAGGCCTTGGTCCTCTTCCCAAATATCAAGCGGGAAGGGAGCCAACAACGGAGGGAAAATTTGAAGGGGGCATCTAGTACAAGCAATCCTGACAAAAGTGGTCTTCGCCTGCGAAAAGCTCTGGTGGTGACGCCATCTTGGGCTCCACGATGACCTCCGTCTTGCCGTCCTCCTGGTCTTGGTCTCGTTGCACCAATATAGCAACCTTTGCCTGATGCCTCGGTACTCTTCGCCTGCGCTGGCCTCCTTAGCACCAAAGAGGAAATAAGGACGCTGCGCGCGCTGGCGCCCGCCTGGTGTCGTTCGTCATGGCTCACGTCACGAGAGCCTCATGAGGTTTGCCCTGCCTTGATATCTCCGCCCCTCGTGAGCTTGCCTGGCTAGGCTACTCCAGAGGAGGTCTTGCGTCGTCCGCCTTGCGAGGCTTGGACCCTCGCGAGGGTCTTGGATGCCTTGTTGATGAAGATGGACCGTACGGCCTGTTTGCTTAGCCACGCCGTGGGCCGCAGGCAGGCAAGTCTGGGGACCCCAGTTCCCAGAACACCGACAGTAGCCCCCGGGCCCAAGGTGCGCTCGGGCTTGGCTTCGCGGCGAAGCCAAGGGTCAAGTTCGGAGCACCACAGGCCCCAAAAGCCTGCGGCCTCGGTTGACGCATGGCGGTTGATTGGACGTGGGCGTCTCCGCTTCCCCACGCTGCCTCGGCAACTGCATGACTTGACAAGTCCCTGCGACATGCAAGGAAAACTATCATTACCTGCGATCGTGGGAGATGCCGGTTGGCCTTCTCTTGCTCTAAATGGGGAGGGGGCGGAGCCCCCGTCGCCCATCTCTTCCTTGCTTGCTTTCTTCTTCCTCCCAGCTCCACTGCTGACAACAATGGCGCTGATCAGAAGGTTTTCTGCCGAAGAGAAAGGAAAGGCTCCCCGTGATGATCCGGGGCCACTTCCGCCGAAGAAGAGGTCGATTCATCGCCGTGATGAAGCGACGATGCAGGTGGTGTCGAGGACTTGGCGCGAGCGGCCTCCTCCGGGGTACCCGCTACCCTTGTACACCCGAGCCGAGGGCTTGGGAGGACGGAGTGACGAGCAGCGCCACCCACGCCGTGTCCGGGGTCGTCGCGCCACGGCACGCGTGCCGTCGCCCCTGGGATCCACGCCGCGGACTCCTCGCGCGAGTTGGTGATGTGGGCGCCGATGCCTCCAAGCTCCTGGATCCGCTTCCCGTGGTTCTTCTCCAACGTGATGCCGCCGAGGGGGCCTCTCGAGCTCTGGTTGCAGCACGCCGACTGCAGCGCTCCGGTGACCGGAGCGGAGATCGAAGCAGTTCCCACTGGCAAGATCTTCATGACCCATGGCTGGGGGGAGATCGCATGGGTCTGCCGTGCAAGGAGATCCCTCACGATCCACTTCGAGTACGACGGTGCTTCCACGCTCTTCTTCAAGGTCTTCGGCGCCGAGGGCCGCCGCCTGGAGTGCCGCTCCGGAGAGGAGCGCCAAACTGACGCGCGCTCCGCTCACGGCTACTCCAGCAGCAGCAGCCCTTGGGAGTCCAGCAGCTCTCCTGAGCTTTACGAGACTCCGGAGACGAGTGATGACAGCTACGTGCCCCCGAGCTCTCGCCGCGCTTGGAGCAGAGCTGCGGCACCCGGCCGTCGCCGCCGTTGATCTGGATGGGGTTGGCGGCGGCCCCCCGTGGCCCACTGTTGATGATGGCGTCCGCCGCGGAAGGGTGTAGATAGGATTCCCCTTAGTATCAGCTTTTGTTTCCTACGAAGAATCATGAATCACCCTGTGGGGGCATGTAAGGATCTGCAATGTCTTTTGTACTTATCTTCCTTGTTATGAAAACTTGGTGAGCGCATGTCCCGTTAAGGCTCGGTCCCCCCTTTCTTTCCTTGTGATGGCTTGTTGCTCTGCGCTGACAGGTCCCGGTCCCCAAGAGGCCACAGCCGCCGCTGGTATGCCAGGTCACGTGCCGTGGTCAAGGCCAGGAGGTGTGCGGCCCGAGGTCCAGTAAGAGCTCCTGAGACGCGATGCTCATGAGGTCCCCTTAGCGCTCAAGCAGCCATGGTAAGGCAAGAAAGGGAGTTGACGTGGCCGCAACGGGGTTGCGGCGAGGCATGAGGGACCATTAAGGCCAAACATTTAGCTGATCCGAGGGCGGGACTTATCTTGTTGACTTCATGGCAACTCCTGACGTTGCGCTAGGGCTGCGCGCCTACTCGTGCGGCATAGCTGGGCCGGCCCATACGAGTTTCCCTCCCCTCATGCTCTTCTTAGTGCTCTACGTCCTCAGGTCCCGGCCCTCGAGCGAGCTCAGCCGTCGCTGGTATGCCAGGTCGCGATGCCATGGTCAAGGCCAGGGGGTGAGGGCTGGAGAGCCAGTAAGAGCTCCTGAGTCACGATGCTCAGGAGCCCCCCTTTTAACACACAAGAGAATTGCATGAGAGAAAAGGAGACTCGCGGTGCCGCCTGCTATCCTTCCCACGGGATCCCTGTGAACCGGCACAAGAAGAAGCACGGTTTGCCATTACAGCTGTCAGCCTGCCGCTGGTTGCTCTGGATGAGGTGAAGGCACTGAGGGCCTGGTGAGGTGACATGCACGGGGCGTGCCGCGAGCCAGAGCTCGACCGCTCAGGTTTGTTGACGTGACAGGGACGGACCCATGCACCAGCGCCGTGCCTGTGTGGAGGCCCCGGGGGAGGCAATGATCGAGCAGGTGATAGCAGTTGGCAGGTTAAGCATGGAGAGCAGATCAACTTGGGTAAATGCAGGAAGATACATGCCACCGGGTCCGGCCCGAGCGGCTTGGGGATGATGCAGCCCGAGGGGGCGCCCCCAGCAAGGTAAGCTAAGGACATAAGCAAAAGGGATACATGCCACAAGGACGGACCCACGTGGCCTGGGAATAATGCACCCCGAGGGGCGCTCCCAGCTAAACGAGTTTGGAAGATGTCGCCTGGTTCTGTAGACAAAGTAGAGTCGGTGCAGCTAAAGGCATGCGTTGAAGAAATGACTCCTCATGAGTCGCCGGAGCTCTGAGCCTCGGGAGGCTCTGGGGGCTCGGGAGGTTCCCTGAAGACCGTCTCCATCTCCTCCAGGACGGCGTGGTACCTGGCCTCCTGAGCCACCAGGACACGCCGCATGTTGCGCTGATAGGCCGACGCCATGCCCGGCAAGCCGAAGGGCATGCGAACGTAGCTGTGCGGCGGGCCCTCGCAGCGGCCCACACGCGAAGGCCAGAAGCGCTCCTGAGATGCAGCCCTGTTGAGCCCTGGGACGTCGATGCAGACACGCAGCCCAGCATCCTCGCCGGGATGGGGGGCTGCGCCTCGTGAGCGGCGGTCGCCGCGCATGGCTCTTGCGTCTTGCAGTTCCTGGGTGGTCTTGGTGATGAACTCCTGGGTGGTGGGCACTCCTCGCCCCGTGCTCTCCTGAGGAACATGTGTTGCGAAGCACGCTTTCAAGTGGTGCCCAAGCGCCTCCCTCGTGAGGTTGGCAAGGTCTGAGGCCCTCCAGAAGAGAGCCCCCGAGCCCTGCCCGAGGAGGGCGCCGGGCGCGCTTTCCTATGCGACGGAGGGAGGCGCCCCTGGGACGAGCGCTGATCCTGATGAGACTCCTGCCGCGACGCCATCCTCCTGAGGTCCTGCGCGGCGCAGCTGCTTCTTCCTGGGAATGGTCTCCAGAGGGCCTTCACTTCTGCTGTCGGGGTCATCGATTTCTCCGGCTTGAAAGGCGCGCTCGAGGGAGCACACCGCATCCCTCTCTTCACACGGGACCGTGATGATTCCTCTACTTCCTGGCATCTTGAGAACGTTGTAGCCGTGATGGGTGACTGCCATGAACTTGGCCAGGGCTGGATACCCGAGGATGGCATTGTACGGCAGGCGGATGTGCGCGACGTCGAAGTCGATGAGCTCGGTGTGGTAGTTCTTGCGCTCCCCGAAGGTGACAGGCAGGCGGACCTACCCTATCGGTGTGGTGGAACCGTCGGTCACTCCTAAGAAAGGCTTGGTGGGCTGGAGCTGTTCATATGGCACTTGGAGATTGTCGAACGTGTCGACGGACAGGACGTTGAGCCCTGCGCCGCCGTCGATGAGGGTCTTGGTGACCTGCACATTGCTGATAATTGGGGAACACAACATAGGGAGGGCGCCAGCGGTGGCTGCGCACTTGAGCTAATCTGCCGAGTTGAATGTGATGGCGCATTGGGACCACTTGAGCGGGCGCGTGGCCTCGAGCTTGGGGAGCACCGCGTTCACCTCGCGAGCGAACTGTTTGAAGATGCGCTGAGAGGCTGGGGCCTGGGCGCTGCCCAAGATGCAGGCGATTGCACGCGGCTCCTGGAAGCCCCCAGCCCCCTCGTCCTGGTGGTGGTCGTCGTTCCTTCTTGGTGGCGGCAGCGGGGGAAGACCGGCGTTGCCTTGGGGACGATCCTCACGAGGCTGATCCCTCCAGGCGCCCTCGCGAGGTTGGTCCTACCAGCGGTCCTCGCGAGGCCTGTCGTGCCATTCCTGGCGCGGGCCACGGTCGTCCCAGCGTCCGCCTCCATGTCCTCCTCCGCGGCCGTAGCCCCGGTCGCTGCGCTCGGGGCATCGACCGAAGCGTCCTTCTCGTATGGCTCTGAGCTCTTGAGAGTCGCTGGTGTTGTGGATGTTCAGGTTGTGGAAGGCGCAGAACGGTCGGCTGTTCTTGGAAGACTCGGGCTGATCTCTGCCCCGCTTGGTGTCGGGCTCCGCTGCGAGCACAGCTGCGAGCACAGCTGCCTCCTTGCGCTTCACGTCCTTGGCCTTGGTTTTCTTCTCCTCTGTGCCCATGGCTGGCAGCTCAAAGAGAGATAGGCGCCCCTCCTCAGCTCTTGCGCACTTGGTCGCCAGGTTGAACAACTCCTGAGAGGTGCAGAGCTCCTCGTGGATGGCGAGCTCTTCCTTCATCTTGACGTCGCGGACGCCGTCTGAGAACGCGGAGATGATGGCTTTGTCCGTGACCTTGGGGATCTTGAGGCGGGTGTTGTTGAAGCACTGGATGTACTTCTGGATGGTCTCTCCTGGTTGCTGCTTGATGCGGCGTAGATCACCCGCGGCCAGCGGGCGGTCGCGAGTGCCCTGGAAGTTGGCAACGAAGCGGTCGCGCATCTCGTCCCAGGAGGAGACCGAGCCGTGCTGCAGGTTCAGGAGCCAGGAGCGAGCTCCATCCTTGAGAACCATGGGAAACCAGTTCGCCATGACTTTTTCATCGCCGTTGGCTGCTTCGATGCTCAGCTCGTAAAGCTGCAGGAACTCCGCGGGGTCGGCGGTGTCGTCGTAGTGAGGAGGCAGATCCGGCTTGAACTTGCCTGGCCAAGCGATGCTACGCAGCTCGGGGGTGAAGGTGCGGCAGCCAGCCGTGGTTGCCGGGGCCTGCTTTGGAGGTGGAGCTTGGTCTTGACGAGGCCCGCGCTGCGCCGCTGCGGGCGGTGCGCGGTCTTGACGAGGCGGCGCGGAAGCACAGGTGCGGCTTCTCGCGGCCGAGGGATTTCTTGGCAGCTTCTCTCTTCGCGCGCGGGCACCGGGCGCGGTGGATCACGCCGCGGAGCCGCGCGCTTTGGTGCCAAGGCGCTGTCTTGGGGCAGAGGTGGTGGAGGCACGCCATGAGCCTCGTCGCCCATGGCTGGTTGAGGGGGAGGCAGAGAGAGGGACGGCGGCGGAGAGTCCCCTGCGACGCGGTCGAGCCACTCCTCATAGAGGTCGTCGACGGGGCGGTAGCGCAGGAGTTCGTTCACCGCGAGGAGCGCGGCGCGCGTGAGACGAAGAACCGGCAGGGGTCAGGGATGGAGTGGCGGTGTGGCCGTCCTGCCGCACCGAAGGACGCAGCGAGGATGCCTGCTGCTCGTTCCCCGCCGGGCCGGTGGCAGCGTTGGCGGCGGGAGACGGAGAACAACGAGGTGGCCCGCCGACGGGAGCCGTCTGAGCGACGCGGGCGATGAGGGCAGCCCGATGCTCAGCTCGAGCACGGCGAGCGTCCTCCATGGAGACGACGGAGTGACGGAGCGACGAACTGATGGAAGGGAAGCTACGGCGCACCCCTACCTGGCACGCCAAATGGCGCCGTCCATGGGGCTCCGACAAACCCTTAAGGTTCCAACACTGGGGTGCGCGCGAAGTCTTTCCCTCCTACCGATCTACGCCCTAGCTCGCTAAGATCTCGCGGACAAACTTGACGAACTCGCAACACAGAAAGACACGAGGTTTATACTGGTTCGGGCCACCGTTGTGGTGTAATACCCTACTCCAGTGTGGTGGTGGATTGCCTCTAGGGCTAATGATGAACAGTACAAGGGAAGAACAACCTCCTGAGGTTGAGGTGTTCTTGTGGCTAGGGTAGGCTCTCGATCGGGTTGGATCAAGCAAAGATGAGATGCCGCTAAGATGAGATGAGTGGTAAGGTAGGGGAAAGATGAGATGCCTCTATTATGGTGGCTAGCTCTACTTATATAGGCCCTGGCCCTCTTCCCAAATATCGAGCGGGAAGGGAGCCAACAACGGCGGGCAAATTTGAAGGGGGACAGCTAGTACAAGCTATCCTGACAAAAGTGGTCTTCGCCTGCGAAAAGCTCTGGTGGTGACGCCGTCTTGGGCTCCATGATGACCTCCGTCTTGCCGTCCTCCTGGTCTTGGTCTCATTGCACCAATATAGCAACCTTTGCCTGATGCCTCAGTACTCTTCGCGTGCGCTGGCCTCCTTAGCACCAAAGAGGAAATAAGGACGCTGCGCGCGCTGGCACCCGCCTGGTGTCGTTCGTCATGGCTCGTCACGAGAGCCTCGTGAGGTTTGCCCTGCCTTGATATCTCCACCCCTCATGAGCCTGCCTGGCTAGGCTACTCCAGAGGAGGTCTTGCGTCGTCCGCCTCACGAGGCTTGGACCATCGCGAGGGTCTTGGATGCCTTGTTGATGAAGATGGTCCGTACGGCCTGCTTGCTTAGCCACGCCGTGGGCCGCAGGCAGGCAAGTCTGGGGACCTCCGTTCCCAGAACGCCGACACATCTTTCATATGATTTATAGCATGCGCTGCTTCTAATTTGTTGAAATGCCATTTATGATGGGACACTTTTAACTTGGCAGAGTCATATTGGTTGTATCTTTCATGTGGTATCTACCTTGCATTGCTTCTTATTTGTTGAAATGGTTTCTGCTTAGTTTACACAAACAGTTGTGAATATGCCATGCCGTCCTGTTTTTCGTATTATTCCATCCTGGAATCATGTGTTTGCCTTACATCAAAGTAGTGATTGTCAGTATCATGCACGAATGAGTTCTGAAGAGTGAATTTTATTGCTTTTTCTTGTCGGTTTTACTTGACAATTCAAAATCAATAAAGCGGAAGGAAGTTAGCAAGGCAGCTGATGAAGGTGCTCCTTCCAAACAGAGGGCCTCTGCAGATTCTACTCCTCCACCCCCCCCCCCCAAAGATGATTTCCAAGACAACAGATGCATAGACACTCAACGTAGCTGTGTTGGTGATGAGCACGTCTCCCCTAGCGCACCATCACAGGTGCTCCCTCTAACTTGGCACTGTTATATGTGGTTGCATGTTATGTATGATGTCTAGCTTGTATTGCTTCTAATTTTGTTGAATTTCATCTGCTTACTTTACACATTATACCTGTGACTAAGACACGTGTTCCTGTTTCTAGAACATACAATATCTGTCTATCACACCATGTTCTTACATCAAAGTACATTTGTTCTGAAGAACTAAATTGTTATTCGTTTTTCTTGTCAGCTTGACTTAACATGGCATAGAGAAAGAGGAAGCAACACAGAACGACAGGGAAAGGGAAGCGAAACAATCCTGCAGATTCTGCTGGTACTGATGGTGCAATAGAAGGTGAAAGTCCAGCGGAAAATTGTACCGACAGGGTATCCCGTGCTACACGAGCTGTAGAACAAGCCAAACAGAAACAAATAGCTGCCACCAAACAAGCAGAGACAGCCCTAGTTGTTGCAACACCTTCCACAGTACCACCAGCTGCACGATTTACTCGTTGGTCAACTCAGCTAGTAGCACGTTCCCAAGCTCCCTTGCCACCTGACACTACTTCCGAAGCACTCTTGACACAAGATGAGTTGGCAAGATCAGATGAACTTTGTGAGCTTCAACAGCAAGAAGGTAGTTGCTAGAGTCAAGTTACAGTTGCATGCTTCTTTTATGTAGTCTCACAGTTTGATGTACACTAACACTTCCTATTTTCGTTGTTGGACTAGCACCTAGGCACAAGAGGAAACAAACATAAGGGATAATGCTCGATAGGTTAACTAAATCTAGAGGAGGAAGAATGGAGATCCGTTTTGAGGCTGGTTTAAAAAGGCCACGTGATGCTACAGAGTCAGCCAAGTTAGTATCAGAGGTAGTGGTTGCCGTTAGGTGTCAGGTACGTATCCTCCCAACATGGATTCAGTACAGGAATGACAAAGACGAAACCCAGTTCAACACCTTCCTCGACCATTTATCTGTAAGTATGGTTATGTATGGAAACTAGTAATATCGTCTTGCTCTATCCAATACTTTCTAGGTTGCTGATAATGAGACTCCCATAATTTTCAACAGATGAGGTTCAAGTTGGATAGCCAAGATGATGCAACCAGACAAGCTTGCACCCATGTTTTCAAGTCTGCTCTGCGACAGTATCAGTATAACTTGAGGAAAACTCACTTTGAAGGCAAGGCTAACAGTGAACTTGCCCAAACATCTCAGTGGAAAATATATCGGATGAAGACTGGAGAGACCTCGTTAAACACTGGTCTGATCCGAAGTATCAGGTACATTATATATATATATGTGTGTGTGTGTGTGTGATCAGATCACATGTTGAAGTCCTATTTACATATGTGCCACATAATATATCTTGTTGTAGGTGAACTATTCAAAGAACAAGGCCAACTGTACGAAAGTGAAATTCCAACAGACGACAGGATCTCGTAGCTATATTGCACACTGCGAGGCTCTTGTAATTAGCTGTTGTTTCACTCTTTTCGTTGTACCATATTATCAGATCTATATTGAATTGTTCCAAATGCAGAGGAAATCCCGCAAGGACCAAAAAGTACCTGAACCAAATGCTGTGGAAATCTTCAAGGACTGTCACACCAGCAAGACGAAGGGCATGACTACACCAGTCAAAGCCACTGTTGTAAGTCCTTAATCCTCATGCCTTTTAACTACTACTTACTCTGACTTGTGCCTTGAACTGCATGGTTTGCAGCCAATGTCTATTACTCTTTTCAATTTTATACACAATTGTCTTAGCGTATCATTGCACCTTACAAGGTTTAAAAGAGAGGAGTGATGTTCCTTTGATCTTAACCTGTAATCTAGTTTCGTGCTGGACTTGCCCACACAACGTTACAATTGCCTGTTTGTCTGTTCGCAATTGTTTTGTGATATGAATGATGTCATACTATGCTTACCGTATTATAAACTTTGTCTCTTTATCCTTAGTTGTCAATACAATGTGAAGAAATAGATAATACATTAGCCATGGTACATGGTCATATGTTTGGAACCTGGTTTTATTATGTACTTTGCAGTAAAATACAACTAATATTTTACATGGGTTCACCAGAATAAGTTCTATATATAGACCAAAGCTATTTTGTTTTGTTTTGCTGCCTCCTTAATATCTTCTGTTCTAGTACTACTAATGTAAAAACTCAACTTTTCAGGAAGCTATGGAAAAAATGGTGGAACCACCACCTTCTGAAGGTGGCGAGGCAACTATAACCGCAATGTCAGCTCTTGCTGCAGTGGGTCAGTACCTGTCCACTAACAGCGCCAAAAGCACATTCCTGCGTAATACTGGGTTGGTTGTTAAGGCAATCTCGTCCAAACTGCCTCATGATCAAGATATGAAAGCTCAAAACAATGTTATGTCTGCGCTCCAGACACAAGTCCGTTCCTTAATAGAGACCCTTTGTGAAACAAGGACAGGCATTGTTCGATGTCGTCAAGATATGCATAGTTTTGAAACCAGACTATCAGACATTTGCTATGTTGTTCAGGAGCCTAGGAGAAGTGAAGGCGAAGGTTATGGTGCTCCATCGGACAATACAACATGAAAACATAACAGTCAGGTCAAATGAACTGAGCTTCTGAACTTCTGGTGGTGCATTTATCTGCCAGACTGTTGACTTTTATGCCAACCTACCTTTTGTTTTATAGTTGTAATTTGTTTTGTTGCGATATAAAATTTTTTCTTAACGTCCAGCCACCGGCTGAAGAAAACAGCAAGCCATTTTTGTGTAGTGTAGGGTGTTCCCTATATTTGCACTGGTGGCGATCTTTGATGCCCAGTGGATGTAATCTGTGCAATCGCCTTAATAGCCTAGCGTTAGTTTCAGGCTTATTTATTTCCTAGTCTTCTTTTTCCCTGATTTGCTAGTGGCCGCAACAACCATGGGCCATATACGAACCGTGGTAGCCTTGACCCTGCTATGGGCCGTAGGATCCATGGGCCTCCTACGGGCCGTCTTTAAATGGGCCTCCAACACAGCCGTAGAATCGGTGGGCCTCGGGCCGTCGGATAAATGGTCTACATGGGTGATACGTCCATTTTGCATCATGCTTTTATATCGATATTTATTGCATTATGGGCTGTTATTACACGTTATGTCACAATACGTATGCCTTTTCTCTCTTATTTTACAAGGTTTACATGAAGAGGGAGAATGCCAGCAGCTGGAATTCTGGGCTGGAAAAGGAGCAAATATTAGAGACCTATTCTGCACAGCTCCAAAAGTCCTGAAACTTCACGGAGGCAGTTTTTGGAATTAATAAAAAATACTGGCAAAAGAATCAACCAGAGGGGGGCCACCCACCATCCATGAGGGTGGGGGGTGCGCCCCCTACCTCGTGGGCCCCCTGGCAGGCCTCCTGTGCCCATCTTCTGCTATATGAAGTCTTTTACCCTGGGAAAAAAATCATAAGCAAGCTTTCGGGATGAAACACCGCCGCCACGAGGCGGAACCTTGGCGGAACCAATCTAGGGCTCCGGCGGAGCTGTTCTGCCGGGGAAACATCCCTCCGGGAGGGGGAAATCATCACCATCGTCATCACCAACGATCCTCTCATCGGGAGGGTGTTGGTGTACAAAAAGAGGGGCGCACTTTTGTACCCCTATACCTGTGCACGGGCAGTCGGAGCCGCGCCCATGGTCACACCAAGTAGAACAGGGGAGGTGAGCCAAGGTAAGACCGAAGCCCAAGACAACCAGAGCAATGCCAAGGCCAAGACCACAAAGAGCAGAGGGACGAAGCAGGTTCCCCCGGCAAAACCCTTGCCGGGGCAGCTCACCCCACACCAACAGAGCGAGCCACCCTTGAGCCCACGGTCTCCAACATCACGTTGGGCCAGGGCTTGGGAGGCACCTCCATGGTGGCATGCAGATCTTTGTGAAGACAAGGAACACTCAAGATCAGATGAGGATTAGAAGACGACGATCCTCGGCAGGATCCTTGCCGATGAAGGCCACCAGACCCCCGGCAAGATCCTTGCCGGGGACGACAGCACGCCACGGCAAGAGCCTTGCCGGGCCACCCGGCAAGGCCCTCACCAAGGACGCCAGCAAGGCCACTGCCAGGCCCGCACCAACCAAGTCTCCACCGTTCACATGCAGCTGCCAACCCCACCAGCTGGGCGGGCACCTGCGTGGCAACATGCAGCTCCCAGGTCAACTCATCAAACGCCTGCGTGGCGGCATGCAGATCTTCGTGGAGGCTCCGCCACCGCGCCACCTCAGCTGCCTGCCTCCGTGGTGCCGCATGCGTTGCTAGCCAGGGCGCGTGTCGAAGCAAGGAGGAGCGGCGACGGATGGGACGGGCCTCGCCCCCGTCCCCGATAAAGCAAGGGGACACCTAAGCTACGCATTAAATGCGTCTTGTCCTGTAATACGAGCGATAAGCTCATAGCACTGTGCGCCTTTCCACCTCCTGTATGCCACTGTGGCAGCCCCTTTCGCCTATAAAAGGAGGCCCATGGCATACTGGAGAAGGATTCGGCTCTTTCGAACCACACGCTCACCACAGCTAGTTCGAGAGCTCAAGAACTCTCTGAAATACACCCACCAAAGCAGGACTAGGGTTTTACGCATCCTCGCGGCCCGAACCTGGGTAAACGATCCTTGTGCTGACTACTGATCCTGATCTTCTTGCAACCTTGCGCCCCGGCAACCGTAGTAGGGATTCTTGTGATCCCATAGGTGTCGTTCCACACCGACAGAGGGGGTCAATCTCCATCAACATCTTCACCATCACCATCTCCTCTAAAACCCTAGTTCATCTCTTGTATCCAATCTTTGTCCCAAAACCTCATATTTGCACCTGTGGGTTGCTAGTAGTGTTGATTACTCCTTGTAGTTGATGCTAGTTGGTTTATTTGGTGGAAGATCATATGTTCAGATCCTTTATGCATATTAATACCCCTCTGATTATGAACATGAATATGATTTGTGAGTAGTTACGTTTGTTCCTGAGGACATGGGATAAGTCTTGCTATAAGTAGTCATGTGAATTTGGTATTCGTTCGATATTTTGATGAGATGTATGTTGTCTCTCCTCTAGTGGTGTTATGTGAACGTCGACTACATGACACTTCACCATTGTTTGGGCCTAGAGGAATGCATTGGGAAGTAATAAGCAGATGATGGGTTGCTAGAGTGACAGAAGCTTAAACCCTAGTTTATGAGTTGCTTCGTAAGGGGCTGATTTGGATCCATATGTTTCATGCTATGGTTAGGTTTACCTTAATACTTCTTTTGTAGTTGCGGATGCTTGCAATAGGGGTTAACCATAAGTGGGATGCTTGTCCAAGAAAGGGAAGTACCCAAGCACCGGTCCACCCACATATCAAATTATCAAAGTAACGAACGCGAATCATATGAGCGTGATGAAAACTAGCTTGACGATAATTACCATGTGTCCTCAGGAGTGTTTTCCTTCATATAAGAGTTTGTCCAGGCTTGTCCTTTGCTACAAAAAGGATTGGGCCATCTTGGTGCACCTTATTTACTTTCATTACTTGTTACCCATTACAAATTACCTTATCACAAAACTATCTGTTACCGATAATTTCAGTGCTTGCAGAGAATACCTTACTGAAAACCACTTGTCATTTCCTTCTGCTCCTCGTTGGGTTCGACACTCTTACTTATTGAAAGGACTATGATAGATACCCTATACTTGTGGGCCATCAAGACTCTTTTCTGGCGCCGTTGCCGGGGAGTGAAGCGCCTTTGGTAAGGAAAATTTTATATATAGTGTGCTGAAATTTACTGTCCCTTGTTACTATGGAACATAATCCTTTGAGGGGCTTGTTCGGGGTATCTTCACCCCGACCAATAGAGCAAAGAGTTGCTCCTCAACCTACTGAAAATGTTTACTTTGAAATTCCTTCGGGTATGATAGAGAAACTACTAGCTAATCCTTTTACAGGAGATGGAACATTACATCCCGATTTGCACCTAATCTATGTGGATGAAGTTTGTGGATTATTTAAGCTTGCGGGTATGCCCGAGGATGTTATCAACAAGAAGGTCTTACCTTTATCTTTGAAGGGAAAGGCATTGACATGGTTTAGGCTATGTGATGATATGGGATCATGGAACTACAACCGATTGAAATTGGAATTTCATCAGAAGTTTTATCCTATGCATCTTATTCATCATGATCGCAATTATATATATAATTTTTGGCCTCGCTAAGGAGAAAGCATCGCTCAAGCTTGCTGGAGGCTTAATTCAATGTTATATTCATGCCCCAATCATGAGCTCTCAAGAGAAATTATTATTCAAAAAATTTATGCTCTGCTTTCTCTCAATAATCGCTCCATGCTCGATACTTCTTGTACTGGTTCTTTTATGATGAAGACTATTGAATTCAAATGGGATTTATTGGAAAGAATTAAACGCAACTCTGAAGATTGGGATCTCGATGAAGGTAAGGAGTCAGGTATAACACCTAAATTTGATTGTGTTAAATCTTCTATGGACACCGATGTTTTCCGTGAATTTAGCACTAAGTATGGACTTGACTCTGAGATAGTAGCTTCTTTCTGTGAATCCTTTGCTACTCATGTTGATCTCCCTAAGGAGAAGTGGTTTAAATATAATCCTCCCATTGAATTAAAAGTAGTTGCACCTATTAAAGTTGAAGAAAAGACTATCACTTATAATGTTGATCCTATTGTTCCTACCGCTTATATTGAGAAACCACCTTTCCCTGTTAGAATAAAGGATCATGCTAAAGCTTCAACTGTGGTTCGTAAGAGTAATACTAGAACACCTACACCCCCTGAGCAAATTAAAGTTGAACCTAGTATTGCTATGGTTAAAGATCTCTTGGCTGATAATATTGATGGGCAAGTCATTTACTTCTGTGATGAAGCTGCTAGAATTGCTAGACCAGATACTAAGAATAAACATAGACCTGTTGTAGGCATGCATGTTATTTCTGTTAAAATAGGAGATCATTGTTATCATGGCTTATGTGATATGGGTGCTAGTGCAAGTGCGATACCTCATTCCTTATACAAAGAAATTATGCATGATATTGCACCTGCTGAGTTAGAGGAAATTGATGTTACAATTAAGCTTGCCAATAGAGACACTATTTCACCAGTTGGGATTGTTAGCGATGTTGAAGTCTTGCCAATATCCTGCTGATTTTCTTGTTCTTGGTTCCCCACAAGATAACTTTTGTCCCATCATATTTGGTAGACCGTTCTTGAATACTGTTAATGCGAGGATAGACTGCAAAAAGGATGTTGTTACTATTGGTTTGGGGGATATGTCTCATGAGTTTAATTTTGCTAAATTTCGTAGACAACCCCATGATAAAGAATTGCCTAGTAAAGATGAAATTATTGGTCTTGCTTCTATTGTCGTGCCTCCTAATGATCCTTTAGAACAATATTTGCTCGACCATGAAAATGATATGTTTATGAATGAAAGAAGGGAAATAGATGAAGTATTCTTTAAAACGGGACCTATTTTGAAACACAACTTGCCTGTTGAAATCCTAGGGGATCCTCCTCCACCCAAGGGTGATCCCGTGTTTGAGCTTAAACCATTACCTGATACTCTTAAATATGCTTATCTTGATGAAAAGTAGATATATCCTGTTATTATTAGTGCTAACCTTTCAGAGCATGAAGAAAATAAATATTGAAAACTCTGAAGAAGCACCGTGCTGCTATTGGATATACTCTTGATGATCTTAAGGGCATTAGTCCCACTCTATGCCAACACAAAATAAAATTGGAGAAAGACGCTAAACCGGTTGTTGATCACCAACGGCAGTTAAATCCTAAGATGAAAGAAGTGGTAAGAAAAGAAATACTAAAGCTTCTGGAGGCAGGTATAATTTATCCCGTTGCTGATAGTCAGTGGGTAAGTCCTATCCATTGTGTCCCTAAGAAGGGAGTTATTACTGTTGTTCCTAATGATAAAGATTAATTGATCCCACAAAGAATTATTACAGGTTATAGAATGGTAATTGATTTCTGCAAATTAAATAAAGCTACTAAAAAGGATCATTACCCTTTACCTTTTATTGATCAAATGCTAGAAAGATTATCCAAACATACACATTTTTGCTTTCTAGATGGTTATTCCGGTTTCTCTCAAATACCTGTGTCAAAAGAGGATCAAGAAAAGACCACTTTTACTTGCCCTTTCGGTACCTTTGCTTATAGACATATGCCTTTTGGTTTATGTAATGCACCTTCTACCTTTCAAATATGTATGACTGCTATATTCTCTGACTTTTGTGAAAAGATTGTTGTGGTTTTCATGGAAGATTTCTCTGTATATGGAACTTCTTTTGATGATTGCTTAAGCAACCTTGATCGAGTTTTGTAGAGATGTGAAGAAATTAATCTTGTCTTGAATTGGGAGAAGTGCCACTTTATGGTTAATGAAGGTATTGTCTTGGGGCATAAATTTTTTGAAAGAGGTATTGAAGTTGATAAAGCTAAAGTTAACGCTATTGAAAAGAAGCCATGTCCCAAGGACATTAAAGGTATAAGAAGTTTCCTTGGTCATGCCGGTTTTTATAGGAGGTTCATTAAGGACTTCTCTAAAATTTTCTAGGCCTCTGACTAATCTCTTACAAAAAGATGTTCCTTTTGTCTTTGATGATGATTGTGTAGAAGCATTTGAAATACTTAAGAAAGCCTTGATTTCTGCACCTATTGTTCAGCCACCTGATTGGAATTTACCCTTTGAAATTATGTGTGATGCTAGTGATTATGTAGGTGCTGTTCTAGGACAAAGAGTTGATAAGAAATTAAATGTTATCCAATATGCTAGTAAAACTCTAGATAGTGCCCAGAGAAATTATGCTACTACTGAAAAAGAATTTTTAGCAGTTGTATTTGCTTGTGATAAGTTCAGACCATATATTGTTGATTCTAAAGTAACTCTTCACACTGATCATGTTGCTATTAAATACCTTATGGAAAAGAAAGATGCTAAACCTAGACTTATTAGATGGGTTCTCTTGCTACAAGAATTTGATTTGCATATTATTGATAGAAAGGGAGCTGAGAACCCCGTTGCAGACAACTTGTCTAGGTTAGAGGATGTTCTTGATGACCCACTACCTATTGATGATAGCTTTCCCGATGAACAATTAGCTGTCATAAATGCTTCTCGTACTGCTCCATGGTATGCTAATTACATTGTTGCTGAATTTATACCACCTAGTTTCACATACCAACAAAAGAAAAAGTTTTTCTATGATTTAAGACATTACTTCTCGGATGACCCACACCTTTATAAAGAAGGAGTAGATGATGTTATTAGACGTTGTGTACCTGAGCATGAATAGGAACAGATCCTACGCAAGTGTCACTCCAAAGCTTATGGAGGACACCACGCTGGAGATAGAACTGCACATAAGGTATTGCAATCCGGTTTTTATTTGCCTACTCTCTTCAAAGATGCCCGTAAGTTTGTCTTGTCTTGTGATGGATGTCAAAGAATTGGTAATATTAGTAGACGCCAAGAAATGCATATGAATTATTCACTTGTTATTGAACCATTTGATGTTTGGGGCTTTGATTATATGTGACCGTTTCCTTTCTATAACGGGTATACACATATTTTAGTTGCTGTTGATTACGTTACTAAGTGGGTAGAAGCTAGTCCAATTAGTAGTGCTGATCATAACGCCTTTATTAAGATGCTTAAAGAAGTTATTTTTCCGAGGTTTGAAGTCCCTAGATATTTAATGACTAATGGTGGTTCACATTTTATTTATGATGCCTTTCGTAAAATGCTTGCTAAGTATCTATACCTATACTAATCATAGACTCCTAAGAAATTACCACGTTAATTAGAAATTAGAGCCGTTAATCTGGTGGGACCAGACTATTATGGTGTAGATTCACTTAAAATTTTGGTTCGTTGCAAAAAAACGCTCGGAAGCCCACGACTTTTTTGCATCGGTCGTAATAACGAATCCATCTAAAATACGATTATAGTTTTACTACTAACCCATCCATTATTCCCAAAAAAAGCAAATCTTTAAATTTCAAAGAAAAACTAAAGCAATCTTTATCTCTTTCGCGACCAAAAAAAACTCAACCTGCTCATATACTCCAGCCGTATCGTTCCATAAAAACAAAGGAAAAAAAATCCATAGCGTCTTTCCTTCGGCCCGAGCAGCCGCGCCGCCGGAGCTTGCGAGCCCCGCCGCCACCTCGACTCCTCCGCGTCTGGTGCGATGCCGGAGCATCCATCGCACCTGGCGAGCTTACCATCGAGAAGGAGCCGCCGCGTCGTCCTCCTGCTTTGAATCTTCCCGTCCTTCCCTGTTCCTCTCTCACCTCTCTCTGCCTTGCCTCCACAGGGACACCGGGACGCCGGCGGCATGCGGAACGACGCCGCCCCAACTCGATCCACGCCCTCCTCCATTGCCTGCTCTCCCGCCACTAGTCCTCGCCTCGAATCAGTCGTGCTGGCAGCCGTCCTTGCCAGATCCTAGCTTGGTCGCCCGCTGAAAGATCCAGCGCCCTTGTGCCTCTCACTGTTGATGGCGGTAGGAACGACGGAGCCATGCATGTGTCGGCGCCCATGTGGTACGAGCTGAGCGACCGCCTTGCGGAGCGGCTGCAGAGCTGCAGCGCGCCCTGCCTCGAGCAGCACGCATGGGTGGCGGCTGAGACGTCAGAGGAGCTTCAGCAGAAGGCGGTGATCCAATAGTACTCCTTCCAGTACAACACTAACCTATGCAAAGTGGACCTTTCTTTACCCTGCCCAGCTCCCATCATTGATCCGTCCATGCTTGAGGTAATGTGTACATAGAACGAGGATGCCAAGCCAAATTTGTTGAACGAGGATGTCAAGTTTCAGGTAATATTGCTGCTGGCCCAACTGTTCACCTTTTAAAACCGTTTTTTTGTGACAGTCGCCTCTGTATCAACTCAACAGGGAAGTATCTATTTGTTAGTGTTATTTCTGCAATTTTGTAAGCCAGATTTGTGCCAAGTGCATTGCATAATATATCTCTAATAGGTCCATTGCTATTTCTGTGATCCTCCATCAATTTTTATTACAATAGAAAAATGGTCCTTAACACATATATAGACATAGTATGCACTGGGAAACTAATATATATGATGGTTGATAACAATTACTTCAGGGTATCCATTCTGCTATATTTTACATACTCAACAAAATTGGTGACATGTAATTTGGTAGATAAAACAGTCTGATATTTTTTTTTCTTTTGCAAGTTTAGTCCGAGATATTCTCTTCTTCCCTACAAATAATTCTGTATTGATGAGTTATCATTCAATGTGATTCAGTTTCCAGCCATAGATTAGGTGCATGGGTGAACTACACGATTCACAGAATAAAAAACTGCATCAAGGATTAAATTTTACATGCGTGAAGCATTTTACAGTAAATTTCCTATTATTCATCAGCTAGCGGAATGAACGGACACTGTATGACAAGGTGAACAAGACACTAAATATCACAAGTCGTAATAATTCCAAGCTATTTCTACAAAAGCATTTCACTAGAATATGTTGTGATTACCTTTTTTCTTAAGTTTCAGAAGGTTATCTTGGATTGAAATGACAATTTTTAACTTTTCACCTTTTTTAATAGCTCTGAAGACCATTAGAAAATTGAACTGGCGATGAGTTCAATCAGGTCAAAAATTGTTGGTCAAACATGAAAGGATGCACATTCGTTTTTGAAGACTCAAAAAAACATTTCATGAAGCAGCCTTGACGTATCAGTCAAGTCTCACTTTTTTTATTCATTGTTTGCCATTTGCATGGTGTGTATCATTTTTTGTTGTTGTTAGAAGGCAGACTACCAGAAAGTGTTTCCAGCTGATTATAATTCTGTTCACCATAGATATCTAAAGTTTGTGGTTCAATTTATGAACTGCACTGGTCTAGATACTATTGCTGAAAGTTGATGCTGACACCCAGTAAGATCCTCCTGGAGCTGCCTTCTCTGGCATATCTCCAATCATGCATCTAATAATTCACATCATAAATGTTAAATTTCTGATAGGCTTACTATACACACATGTTTCTGGATCTTACAGAATATCAGATGTTAAAGAGTAATATATCAGTTTACTCTACCTGATACATTAATCTTTTTGTTTTTGTCTCTATTCTATTTATGGTGGAAAAAAGGTTTCTTCACCATTTGGTTGATGTTTAATTAAACCATTTTTGTATGCCTATTGAATATATGTTAATTCAATCGATATTCCAAATAACAATTTTATATCGTGCTGCTTACTACAGTTTTTTCCTCTGAAGAAACAACACCAAGGCACCCAGTGAGTATTTTTCAGTTCAACTGATATTCCACTTTTGCATATTTTAGTACTTCCCATAGTTATTTCCTCTCAAGAAACAACACCAAGGCAATATATTTTTACCCTGTTTATAACAGCCTAATTGTTTCCAACAATAGAGACTGAGGCTATCTTATTAAATGTTCCTTTTTGCACCCTACTGATCAGCTGCATAATATCCTTCTGATATATATAGCAAAAAATACTTTTCCTAAACTATGAAAGACATTATTATTTTTCTGATTAAAATCTATCTCACAGGTGCCGCCATGGCAACATCCATGAGACTATAAGGATCCTGAGGGAAAGAGTTGCGAGCCGATGGCGCATCTATTCACACCATGGACATTCATCGCCTGCTACTCGTGCGCCCACTCTGAAGGCAAGCAAGTATGTATATTAAGTTTCATGCTGCAGTTAACATTTAATCATATTAATATTATCTCTGATATCCTGGACACAACATAGATTTTACAAGCAAAACTTTATCAAGCTAGATTTGTTGCACGTGCACTGCATGTTGATGTAATTGGACTGGACTAATTTTGTGTTTTTCCATCATGTTGAAAGTTGTCCCTAATGTACGTACATCGTGATCATCTGGCCTTGCCTGATGCTTCGCTATTTGAGGACCATGCAGTAAAATGAATTTAATTTCCAGTCTATGTAGGATTATTAATCATCTGATGCGGAAAGTTTAAGGATTTCAGTATATGTTTAGTTACGCTCTTATAGTTTATGCAAGCGAATTAGCAGAAAGTAATTGCACGAACTATTCTCATTTTTCATAAATGTGAAGCATGTACAACTATTTTTCTATTGCGAAAAAAGCATTCCTTGCCCAGAGCGAGCCGACAAACAAATAAGAGTGACTCCAAGCTTTTTTCAGAACTGAGTTAGTTACGTTATCCGTAAGAGTATCTTAGGTTTTAAGTGACAATCTTCAAACTCTCTCTACTTTATTAATTCAATTTTTATAAATACTACGAAGACTAATTTTTTTTAAGAATTAAACCAATAAGTGTATTTAGTGAAGCCAGAGGTCTATTTGGAATATTCTTAGTGCAAGTCTGACATGAAAGGAGGGCTGTTGTTTTCCCATGACTTAATGGTGCTTCATGAAGCAACAGTCATAATATCAATCAAACTCGAAGCCTTTTTCTGATCTCCTTTGTTGTAAAACATTGTTTTGTAATATTCTTAACTTAATTAATGATCACTTCTATTATGCTACAATTTTATGCGCACCATGTTTTTAAATGCAATGGCCCACTACAAAACAGTTAACTATACATCAATTTCTCTTGAAGTTAGAAGGAAGTCCCTGTTATTTGTAATTTAATACGCAATACATCTATGAAGTTTCTTATTTCTTATTTAACTCTTCTATAGAATATGCTATTCCTAAAGGTTGTTGCTGACACCCAAAAAGCTCCTCAGTAGATATGTTCCTCTCCAGCACATCACTTGGTGGATCTAGAGAGGCAACCATCAGCTTATGAAAACGGGCAAATAAATTGCCTGCTATTGTTCCTTACCAAGAGTAATTTCCCCAGTGCCTAACTTACAATTTGATTTGTTACATCATGAAAAGATCTCCATGATGTGCATAGGCATGCGTATTTTTACATTGAATCCGTTTTCCTATCTTACATCCATGCATTCACATATTAGAGGATAAATATGTTGCAGGCTCTTATCTACATACATGAATGTGAACTCTGTATCCAATGGTAAAGCTCGCTTTATCAAGTGACATGGGCTAGACCTTTCCACATATATACTTCATTAGTTATCACAGTATATATTTTGCCAGCATCTTTGTATTATTAATGCACAGTATATTTCCATTCTAAATTCTTGACTTTATCAAATTTATGTTGTAGGAAAAAAGATCATGGAATAGCATCGGAGGTCTATATTGTTGTTACGATCTGCCTATTTTGATGCATTGTATTTGCATACATATACCAAGTTTTTCGTTAAATACTTATATTGCAGGACAATGGATGATCGAGTAGCACTCAAGATGGCAAGGTGGTTGAGATTTAGGAACTGTATCTTGAGGACTCATGATGCAGTTGTACGTCGATACATGTAGATTTATGACTATTGCCATATCATGCATTGTATCTATCTATCTATGTCTCCTTAACTTCAACATATTTACCTTGAATAATTATGGTTTAATACAGGTTCTTTCTCTATTAGTGATCTGATTTTTTTTTGTTTACACCCCCTTGGTTCAAACATTATTATTCTCTACATTAGACATTTATATAACTAAATAACTTTTAAATGCCTAAAAATATATTAGTTATGTTTTTTACTAAGGGGAGAACACATTGATATATCTATGTAGAAGTAAGTTTTGAAATATGTTATAGTATGATAGTACGTCATGTGTAAACGTCGGCTGGGCGTAGAACTTTGGCCAATTCTAATGGTCTTTAATGATGCAATTCGCTTAGTACCATTGAACCGAGCACTGATTTAAGGAAACTATGAATGAGTAACTATTTGAGGGAATGTACTTCCTTTTAGTCCTAAGGTTGGGCAAAAATCACGTGGTTTAAAATAATAAACATGCAAGTTTCTCATGTATTATTCCTACATCTTTCACTTCCAATATATAATACTTGCTTTGTGTTTGTTTGTGTAAATGTGTAAATAATGTACTAGCTCGTGCAGGTGCACGGGTTGACGACTAGTGATGTTAATCATAGAATTGCATCTCCATACCACCCGCAGTCTAGTGGTCAAGTATAACTTAGTAATAGAGAGCTTAAATTAATTTTGCAAAAGACTGTTAAGAGGTCTAGAAAGAATTGGTCTAAGAAACTTGATGATGCATTGTGGGCTATAGAACTGTATTTAAAAATCCTATGGGTATGTCTCCGTCTAAAATGGTTTATGGAAAAGCATGTCACTTACCTCTCAACTTGCCGGTGAGAAGAGGTTATTTGATATAAGCTCACTTGATGAATGGAGAACTCAGGCCTATGAGAATGCCAAACTATTTTAAAAAAATGTTAAAAAATGGCATGACAAAAGAATACAAAAGCGTGAATTTAATGTAGGTGATTATGTGTTGCTATTCAACTCTCGTTTAAGATTTTTTGCAGGAAAACTTTTCTCTAAATGGGAAGGTCCTTACGTTATCGAGGAGGTCTATCATTCTGATGCCATAAAAATCAACAACTTCGAAGGCACAAATCTAGAGGTGGTGAACGGTCAAAGAATCAAACATTATATCTCAGGTAATTCTATAAATGTTGAAACCAATGTTATTGAAACCGTAACCCCGTAGGAATATATAAGGGACACTTTCCAGAACGTTTCAGACTCCGAAAAGGAATAGGTATGTGGTACGGTAAGTAAACCGACTTCAAAACAATTCTAATAGCAATTTTTCTCCGTTTTGGAATATTAAAAAAATAGGAAAATAAGAAGTAGTTCGGGAAGGACACGAGGCGTCCACGAGGGTGGAGGGCGCGCCCTACCCCCTGGGCGCACCCCTGCCTCGTGGGCACCTCGTGTGCCCTCCGGACTCCGTTTTCTTGCAGGATACTTCTTTTGGTTGGTAAAAATTTATTATATAATCTCCCGAAGGTTTTGACCACCGTACCATGCAAATATCCTCTGTTTTTGTTTCGAGCTATTTTTCTGACAGATCTAGATCACCATGACATCTCCAAGTGCCCTCAAGGACAGGTTCTTCGAGAAGGTCATCAACCCCTACCTCGCGGAAGTGCTGCAACATCCTCAAACCATTGAGATGCATGAGGGGGTGCTGCACATCCGCGATGTTGAGGGACCCAGGAGGACCGGAAGCGTGGAGACAAGACTCGAAGCAATGGAGCAGCAAGTTTTCAAGTGCCAAGGGATGGTGGAACGCGGACTCGACACCAACCACATGATGATCGCGGAGTTCACCAACAACCACAAGATGGATGCCAAGAACATTGGGGAGGCCATCTTCAAGCTTCATGAGAAAATCGAGCACCTCCAAGCCCAGATCTATGACCTGCAAAATTAAAACTGTGAGTATGAATATAGATTCAAGAGGATTAGTTTGGCTGTAGATTTGAGGATCCCGGAGACTCGATCATCTTTCTATGATGGTGAGCCTATGCCTTGGAAGAGGGATGGCAAGCCTACATCATCAACAACTCCATCATCACCACCTCCGAGGAAGGAAAACTGAGTATCGGGTATGGGCACTCCCCTTGGCAACTGCCAAGCTTGGGGGAGGTGCCCCGGTATCGTATCACCATCACACTCCTATCTTTACCGTTTTTCTTAGTTCGATCCTTTTGGTAATATCTTGATCTAGTAGAATAAAATTTTAGTATGATTTAGTTTTGAGTTTTGCTTTATGAGCCTTCTATGTAATCGAGTCCGTGAGCTATATATAATAAAGATTAATGTTGAGTCGAGGGCTTGATTATCTTGCTATGGTCTTGAGGGAATAAAAGAATAAAAAGAAGTAAAGAGATCATATTGATCTTATGGAGAGTAATGACTTCACATATAAAGAGTATGATGAATAAAAGTTGTTGAGAGTTGACAAACATAGTTTTGGTCATCGTTGCAATTAATAGGAAGTAATAAAGGAAGAGAGGTTTTCACATATAAATATACTATCTTGGACATCTTTTATGATTGTGAGCACTCATTAAAATATGACTTGCTACAAGGTTGATGTTGGACAAGGAAGACAACGTAATGAGTTATGTTTTCTTATATCCGAAATAAAGTATATCATCATGGATCATCCAACATGTTGAGCTTGCCTAACTCCCTCATGCTAGCCAAATTCTTTGCACCAAGTAGAGATACTACTTGTGCTTCCAAATATCCTTAAACCCGGTTTTGCCATGAGATTCCACCATACCTACCTATGGATTGAGTAAGATCCTTTAAGTAAGTTGTCATTGTTGTATGCAATAAAAATTGCTCTCTAAACATGTATGATTTATTAGTGTGGAGAAAATAAGCTTTATACGATCTTGTGATATGGAAGCAATAAAAGCAACGGACTGCATAATAAAGGTCCATATCACAAGTGGCAATATAAAGTGACGTTCTTTCGCATTAAGATCTTGTGCATCCAACCACAAAAACACATGACAACCTCTGCTTCCCTCTGAGAAGGGCCTATCTTTTATTCTTGTCTTATACCTTATACAAAGAGTCATGGTGATCTTCACCTTTCCTTTTTACATTTTATCCTTTGGCAAGCACATTGTGTTGGAAAGATCCTGATATATATATATATATATATATATATATATATATATATATATATATATATATATATATATCCAATTGGATGTAAGTTAGCATGAATTATTATTGTTGACATTACCCTTGAGGTAAAAGGTTGGGAGGCAACACTATAAGCCCCTATCTTTCTCTGTGTCCGATTAAAACTCCATACCCATAAGTATTGCGTGAGTGTTAGCAATTATGAAAGACTAAATGATAGTTGAGTATGTGGACTTGCTGAAAAGCTCTTATATTGACTCTTTCCGATGTTATGATAAATTGCAATTGCTTCAGTGACTGAAATTATAGTTTGTTGGTTCTCAATGAAGTTTCTGATTCATACTTTACATTGTGAATAGATTGTTACTTTAGCATAAGAAATCATATGACTATATATATATATATATATATGTTGCTGTTATAAGAACGATCATGATACCCTCATGTCCGTATTTTATTTTATCGACACCTCTATCTCTAAACATGTGGACATATTTTTCGTTATCGGCTTCCGCTTGAGGACAAGCGAGGTCTAAGCTTGGGGGAGTTGATACGTGCATTTTGCATCATGCTTTTATATCGATATTTATTGCATTATGGGCTGTTATTACACGTTATGTCACAATACTTATGCCTTTTCTCTTTTATTTTACAAGGTTTACATGAAGAGGGAGAATGCCGGCAGCTGGAATTCTGGGCTGGAAAAGGAGCAAATATTAGAGACCTATTCTGCACAGCTCCAAAAGTCCTGAAACTTCACAGAGGCAGTTTTTGGAATTAATAAAAAATACTGGCGAAAGAATCAACCAGAGGAGGGGCACCCACCATCCACGAGGGTGGGGGAGCGCCCTACCCCCTGGGCACGCCCCCTACCTCGTGGGCCCCCTGGCAGGCCTCTAGTGCCCATCTTCTGCTATATGAAGTCTTTTACCCTGGAAAAAATCATAAGCAAGCTTTCGGGACGAAACACCACCGCCACGAGGCGGAACCAATCTAGGGCTCCGGCGGAGCTGTTCTGCCGGGGAAACTTCCCTCCGGGAGGGGGAAATCATCACCATCACAATCCTCTCATTGGGAGGGGGTCAATCTCCATCAACATCTTCACCAGCACCATCTCCTCTAAAACCCTAGTTCATCTCTTGTATCCAATCTTTGTCCCAAAGCCTCAGATTGGTACCTGTGGGTTGCTAGTAGTATTGATTACTCCTTGTAGTTGATGCTAGTTGGTTTATTTGGTGCAAGATCATATGTTCAGATCCTTAATGCATATTAATACCCCTCTGATTATGAACATGAGTATGATTTGTGAGTAGTTACGTTTGTTCCTGAGGACATGGGAGAAGTCTTGCTATAAGTAGTCATGTGAATTTGGTATTCGTTCGATATTTTGATGAGATGTATGTTGTCTTTCCTCTAGTGGTGTTATGTGAACGTCGACTACATGACACTTCACCATTGTTTGGGCCTAGAGGAAGGCATTGGGAAGTAATAAGTAGATGATGGGTTGCTAGAGTGACATAAGCTTAAACCCTAGTTTATGAGTTGCTTCGTAAGGGGCTGATTTGGATCCATATGTTTCATGCTATGGTTAGGTTTACCTTAACACTTCTCTTGTAGTTGCGGATGCTTGCAATAGGGGTTAATCATAAGTGGGATGCTTGTCCAAGAAAGGACAGCACCCAAGCACCGGTCCACCCACATACCAAATTATCAAAGTAACGAACGCGAATCATATGAGCGTGATGAAAACTAGCTTGACGATAATTCCCATGTTTCCTCAGGAGCGCTTTTCTCTATATAAGAGTTTGTCCAGGCTTGTCCTTTGCTACAAAAAGGATTGGGCCATCTTGCTGCACCTTATTTACTTTCATTACTTGTTACCCGTTACAAATTACCTTATCACAAAACTATCTGTTATCGATAATTTCAGTGCTTGCAGAGAATACCTTACTGAAAACCGCTTGTCATTTCCTTCTGCTCCTCGTTGGGTTCGACACTCTTACTTATCGAAAGGACTACGATAGATCCCCTATACTTGTGGGTCATCAATGGGCCGTAAACGGGCGTAATTGGTATCGGCCCAGCACGGTAACGGGCCGTTAACAGGCCGGAGGACAACAAATGCTTAATTCTGTCACAGGCATAACGTGTCGTTAATGGGCCAGAATATAGGATGGGCTGGAAACGGCGCAACGGGTTAACAAACCAGAAACGGGCCGACTCTTGCCATGGGTCGAATTTGGCCCATTAGGGTTACAGGCCAGTAACGGGCCGAAAGTAATCGAGGGCCGGAAAGGAGCCCAAGAACGTATGGGCCGTCAGTAGGCCGAAAGCTAACACGGGCTGGAAACGGCCCATGTGAATCATGGGCCGTTAACGGGTACAAAGAAATTTACTGTTCATTACGGGCTAGAGTAACCGTGGGCCTCTAAACGGCCTAAAGATACGAAGGCCTCATATGGGCCAAAAGACGTCGTGGGCCATACATGGGCCGAAAGTGAAACGGGCTAGTGTTATATTCGACGGCCCACATGAAGTTGTTGGGCCGATTTCGTGCAGGCCCTAACGGGCCGTGAGTTACTGATGTCTACTACAGAACCTTCTTATTGTAGACGTTGTTGGGCCTCCAAGTGCGGAGGTTTGTAGGACAGTAGCAAATTTCCCTCAAGTGGATGACCTAAGGTTTATCAATCCGTGGGAGGCGTAGGATGAAGATGGTCTCTCTCAAACAACCCCGCAACCAAATAACAAAGAGTCTCTTGTGTCCCCAACACACCCAATACAATGGTAAATTGTATAGGTGCACTAGTTCGGCGAAGAGATGGTGATACAAGTGCAATATGGATGGTAGATATAGGTTTTTGTAATCTGAAAATATAAAAACAGCAAGGTAAATATTGATAAAAGTGAGCGTAAACGGTATTGCAATGCTAGGAAACAAGGCCTAGTGTTCATACTTTCACTAGTGCAAGTTCTCTCAACAATAATAACATAATCGGATCATATAACTATCCCTCAACATGCAACAAAGAGTCACTCCAAAGTCACTAATAGCGGAGAACAAACAAAGAGATTATTGTAGGGTACGAAACCACCTCAAAGTTATTCTTTCAGATCGATCTATTCAAGAGTCCGTAGTAAAATAACACGAAGCTATTCTTTCCGTTTGATCTATCCTAGAGTTTGTACTAGAATAACACCTTAAGACACAAATCAACCAAAACCCTAATGTCACCTAGATACTCCAATGTCACCTTAGGTATCCGTGGGTATGATTATACGATATGCATCACACAATCTCAGATTCATCTATTCAACCAACACAAAGTACTTCAAAGAGTGCCCCAAAGTTTCTACCGGAGAGTCAAGACAAAAACGTGTGCCAACCCCTATGCATAAGTTCACAATTTTACGGAACCCGCAAGTTGATCACCAAAACATACATCACGTAGATCACGTGAATATCCCATTGTCACCACAGATAAGCACATGTAAGACATACATCAAGTGTTCTCAAATCCTTAAAGACTCAATCCGATAAGATAACTTCAAAGGGAAAACTCAATCCATTACAAGAGAGTAGAGGGGGAGAAACATCATAAGATCCAACTATAATAGCAAAGCTTGCGATAAATCAAGATCGTACCACCTCAAGAACACGAGAGAGAGAGATCAAACACATAGCTACTGGTGCATACCCTCAGCCCCGAGGGTGAACTACTCCCTCCTCGTCATGGAGAGCGCCGGGATGATGAAGATGGCCACCAGAGAGGGATTCCCCCCTCCGGCAGGGTGCCGGAACGGGTCTAGATTGGTTTTCGGTGGCTACAGAGGCTTGCGGCAGCGGAACCCCCGATCTAGGTTATGTTCTGGGGGTTTCTGTATATATAAGAGGTTTTGGCGTCGGGAACAAGTCAGGGGGGTCTCTGGGCTGTCCACGAGGTAGGGAGGCGCGCCCAGGGGGGTCGGCACGCCCCCCACCCTCATGGGCAGCCTGGGACTCTTCTGGCCCAACTCTTTTACTCCATGGCCTTCTTCTGGTCCAAAAATAAGTTCCGTGAAGTTTCAGGTCAATTGGACTCCGTTTGGTATTCCTTTTCTGTAAAATTCAAAAACAAGGAAAAAACAAAAACTGGCACTAGGCTCTAGGTTAATAGGTTAGTCCCAAAAATCATATAAAATAGCATATAAATGCATATAAAACATCCTAGATGGATAATATAATAGCATGGAACAATAAAAAATTATAGATACGTTGGAGACGTATCAAGTATCCCCAAGCTTAATTCCCGCTCGTCCTCGAGTAGGTAAATGATAAAAACAGAATTTTTGATGTGGAATGCTACCTAACATAATTATCAATGTAATCTTCTTTATTGTGGCAATAATATTCAGATCCATCAGATTCAAGACAAAAGTTTAATATTGACATAAAATAATAATACTTCAAGCATACTAACCAAGCAATTATGTCTTCTCAAAATAACATGGCCAAAGAAAGCTTATCCCTACAAAATCATATAGTTTGGCTATGCTTCATTTTCGTCACACAAAAATGCTCTCATCATGCACAACCCCGATGACAAGCCAAGCAATTGTTTCATACTTTAGTAATCTCAAACTTTTTCAATTTTCACGCAATACATGAGCGTGAGCCATGGATATAGCACTATGGGTGGAATAGAATATAATGATGGGGGTTATGTGGAGAAGACAAAAAAGGAGAAAGTCTCACATTGACGCGGCTAATCAACAGGCTAGGGAGATGCCCATCAATTGATGTCAATGCAAGGAGTAGGGATTTCCATGCAACGGATGCACTAGAGCTATAAATGTATGAAAGCTCAACAAAAGAAACTAAGTGGGTGTGCATCCAACTTGCTTGCTCACGAAGACCTAGGGCATTTGAGGAAGCCCATTGTTGGAATATACAAGCCAAGTTCTATAATAAAAAATTCCCACTAATATATGAAAGTGACAAAACAAGAGACTCTCTATCGTAAAGACCATGGTGCTACTTTGAAGCACAAGTGTGGAAAATGGATAGTAGCATTGTCCCTTCTTATTTCTCTTTTTTTGGGGCCTTTCTCTCTTTTTTTGGCCTTTTTTTTGGGACAATGCTCTATTAATGATGACCATCACACTTCTATTTATTTACAACTCAATGATTACAACTCGATACTAGAACAAAATATGACTCTATATGAATGCCTCCGGCGGTGTACCGGGATGGGCAATGAATCAAGAGTGACATGTATGAAATAATATGCATGGTGGCTTTGCCACAAATACGATGTCAACTACATGATCATGCAAGGCAATATGACAATGATGAAGCGCGTCATAATAAACGGAACGGTGGAAAGTTGCATGGCAATATATCTCGGAATGGCTATGGTAATGCCATAATAGGTAGGTATGGTGGCTGTTTTGAGGAAGATAGAAGGAGGTTTATGTGTGATAGAGCGTATCGTATCACGGGGTTTGGATGCACCGGTGAAGTTTGCACGAACTCTCAAGGTGAGAAAGGGCAATGTACGGTACTGAAGAGGCTAGCAATGATGAAAGGTTGAGAGTGCGTATAATCCATGGACTCAACATTAGTCATAAAGAACTCACATACTTATTGCAAAAATCTACAAGTCATCAAAAACCAAGCACTACGCGCATGCTCCTAGGGGGATAGATTGGTAGGAAAAGACCATCGCTCATCCCCGACCGCCACTCATAAGGATGACAATCAAAGAACACCTCATGTTTCAAATTTGTTACACAACGTTTACCATATGTGCATGCTACGGGACTTGCAAACTTCAACACAAGTATTTCTCAATTTCACAATTACTCAACTAGCACAACTCTAATATTACCATCTTCATATCTCAAAACAATCATGAAGTATGAAACTTCTCTTAGTATTCAATGCACTCTATATGAAAGTTTTTATTATACCCATCTTGGATGCCTATCACATTAGGACTAATTTCATAACCAGAGCAAATTACCATGCTGTTATAAAGACTCTCAAAATAATATAAGTGAAGCATGAGAGTTCATCTATTTCTTCAAAATAAAACCACCGCCGTGCTCTAAAAGGATATAAGTGAAGCACTAGAGCAAATGACAAACTACTCCGAAAGATATAAGTGAAGATCAATGAGTAGTTGAATAATTATGCAACTATGTGAAGACTCTCTAACATTTAAGAATTTCAGATCCTGGTATTTTATTCAAACATAAAGCAAAACTAAATAAAATAAAATGACGCTCCAAGCAAAACACATATCATGTGGTGAATAAAAATATAGCTCCAAGTAAAGTTACCGATGAACGAAGACGAAAGAGGGGATGCCTTCCGGGGCATCTCCAAGCTTAGGCTCTTGGTTGTCCTTGAATATTACCTTGGGGTGCCTTGGGCATCCCCAATCTTAGGCTCTTGCCACTCCTTATTCCATAGTCCATCGAATCTTTACCCAAAACTTGAAAACTTCACAACACAAAACTCAACAGAAAGCTCGTAAGCTCCGTTAGTAGAAGAAAATAAATCACCACTTAGGTACTGTTGTGAAATCATTCTAAATTCATATTGGTGTAATATCTACTGTATTCCAACTTCTCTATGGTTCATACCCTCCGATACTACTCAAAAATTCATCAAAATAAGCAAACAACACAATGAAAACAGAATCTGTCAAAAACAGAACAGTCTGTAGTAATCTGTATCAAACGCATACTTCTGGAACTCCAATTTTTTTTAAATAATTTCCTGGACGTGAGGAATTTATCTATTAATCATGTTCAAAAAGAATCAACTAAATAGCACTCTCCAGTAAAAAGTTGCAGCTAATCTCGTGAGCGCTAAAGTTTCTGTTTTTTACAGCAAGATCAAAAAGACTTCACCCAAGTCTTCCCAAAGGTTCTACTTGGCACAAACACTAATTAAAACATAAAACCACATCGTGTTGGAAATATGCCCTAGAGGCAATAATAAAATGGTTATTATTGTATTTCCTTGTTCATGATAATTATCTATTGTTCATGCCATAATTGTGTTATCCGGAAATCGTAATACATGTGTGAATACATAGACCACAACATGTCCCTAGTGAGCCTCTAGTTGACTAGCTCGTTGATCAATAGATGGTTACGGTTTCCTGACCATGGACATTGGATGTCGTTGATAACGGGATCACATCATTAGGAGAATGATGTGATGCACAAGACCCAATCCTGAGCATAGCACAAGATCGTGTAGTTCGTCTGCTAAAGCTGTTCTAATGTCAAGTATCATTTCCTTAGACCATGAGATTGTCCAACTCCCGGATACCGTAGGAATTCTTTGGTGTGCCAAACGTCACAACGTAACTGGGTGGCTATAAAGGTACACTAAAGGTATATCTGAAAGTGTCTGTCGGGTTGGCACGAATCAAGACTAGGATTTGTCGCTCCGTATGACGGAGAGGTATCTGTGGGCCCACTCGGTAATGCATCATCATAATGAGCTCAATGTGACTAAGTAGTTAGTTACGGGATCATGCATTATGAAACGAGTAAAGTGACTTGCCGGTAACGAGATTGAACGAGGTATTGGGATACAGACGGTCGAATCTCAGGCAAATAACGTACCGATTGACAAAGGGAATTGTATACATGATTGATTGAATCCCCGACATTGTGGTTCATCCGATGAGATCATCATGGAACATGTGGGAGCCAACATGGGTATCCAAATCCCGCTGTTGGTTATTGGCCAGAGAGCTGTCTCGGTCATGTCTGCATGATTCCCGAACCCGTAGGGTCTACACACTTAAGGTTCGGTGACGCTAGAGTTGTTATGGGAATTAGTGTGCAGTTACTGAATGTTGTTCGGAGTCCCGGATGAGATCCTGGACGTCACGACGTCACGAGGAGTTCCGGAATGGTCCAGAGGTAAAGATTTATATATGGGAAGTCCTATTTTGGCCACCGGAAAATGTTCGGGATTTTTCGGTATTGTACCGGGAAGGTTCTAGAAGGTTCTAGAGTGGGGCCCACCTGCATGGGGGGACCCACATGAACGTGGGTAGTGGGGGCAAGGCCCCACACCCCTGGTCAAGGCACACCAAGATCCCCCCTTAGAAGGAATAAGATCATATCCCGAAGGGATAAGATCAAGATCCCTAAAAAAGGGGGATAACAATCGGTGGGGAAGGGAAATGATGGGATTTCTTTTCCCCACCTTTGCCAACGCCCCAATGGACTTGGAGGGCAAGTAACCAGCCCCCTCCACCCCTATATATAGTGGGGAGGCGCATGGGAGCTGCACCCCTTCCCCTGGCGCAGCCCTCTCCCTCCCCAACACCTCCTCCTCCGTAGTAGTGCTTGGCGAAGCCCTACTGGAGAACTGCAAGCTCCACCACCACGCGGTCGTGCTGCTGGAGCTCTCCCTCAACCTCTCCTCTCCCCTTGCTGGATCAACAAGGAGGAGACGTCCCCGGGCTGTACGTGTGTTGAACGCGGAGGCGCCGTTGTTCGGCGCTTAGATCGGAATCAACCGCGATCTGAATCGCTGCGAGGACGACTCCTTCATCCGCGTTCTTGTAACGCTTCCGCATCGCGATCTTCAAGGGTATGAAGATGCACTCCCCTCTCTCTCGCTGCTAGTCTCCCCATAGATTGATCTTGGTGATGCGTAGAATTTTTTTAATTTCTGCAACAATCCCCAACAGTGGCAACATGAGCTAGGTCTATGCGCAGATTCTATGCACGAGTAGAACACAAAGTAGTTGTGGGCGATGATTTGTTCAATTTGCTTACCGTTACTAGTCTTATCTTGATTCGGCGGCATCGTGGGATGAAGCGGCCTGGACCGACCTTACACGTACGCTTACGTGAGACAGGTTCCACCGACTCACATGCACTTGTTGCATAAGGTGGCTAGCGGGTGCCAGTCTCTCCCACTTTAGTCGGATCGGATTCGATGAAAAGGGTCCTTATGAAGGGTAAATAGCAATTGGCATATCACCGTTGTGGCTTTTGCGTAGGTAAGAAACGTTCTTGCTAGAAACTCATAGCAGCCACGTAAAACATGCAACAACAATTAGAGGACGTCTAACTTGTTCTTGCAGCATATGCCGTGTGATGTGATATGGTCAAAAGGATGTGATGAATGATATACGTGATGTATGAGACTGATCATGTTCTTGTAATAGGAATCACGACTTGCATGTCGATGAGTATGACAACCGGCAGGAGCCATAGGAGTTGTCTTAATTTATTATATGACCTGCGTGTCAATGAAAACGCCATGTAATTACTTTACTTTATTGCTAACCGTTAGCCATAGTAGTAGAAGTAATAGTTGGCGAGACAACTTCATGAAGACACGATGATGGAGATCATGGTGTCATGCCGGTGACGATGATGATCATGGCGCCCCGAAGATGGAGATCAAAAGGAGCAAAATGATATTGGCCATATCATGTCACTATTTGATTGCATGTGATGTTTATCATGTTTTTACATCTTATTTGCTTAGAACGACGGTAGCATAAATAAGATGATCCTTCATAAAATTTCAAGAAAGTGTTCCCCCTAACTGTGCACCGTTGCGAAAGTTCGTTGTCTCGAAGCACCACATGATGATCGGGTGTGATAGATTCTAACGTTCGCATACAACGGGTGTAAGCCAGATTTACGCATGCAAAACCCTTAGGTCGACTTGACGAGCCTAGCATGTACAGACATGGCCTCGGAACACAAGAGACCGAAAGGTCAAACATGAGTCGTATAGTGGATACGATCAACATGAAGATGTTCACCGACAATGACTAGTCCGTCTCACGTGATGATCGGACACGGCCTAGTTGACTCGGATCATGTATCACTTAGATGACTAGAGGGATGTCTATCTGAGTGGGAGTTCATTAAATAATTTGATTAGATGAACTTAATTATCATGAACATAGTCAAAAGGTCTTTGTAAATTATGTCGTAGCTCACGCTTTGGTTCTACTGTTTTAGATATGTTCCTAGAGAAAATTTAGTTGAGAGTTGATAGTAGCAATTATGCGGACTGGGTCCGTAAACTGAGGATTGTCCTCATTGCTACGCACAAAGATTATGTCCTTAATGCACCACTCAGTGTGCTGAACCTCGCGCGTCGGTTGTGGATGTTGCGAACATCTGACATACACGTTTTGATGACTACATGATAGTTCAGTGCGTAATGCTAAATGGTTTAGAATTGAGGCACCAAAGACGTTTTTGAAACATCGCAGAACATATGAGATGTTCCAAGGACTGAAATTGGGATTTCAGGCTAGTGCCCACGTCAAGAGGTATGAGACCTCTGACAAGTTTCTTAAGCCTGCAAACTAAGGAGAAAAGCTCAATCATTGAGCATGTGCTCAGATTGTATGAGTACTACAATCGCTTGAATCGAGTGGGAGTTAATCTTCCAGATGAGATAGTGATGGTTCTCCAAAGTCACTGCTACCAAGCTACTAGAGCTTCGTGATGAACTATAACATATCAGGGATAGATATGATGATCCTTGAGCTATTCGTGACACCGCGAAAGTAGAAATCAAATAGGAGCATCAATTGTTGACGGTTAGTAAAACCACTAGTTTCGGGCAAGGGCAAGAAAGGGATACTTCATGAAACGGCAAATCAGTTGCTGCTCTAGTGAAAAAACCCAAGGTTGAACCCAAACCCGAGACTTAGTGCTTCTGAAATAAGGGGAACGGTCACTGAAGCAGAACTACCCTAGATACTTGGTAGATGAGAAGGCTGGCAAGGCCAACAGAAGTATATTGGATATACATTATAATGTGTACTTTACTAGTACTCGTAGTAGCACCAGGGTATTAAAATACCGGTTCGGTTGCTAAGTGTTAGTAACTCGAAATAAAAAGCTACGGAATAAACGGAGACTAGCTGAAGGTGAGATGACGATATGTGTTGGAAGTGTTTCCAAGGTGGATGTGTCAAGCATCGCATGCTCCCTCTACCATCGAGATTGGTGTTAAACCTAAATAATTGTTATTTGGTGTTTGCGTTGAGCATAGACATGATTGGATTATGTTTATCGCAATACGGTTATTCATTTAAGGAGAATAATAGTTACTCTGTTTATTTGAATAATACCTTCAATGGTCTTGCACCTAAAATGAATGGTTTATTGAATCTCGATCGTAGTGATACACATGTTCATGCCAAAAGATATAAGATAGTAATGATAGTACCACATACTTGTGGCACTGCCATTTGAGTCATATTGGTATAAAACGCATGAAGAAGTTCCATGTTGATGGATCTTTGGACTCACTCATTTTTTGAAAAGTTTGAGACATGCGAACCATGTCTATTGGTTTATACGCTTGAAGAAACTCCATGCAGATGGATCGTTTGGACTCACTTGATTTTTAATCACTTGAGACATGCAAATCATACCACATGGGCAAGATGACTGAAAGGCCTCGTTTTCAGTGAGATGAAACAAGAGAGCAACTTGTTGGAAGTAATACATTTGATGTGTGCAATCCCATGAGTGCTGAGGCACGTAGTGAATATCGTTATGCTCTTACTTCACAGATGATTTGAGTAGATTCTAAGTATATTTACTTGATGAAACACAAGTCTGAATTATTGAAAGGTTCAAGCAATTTCAGAGTGAAGTTGAAGATCATCGTGACAAGAGGATAAAATGTCTATGATATGATCATAGAGATGAATATCTGAGTTACGTGTTTGGCACACAATTAAGACATTGTGGAAATTGTTTCACAACTAATGCCGCCTGGAACACCATAGTGTGATGGTGTGTCCGAACATTATAGCTGCACCCAATTGGATGTGGTGCATACCATGATGTCTCTTATCAAATTACCACTACCGTTTATGGGTTAGGAATTAGAGACAACCGCATTCACTTTAAATAGGGCACCACGTAATTCCGTTGAGATGACACCGTATGAACTATGGTTTAGAGAAACCTAAGCTGTCATTTCTTAAAAGTTTGGGGCTGCGGCGCTTATGTGAAAAAGGTTTAGCCTGATAAGCTCGAACCCAAAGTGGATAAATGCATCTTCATAGGACACCCAAAACAGTTGGGTATACCTCCTATTTCGGATCCGGAAGCAAAAGTGATTGTTTCTATAAACGGGTCCTTTCTCGAGGAAAAGTTTCTCTCGAAAGAATTGGGTGGGAGGATGGTGGAGACTTGATGAGGTTATTGAACCGTCACTTCAACCAGTGTGTAGCAGGGCACAGGAAGTTGTTCCTATAGCGCCTACACCAATTGAAGTGGAAGCTGATGATAGTGATCATGAAACTTCGGATCAAGTCACTACCAAACCTCGTAGGTCGACAAGGATGCGTACTATTTCAGAGTGGTACGTAATACTGTCTTGGAGGTCATGTTGCTAGACAACAATGAACCTACGAGCTATGGAGAAGCGATGGTGGGCCCGGATTCCGACAAATGGCTCGAGGCCATAAAATCCGAGAGGATCCATGTGTGAAAACAAAGTATAGACTTTGGAAGAACTACTTGATGGCTGTAAGGCTATTAGGTACAGATGGATTTTAAAAGGAAGACGGACAATGATGGTAAGTATCACCATTAAGAAAGCTTGACTTTAATTAAGATGTTTTCCGACAAGTTCAAGGAGTTGACTACGGTGAGACTTTCTCACTCGTAGCGATGATAAGAGTCTGTTGGAATTGTATTAGCAGTTACTACATTATTTATGAAATCTTGCAGATAGGATGTCAAAACATTGTTTCCTCGACAATTTTCTTGAGGAAAGATTGTATGTGATACAACTAGAAGGTTTTTGTCAATCCTAAAAGATGCTAACAAGTATGCAAAGCTCCAGCAATCCTACTAAGGACTGGAGTAAGCATCTCAGAGTTCGAATATACACTTTGATGAAATGATCAAAGATTTTGGGTTTATACAAAGTTTATGAGAAACTTGTATTTCCAAATAAGTGAGTGGGAGCACTATAGAATTTCTGATGAGTATATGTTGTTGACATATTCTTGATCAGAAATGATGTAGAATTTCTCGAAAGCATATAGGGTTATTTGAAAAGTGTTTTTCAATGGAAAACCTGGATTAAGATACTTGAACATTAAGCATCAAGATCTATAAGGATAGATCAAAAACACTTAATAGTACTTTCAAATGAATACATACCGTGACAAGATTTTGAAGGAGTTCAAATAGATCAACAAATAAGGAGTTCTTGGCTGTGTTATAAGGTGTGAGCATTGAGTAAGACTCAAGATCTGACCACGGCAGAAGAGAGAGAAAGGACGAAGGTCGTCGCCTATGCTTTAGACGTAGGCTCTACAGTATGCTATGCTGTGTACCGCACCTGAAGTGTGTCTTGCCATGAGTTAATTAAGGGGTACAAGAGTGATCCAGGAATGGATCACATGATAGCGGTCAAACTTATCCTTAGTAACTAGTGGACTAAGGAATTTTCTCGATTATGGAGGTGGTAAAAGAGTTCGTCGTAAAGGGTTACGTCGATGCAAACTTTGACACTAATCCGGATGACTCTGAGTAGTAAACCGGATTCGTATAGTAGAGCAGTTATTTGGAATAGCTCCAAGTAGCGCATGGTAGCTGCATCTACAAGATGACATAGAGATTTGTAAAGCACACACGGATCTAAAAGGTTCAGACCCGTTGACTAATAACCTCTCTCACAAACGAGATATGATCAAACCCCATGGGTGTTGGATTCACTACAATCACATAGTGATGTGAACTAGATTATTGACTCTAGTGCAAGAGGGAGACTGTTGGAAATATTCCCTAGAGGCAATAAAAAAAGGTTATTATTGTATTTCCTTGTTCATGATAATTGTCTATTGTTCATGCTATAATTGTGTTATCCGGAAATCGTAATACATGTGTGAATACATAGACCACAACATGTCCCTAGTGAGCCTCTAGTTGACTAGCTCGTTGATCAATAGATGGTTACGGTTTCCTGACCATGGACATTGGATGTCGTTGATAATGGGATCACATCATTAGGAGAATGATGTGATGGACAAGACCCAATCCTGAGCATAGCACAAGATCATGTAGTTCATCTGCTAAAGCTTTTCTAATGTCAAGTATCATTTCCTTAGACCATGAGATTGTGCAACTCCCGATACCGTAGGAATTCTTTGGGTGTGCCAAACGTCACAACGTAACTGGGTGGCTATAAAGGTACACTACAGGTATATCTGAAAGTGTCTGTCGGGTTGGCACAAATCAAGATTGGGATTTGTCGCTCCGTATGACGAAGAGGTATCTGTGGGCCCACTCGGTAATGCATCATCATAATGAGCTCAATGTGACTAAGTAGTTAGTCACGGGATCATGCATTACGAAACGAGTAAAGTGACTTGCCGGTAACGAGATTGGACGAGGTATTGGGATATCGACGATCGAATCTCGGGCAAGTAACGTACCGATTGACAAAGGGAATTGTATATAGGATTGATTGAATCCCCGACATCGTGGTTCATCCAATGAGATCATCGTGGAACATGTGGGAGCCAACATGGGTATCCAGATCCCGCTGTTGGTTATTGGACAGAGAGCTGTCTCGGTCATGTCTGCATGATTCCCGAACCCGTAGGGTCTACACACTTAAGGTTCGGTGACGCTAGAATTGTTATGGGAATTAGTGTGCAGTTACTGAATGTTGTTCGGAGTCCTAGATGAGATCCTGGACGTCACGAGGAGTTCCGGAATGGTCCGGAGGTAAAGATTTATATATATGGGAAGTCCTATTTTGGCCACCGGAAAATGTTCGGGATTTTTCGGTATTGTACCGGGAAGGTTCTAGAAGGTTCCGGAGTGGGGCCCACCTGCATGGGGGGACCCACATGAACGTGGGTAGTGGGGGCAAGGCCCCACACCCCTGGTCAAGGCGCACCAAGATCCCCCCTTAGAAGGAATAAGATCATATCCCGAAGGGATAAGATCAAGATCCTAAAAAGGGGGGATAACAATCGGTGGGGAAGGGAAATGATGGGATTTCTTTTCCCCACCTTTGCCAACGCCCCAATGGACTTGGAAGGCAAGTAACCAGCCCCCTCCACCCCTATATATAGTGGGGAGGCGCATGGGAGCCGCATCCCTTCCCCTGGCGTAGCCCTCTCCCTCCCCAACACCTCCTCCTCCTCCGTAGTGCTTGGCGAAGCCCTGCCGGAGAACTGCAAGCTCCACCACCACGCCGTCGTGCTGCCGGAGCTCTCTCTCAACTTCTCCTCTCCCCTTGCTGGATCAAGAAGGAGGAGACGTCCCCGGGCTGTACGTGTGTTGAACGCGGAGGCGCCGTTGTTTGGCGCTTTGATCGGAATCAACCGCGATCTGAATCGCTGCGAGTACGACTCCTTCATCCGCGTTCTTGTAACGCTTCCGCATCGCGATCTTCAAGGGTATGAAGATGCACTCCCCTCTCTCTCGCTGCTAGTCTCTCCATAGATTGATCTTGGTGATGCGTAGAATTTTTTTAATTTCTGCAACAATCCCCAACACATCTAACCAGAGGCTAGATGAATTATTTATTACTAAACATGAGCAAAAGGCAATGGACAAAAATAAAATTGGGTTGCCTCCCAACAAGCGCTAACGTTTAACGCCCCTAGCTAGGCGTGAGGATTTCAATGATGCTCACATAAAAGATAAGAATTGAAACATAAAGAGAGCATCATGAAGAATATGACTAGCACATTTAAGTCTAAACCTCTTCCTATGCATAGGGATTTTGTGAGCAAACAACTTATGGGAACAATAATCAACTAGCATAGGAAGGCAAAACAAGCATAACTTCAAAACTTTAAGCACATAGAGAGGAAACTTGATATTATTGCAATTCCTACAAGCATATGTTCCTCCCTCATAATAATTTTCAGTAGCATCATGAATGAATTAAACAATATAACCATCACATAAAGCATTCTTTTCATGATCTACAAGCATAGAAAATTTACTACTCTCCACATAAGCAAAATTCTTCTCATTCGGAATAGTGGGAGTATCATAAGAAACTCGAATACTATAAATTGTTTCCATATTAAAAGAGTAATGTTCAGAAAAAGGGTAATCATAATCATGACAAGTTTTATAAATATAATCATCACTACTTTTTATAGCATAAGTTTCATCACAATAATTATCATAGGTAGCAACTTTGTTCTCATCATAATCGATTGAAACCTCTTCCAAGATGGTGGAATCATCACTAAATAAAGTCATGACCTCTCCAAATACACTTTCATATTTATCATAATAAGATTCAACATCCTCCAAAATAGTGGGATCATTACTTCCTAAAGTTGACACTCTTCCAAACCCACTTTCATCAATATAATCATCATAAGTAGGAGGCATGCTATCATCGTAATAAATTTGCTCATCAAAACTTGGGAGGCTAGAAATATCATCTTCATTAAACATAGCATCCCCAAGCTTGGGACTTTTCATATCCTAATCATAATCACTCTCATCATTAATAGTATGGATAGCACCAATAGTATAGCAATTATCATCATCACAATGAGTAATAGGAGCAACATCATTTGGGAGGGTTACCTTGTTACCTTTGCTTCTCCGTCTTTTCTTTTTCTTCTTCACATCATGTGTGGGTTTAATCCTCTTTTGGGACCTCCTTATTAATAAGATTGGTTGAATAGAAGGCTCCTCCTCGTTACCTGATTCATCATAAGAAATAATAGGAGGATATTGGGAAGTATCTTCCCTTTCATTAGTATTCTCTTCATCTTCTATTTGTTTTCTTGTCTTTATATAATTGGCAATATAAGGATTTTCAATGCAATTCACCGCACAATACATATAAATTTCCTCTAGATCAAAATCAAGAAATCTATCAAGATTAAATTTTGGAATACCCTCAGTTATACGTTTCATTTCTTCATACCCCAAAAGAAGACTAAGCTCTTTATGATGCTCAAGGGTAATCAAGTTATCACAATTTTTGGACACGATTTGATCATGAAACAAATAGCATTGGAGGTTTAAATGACCATGTTCATTGCAAAGTTCACAAGGATGGCGATAAATATTGAATCTTTCAGCACAATCATCTAGCCTTTCTTGCAACCATTTAGTTTCCAAATACTTATGACTCTTGGAAAATCTATCTCCCCTATTTGGTGTGTACTTGCAAGCTCTATGTATTCCACAAAAGTTGACATGCTTATAAGAGACATTTTCATCATGACTAGTGCAAGCATCATTAGTACTATGGATATTCAAAGAATTCATACTAACAACATTGCAATCATGCTCATCATTCAAATATTTAGTGCCAAACATTCTAATGCATTCTTCTTCTAATACTTGAGCACAATTTTCCTTCCCATCATTTTCACGAAAGACATTAAAAAGATGAAGCATATGAGGCAACCTTAATTCCGTTTTTGTAGTTTTATTTTATAAACTAAACTAGTGATAAAACAAGAAACAAAAAGATTCAATTGCAAGATCTAAAGATATACCTTCAAGCACTCACCTCCTCGGCAACGGTGCCAGAAACTGCTTGATGTCTACTACACAACCTTCTTCTTGTAGACGTTGTTGGGCCTCCAAGTGCAGAGGTTTGTAGGATAGTAGCAAATTTCCCTCAAGTGGATGACCTAAGGTTTATCAATCCGTGGGACGCGTAGGATGAAGATGGTCTCTCTCAAACAACCCTGCAACCAAATAACAAAGAGTCTCTTGTGTCCCCAACATACCCAATACAATGGTAAATTGTATAGGTGCACTAGTTCGGCGAAGAGATGGTGATACAAGTGCAATATGGATGGTAGATGTCGGTGTCAAAACCGGCGGATCTCAAGTAGGGGGTCCTGAACTGTGCGTCTAAGGTCGATGGTAACAGGAGACAGGGGACACGATGTTTACCGAGGTTCGGGCCCTCTCTATGGAGGTAATACCCTACTTCCTGCTTGATTGATCTTGATGAATATGAGTATTACAAGAGTTGATCTACCACGAGATCGTAATGGCTAAACCCTAGAAGTCTAGCCTGTATGACTATGATAATGAATCTCCCCCTCCGGACTAAGTCCTCTGGTTTATATAGACACCAGGAGGATCTAGGGTTACATAAGGTCGGTTACAAAGAAAGGAATCTAGATATTTGGTCGCCAAGCTTGCCTTCCATGCCAAGGTGAGTCCCATCCGGACACGGGTGCAGTCTTCGGTCTTCGTATCTTCACAGTCCATCAGTCCGGCCCATGGCTAACAGGCCGGACGCCCGAGGACCCCTTAGTCCAGGAGTCACTCAGTAGCCCTTGAACCTGGCTTCAATAACAAGGTATCCGGCGCGTAGATCTGTCTTCGGCATTGCAAGGCGGGTTCCTCCTTCCGAACTCCAAGATAGTCTTCGAACGTATTGAATGTGTCCGGACCTATAACGCACGCACCACACACAATACGCAGAGAGAATATAATTTTACACGAGTCCAGTCCGCTGACAACTTTTTGCAACATGACATCACGTCTGTCTGGTCATAATTTCGAACCGTTTTTCGTCTGCCGCTCCATGTTTCGAGACGCGGTTGCCATTGGCACGTCTTGTCGAAGCAAAGATCGTGTCCCCTTATTACGGGATTCTCATCAATACGGGCGTGGGTAACCCAACCGTGCCGTTTACACAGCCCTTGGGAATAGGCGTGTTTTAAGGCGAGTGGGGAGGCGTTCGATACTCACTGCCTTCATAAGGGGATAAGGATTCCTCCTTCTTCTCCCACGCCTTCTCTCTTCCTTCGTCCTTCCACTCTTGAGCTCCAGCGCCCAAGTTCTCATCTTTTTCCCACTCAAGCTATCACTCAACCATGTCCGGATCTGGAGGCCAAGGCAAGTGGATGGTCTCCTCCGTCAAGGAGAAGGACATTACTGAGCTTCGGGCGGCCGAGTACTTGACGAAGGAAATCGCCCACCGTCTTCTGGCCCAGGGACAAGTCGTCCCCACGCCGAAGCCCAACGAGAGGATGGTATTCATCCCTCACTTCTTCTGCGGGATAGGGTTTCCACTCTACCCTTTCGTCTGCGGGCTGATGTACTATTACGGGATAGACTTCCATGATCTATCCCCGAACTCCTTCCTCAACATCTCGGCGTTCATCGTCGTGTGTGAGGCCTTCCTCCGCATCCAACCCACTTCGGGCTGTGGCTCAAAGTCTTCAACATGAAGCCGAAGGTGGTGGATGGCCAGCACGCGGAGTGCGGAGGAGCCATGGTGAGTAAGCTGTCCAATGTCTCCTGGCCGAAAGGTACCTTTGTGGAGACTGTTAAGGAATGGCAGAAACAATGGTTCTACATTACAGAACCCCGCGGCACCAATTGGGCCGTAGCTGCCGAATTCAACTCCGGTGCTCCAATGCGGCTCACTTCCTGGGTCGAGAAGAGCCCGAACTGGTGTTCGCCAGACGAGCTGATAGCGCTGCAGACGCACGTTCAAAGCATGGTCGACAAGAATGTCATGTTGGGGAACGTAGCAGAAATTCAAAATTTTCTACGCATCACCAAGATCAATCTATGGAGTAATATAGCAACGAGGGGAAGGGGAGTGCATCTACATACCATTGTAGATCGCGAGCGGAAGCGTTCAAGAGAACGGGGTTGATGGAGTCGTACTCGTCGTGATCCAAATCACCGATGATCCTAGCGCCGAACGGACGGCACCTCCGCGTTCAACACACGTACGGAGCAGCGACGTCTCCTCCTTCTTGATCCAGCAAGGGGGGAGGAGAGGTTGATGGAGATCCAGCAGCACGACGGCGTGGTGGTGGAAGTAGCGGGATTCCAACAGGGCTTCGCCAAGCGCTGCGGGAGGAGGGAGATGTGTCACGGGAGGGAGAGGGAGGCGCCAGGGCTTAGATATTGCTGCCCTCCCTCCCCCCACTATATATAGGGCCAAGGGAGAGGGGGGGCGCAACCTTGGCCCTTCCTCCAAGGAAGGGTGCGGCCAGGGAGGAGTCCATCCTCCCTAAGGCACCTCGGAGGTGCCTTCCCCCTTTAGGACTCTCCCTTTATCTTATCTCTTGGTGCATGGGCCTCTTGGGGCTGGTTCCCTTGGCCCATATAGGCCAAGGCGCACACCCCTACAGCCCATGTGGCCCCCTGGGGCTGGTGGACCCCCTTGGTGGACCCCCAGACCCCTTTCGGCACTCCCGGTACAATACCGATAATGCGCGAAACTTTTCCGGCGACCAAAATAAGACTTCCCATATATAAATCTTTACCTCCGGACCATTCCGGAACTCCGCGTGACGTCCGGGATCTCATCCGGGACTCCGAACAACTTTCGGGTTACCGCATACTAATATCTCTACAACCCTAGCGTCACCGAACCTTAAGTGTGTAGACCCTACGGGTTCGGGAGACACGCAGACATGACCGAGACGACTCTCCGTTCAATAACCAACAGCGGGATCTGGATACCCATGTTGGCTCCCACATGCTCCTCGATGATCTCATCGGATGAACCACGATGTTGAGGATTCAATAAATCCCGTATACAATTCCCTTTGTCTATCGGTATGGTACTTGCCCGAGATTCGATCGTCGGTATCCCGATACCTTGTTCAATCTCGTTACCGGCAAGTCTCTTTACTCGTTCCATAACTCACATCATCCCGTGATCAACTCCTTGGTCACATTGTGCACATTATGATGATGTCCTACCGAGTGGGCCCAGAGATACCTCTCCGTTTACGCGGAGTGACAAATCCCAGTCTCGATTCGTGCCAACCCAACAGACACTTTCGGAGATACCTGTAGTGCACCTTTATAGCCACCCAGTTACGTTGTGACGTTTGATACACCCAAAGCATTCCTACGGTATCCGGGAGTTGCACAATCTCATGGTCTAAGGAAATGATACTTGACATTAGAAAAGCTCTGAGCAAACGAACTATACGATCTTGTGCTAGGCTTAGGATTGGGTCTTGTCCATCACATCATTCTCCTAATGATGTGATCCCATGATCAACGACATCCAATGTCCATGGTTAGGAAACCGTAACCATCTATTGATCAACGAGCTAGTCAACTAGAGGCTTACTAGGGACATGGTGTTGTCTATGTATCCACACATGTATCTGAGTTTCCTATCGATACAATTCTAGCATGGATAATAAACGATTATCATGAACAATGAAATATAATAATAACCTATTTATTATTGCCTCTAGGGCATATTTCCAACAGTCTCCCACTTGCACTAGAGTCAATAATCTAGTCCACATCACCATGTGATTAACACTCATAGGTCACATCACCATGTGACCAACATCCAAAGAGTTCTGGTTTGATCATGTTATGCTTGTAAGAGAGGTTATTAGTCAACGGGTCTGAACCTTTCAGATCCGTGTGTGCTTTACGAATATCTATGTCATCTTGTGGATGCTACCACGCGCTATTTGGAGCCATTTCAAATAATTGCTCTACTATACGAATCCGGTTTACTACTCAGAGCCATCCGGATTAGTGTCAAAGTTCGCATCGACGTAACCCTTTACGACGAACTCCTTTTCACCTCCATAATCGAGAAAATTCCTTAGTCCACTAGATACTAAGGATAAGTTCGACCGTTGTCATGTGATCCATTCCCGGATCACTATTGTACCCCTTGACCAACTCATGGCAAGGCACACTTCATGTGCGGTACACAGCATAGCATACTGTAGAGCCTACGTCTAAAGCATAGGGGACGACCTTCGTCCTTTCTCTCTCTTCTGCTGTGGTCAGGTCTTGAGTCTTACTCAATACTCACACCTTGTAACACAGCCAAGAACTCCTTCTTTGCTGATCTATTTTGAACTCTTTCAAAATCATGTCAAGGTGTGCATTCTTTGAAAGTATCATCAGGCGTCTTGATCTATCTCTATAGATCTTGATGCCCAATATGTAAGCAGCTTTATCCAGGTCTTCCTTTGAAAAACTCCTTTCAAACAACCCTTTATGCTTTCCAGAAATTTTACATCATTTCGGATCAACAATATGTCATTCACATATACTTATCAGAAATGTTGTAGCGCTCCCACTCACTTTATTGTAAATACAAGTTTCTAACAAACTTTGTATAAACCCAAAAACTTTGATCACTCCATCAAAGCATATATTCTCACTCCGAGATGCTTGCTCTAATCCATGGAAGGATCGCTGGAGCTAGCATACCTTTTAGCATCCTTAGGATCGACAAAACCTTTCTGATTGTATCACATACAACCTTTCCTTACGAAAACTGGTAAGGAAACTTGTTTTGACATCCATCTGCCAGATTTCATAAATGCAGCTAATGCTAACATGATTCCGACGGACTTAAGCATCGCTACGGATGAGAAAATCTCATCGTAGTCAACTCCTTGAACTTGTGGAAATACTCCTTGCCACAAGTCAAGCTTCATAGACGGTAACATTACCGTCCACGTCCGTCTTCTTCTCAAAGATCCATTTATCTCGGATTTCATGGCTTCTAACCATTTGTCGGAATATGGGCCCACCATCGCTTCTCCATAGCTCGTAGGTTCAGTATTGTCCAACAACATGATATCTCAGACAGGATCACGTACCACTCTGAAGTAGCACGCATCCTCGTCGTCCTACGAGGTTTGGTGGTGACTTGATCCGAAGTTTCATGATCACTATCATAAGCTTCCACTTCAATTGGTATAGGTGCCATAGGAACAACTTCCTGTGCCCTGCTACACACTAGCTGAAGTGACGGTTCAATAACCTTATCAAATCTCCACCATCCTCCCACTCAATTCTTTCGAGAGAAACTTTTCCTCGAGAAAGGACTCGTTTCTAGGAGCAATTACTTTTGCTTCCAGATCTGAAATAGGAGGTATACCCAACTGTTTTGGGTATTCTATGAAGACGCATTTATCCGCTTTGGGTTCGAGCTTATCAGCCTGAAACTTTTTCACATAAGCATCGCAGCCCCAAACTTTTAAGAAACGACAACTTAGGTTTCTCTAAACGGTGTCGTCTCAACGGAATTGCGTGGTGCCCCTTTTAAAGTGAATGCGGTTGTCTCTAATGCCTAGCCCATAAACGATAGTGGTAATTCGATAAGAGACATCATGGTATGCATCATATCCAATAGGGTGCAGTTATGATGTTCGGACACACCATCACACTATGGTGTTCCAGGCGGTATTACTTGTGAAACACTTTCCACAATGTCTTAATTGTGTGCCAAACTCGTAACTCAGATACTCATCTCTATGATCATATCACAGACATTTTATCCTCTTGTCAACGACGATCTTCAACTTCACTCTGAAATTACTTGAACCTTTCAATAATTCAGACTTGTGTTTCATCAAGTAAATACACTCTGCATCTACTCAAATCATCTGTGAAGTAAGAACATATCGATATCCACTGCGTGCCTCACCACTCATTGGACTGCACACATCAAATGTATTACTTCCAACAAGTTGCTCTCTTGTTCCATCTTATTGAAAACGAGGACTTTCAGTCATCTTGCCCATGTGGTATGATTTGCATGTCTCAAGTGATTCAAAATCAAGTGAGTCCAAACGATCCATCTGCATGGAGTTTCTTCATGCATATATACCAATAGACATGGTTCGCATGTCTCAATCTTTTCAAAAACGACTGAGTCCAAAGATCCATCTACATGGAGCTTCTTCATGCGTTTTATCCCAATATGACTCAAATAGCAGTGCCACAAGTATGTGGTACTATCATTAATTTTGGCATGAACATGTGTATCACTACGATCGAGATTCATTTTAGGTGCAAGACCATTGAAGGTATTATTCAAATAAACAGAGCAACCATTATTCTCCTTAAATGAATAACCGTATTGCGATAAACATAATCCAATCATGTTTATGCTCAACGCAAACACCAATCTCGATGGTAGAGGGAGCATGCGATGCTTGATCACATCAACCTTGGAAACACTTCCAACACACATCGTCATCTCACCTTTAGCTAGTCTCCATTTATTCCGCAGCTTTTATTTTGAGTTACTAACACTTAGCAACCGAACCGGTATCTAATACCCTGGTGCTGCTAGGAGTACTAGTAAAGTACACATTCATATAATGTATATCCAATATACTTCTGTCGATCTTGCCTTCTCATCTACCAAGTATCTAGGGTAGTCCTGCTTCAGTGACCGTTCCCCTCATTACAGAAGCACTTAGTCTCGGGTTTGGGTTCAACCTTGGGATTCTTCACTAGAGCAGCAAATGATTTGCTGTTTCATGAAGTGTCCCTTTTGCCCTTGCCCTTCTAGAAACTAGTGGTTTTACTAACCATCAACAATTGATGCTCCTTCTTGATTTCTACTTTCGCGGTGTCAAACATCGCGAGTTGCTCAAGGATCATCATCTATCCTTGATATTTATAGTTCATCACGAAGCTCTAATAGCTTGGTGGCAGTGACTATGGAGAACCATCACTATCTCATCTGGAAGATTAACTCCCACTCGATTCAAGTGATTGTGGCACTCAGACAATCTGAGCACATGCTCAACGATTGAGCTTTTCTCCCTTAGTCTGCAGGCTTAAGAAACTTGTCAGAGGTCTCATACCTCTTGACGCGGGCACTAGTCTGAAATCCCAATTTCAGTCTTCGGAACATCTCATATGTTCTGCGACGTTTCAAAAACCGTCTTTGGTGCCACAATTCTAAACCGTTAGCATTACGCACTGAACTATCACGTAGTTATCAAAACGTGTATGTCAGATGTTCCGCAACATCTACAGACGACGCTGAGGTTCAGCACACCGAGCGGTGCATTAAGGACGTAAGCCTTCTGTGCAGCAATGAGGACAGTCCTCAGTTTATGGACCCAGTCCGCATAATTGCTACTACCAACTTTCAACTAAATTTTCTCTAGGAACATATCTTAAACAGTAGAACTAAAGCGTATGACATAATTTGCAAAGACCTTTTGACTATGTTCATGATAATGAAGTACATCTGATTATTGAATGAACTCCCACTCAGATAGACATCCCTCTAGTTATCTAAGTGATACATGATCCGAGTCAAACTAGGCCGTGTCCGATCATCACGTGAGACGGACTAGTCATCATCGGTGAACATCTCCATGTTGATCGTATCTACTATACGACTCATGTTCGACCTTTCGGTCTCTTGTGTTCCGAGGCCATGTCTGTACATGCTAGGCTCGTCAAGTCAACCTAAGTGTTTCGCATGTGTTCCAAGGCCATGTCTGTACATGCTAGGCTCGTCAACACCCGTTGTATTCGAACGTTAGAATCTATCACACCCGATCATCACGTGGTGCTTCGAAACAATGAACCTTCGCAACGGTGCACAGTTAGGGGGAACACGTCTCTTGAAATTTTAGTGAGGGATCATCTTATTTATGCTACCGTCGTTCTAAGCAAATAAGATGCATAACATGATAAACATCACATGCAATCAAATAGTGACATGATATGGCCAGTATCATTTTTGCTCCTTTGATCTCCATCTTCGGGGCACCATGATCATCTTTGTCACCGGCATGACACCATGATCTCCATCATTGTGTCTTCATGAAGTTGTCACGCCAACGATTATTTCTACTTCTATGGCTAACGCGCTTAGCAATAAAGTAAAGTAATTTACATGGCGTTATTCAATGACACGCAGGTCATACAAAAAAATAAAGACAACTCCTATGGCTCCTGCCGGTTGTCATACTCATCGACATGCAAGTCGTGATTCCTATTACAAGAATATGATCAATCTCATACATCACATATATCATTCATCACATCTTCTGACCATATCACATCACATAGCACATGCTGCAAAAACACGTTAGACGTCCTCTAATTGTTGTTGCAAGTTTTTACGTGGCTTGTATAGGTTTCTAGCAAGAACGTTTCTTACCTACGTAAAACCACAACGTGATATGCCAATTTCTATTTACCTTCATAAGGACCCTTTTCATCGAATCCGTTCCGACTAAAGTGGGAGAGACAGACACCAGCTAGCCACCTTATGCAACTAGTGCATGTCAGTCGGTGGAACCTGTCTCACGTAAGCGTACGTGTAAGGTCGGTCCGGGCCGCTTCATCCCACAATTGCTAGATTACTCTAGTAGCGGCAAGAAGAATTGGCAACATCTACGCCCACAACTGCTTTGTGTTCTACTCGTGCATAGAAACTACGCATAGACCTAGCTCATGATGCCACTGTTGGGGAACGTAGCAGAAATTCAAAATTTTCTACGCATCACCAAGATCAATCTATAGAGTAATCTAGCAACGAGGGGAAGGGGAGTGCATCTACATACCCTTGTAGATCGTGATGCGGAAGCGTTGCAAGAACGCGGATGAGGGAGTCGTAGTCGTAGCGATTCAGATCGCGGTTGATTCCGATCTAAGCACCGAAGAACGGTGCCTCCGCGTTCAACACACGTGCAGCCCGGTGACGTCTCCCACGCCTTGATCCAGCAAGGAGAGAGGGAGAGGTTGGGGAAGACTCAGTCCAGCAGCAGCACGACGGCATGGTGGTGGTGGAGGAGCGTGGCAATCCTGCAGGGCTTCGCCAAGCACCGCGGGAGAGGAGGAGGAAGGGAGGTAGGGCTGCGCCATGAGGGAGGTGTTCTCTCGTGTGTATGGCAGCCCCAAACCTCAAGTATATATAGGGGAAAGGGAGGGGCTGCGCCCCCATCTAGGGTTCCCTCCCCAGGGGTGGCGGCAGCCCCCAAACCCATCTAGGGTGCGGCCAAGGGGAGGAGAGGGGGGGCGCCACTAGGGTGGGCCTTAAGGCCCATCTGGACCTAGGGTTTGCCCCCTCCCACTCTCCCATGCGCCTTGGGCCTTGGTGGGGGGCGCACCAGCCCACCTGGGGCTGGCCCCCTCCCACACTTGGCCCACGCAGCCTTCTGGGGCTGGTGGCCCCACTTGGTGGACCCCCGGGACCCTCCCGGTGGTCCCGGTACATTACCGATATCACCCAAAACTTTTCCGGTGACCAAAACAGGACTTCCCATATATAAATCTTTACCTCCGGACCATTCCGGAACTCCTCGTGACGTCCGGGATCTCATCCGGGACTCCGAACAACATTCGGTAACCACGTACATCTATTCCCTATAACCCTAGCGTCATCGAACCTTAAGCGTGTAGACCCTACGGGTTCGGGAACCATGCAGACATGACTGAGACGTTCTCCGATCAATAACCAACAGCGGGATCTGGATACCCATGTTGGCTCCCACATGTTCCACGATGATCTCATCGGATGAACCACGATGTCGGGGATTCAATCAATCCCGTATTCAATTCCCTTTGTCTATCGGTATGTTACTTGCCCGAGATTCGATCGTCGGTATCCCGATACCTTGTTCAATCTCGTTACCGGCAAGTCTCTTTACTCGTTCCGTAACTCACATCATCCCGTGATCAACTCCTTGGTCACATTGTGCACATTATGATGATGTCCTACCGAGTGGGCCCAGAGATACCTCTCCGTTTACACGGAGTGACAAATCCCAGTCTCGATTCGTGCCAACCCAACAGACACTTTCGGAGATACCTGTAGTGCACCTTTATAGCCACCCAGTTACGTTGTGACGTTTGGTACACCCAAAGCATTCCTACGGTATCTGGGAGTTGCACAATCTCATGGTCTAAGGAAATGATACTTGACATTAGAAAAGCTCTGAGCAAACGAACTACACGATCTTGTGCTAGGCTTAGGATTGGGTCTTGTCCATCACATCATTCTCCTAATGATGTGATCCCGTTATCAACGACATCCAATGTCCATGGTCAGGAAACCGCAACCATCTATTGATCAACGAGCTAGTCAACTAGAGGCTTACTAGGGACATGGTGTTGTCTATGTATCCACACATGTATCTGAGTTTCCTATCAATACAATTCTAGCATGGATAATAAACGATTATCATGAACAAGGAAATATAATAATAACCTATTTATTATTGCCTCTAGGGCATATTTCCAACATATAGCACCTTTCAGCACCAAATAACCTACAAACAACCACCTTCTCCAAACCCAAAACCCAATAGGCAGAAACCCCCAAATCATGGTCGAAAACCCTAGGCAAATCTCCAAAATACAGATGGGCATATCTGACTAACAAACACACCATCCACAATGCCCACCTCTAAATTTCAACCCTGTAGCTTACAGCGCAAGAACCATGGCGGGGCGATGTGAGGGCTTACTGTAGTTGGGCGGCAGAGCGCCATCGGGGCGACGAACAGGCGACATCGCGACGAAACAGCTCCATCGATGAGATGCGCCGCGCCTGCGCGGCGGCTCTCGCCCTTGTGCGGTGACTCCAGTGGTGGTGGTGCGGTGCGGTGCCGCCGACGATCGCCCTTCCCTCCTCCCCTTTCACCTCCTCCCCTTTCGTTATGATCGAAGCCGAATGGACAAGGAGTTGGAGGAATTACAGAGCCAGCCAAGGGTTTTCTTGTAAAAAGCCCAGGAGAACCCCCGCAAACGCCAGCTGTCGCCTCGGATTGGTCAACAAATGGTCTAATGGAGCGGCGACGATTGGCGTACGGTGAACAGTGACCTTATAATCACGTGTAGGCGTATTGAGTGACCGTATTGATCGTATTTTGAAGTACAGTGACCAAAGCGTGCTTTCTTCTCAAGTTCAAATACCGCCAGTGCATTTTACTCCGCCCGAAAAGGCAACATCATTCAAGCCACACTCCGGCCGATCCAAAAAAGCAGTTTCACCATACCCTAAAAAAACAAAGTTTCACCATTGATTTTCACACTTCCACCGTAGAGTGCTGTAGGGTAAAGGAGTAAAATGCACATACCACAACTTCGGAGTATAGCATAGCAGAAAACTACAACTACAGTTTAGTTTTTTTGAAACAATAGTTGAAGCTCTGTGATGTCCATTTATGTGGTAGTGGTAGTACTTCGTAATGTACACCATGAGCTTAATGTTAGATAAACCTTTTTTTCTCTCTACTTAAACATATTCTCTTGCACTTACTGGAAAGTTGGAAAATAATGAAAGATGCCCGGTCGATGGATCGAGGCAGACCGTGTGGCTCAACTCAACCAAGTTTCCACCGTATTGATGAAAGACGGTCGTTAAGGCCAACTCCACCGCGTGACCCTATCCCGTCCGGTTCCGTTCGTTTGGGGTAAAAGGGACAAACCAGACGGCACAGCGCGCAACGGCCTGAATCTATCTGGTCCGTTGTGTGTCCGGGCCGACCCATTTCAAGCGCAAACATGCGCCAGATTTGGGTCGCGGTGGACAGCAAACGGACGCGTCGCTCGTCCACGTGGCAGGCGGCCACCTACCTCCCATTCGCCAACATCAATGCGCACGTGCGGTCGGCCCCACCTGTCATCCGCCCAGCGAACGGTCGGCGTCCTTATTAAATGGAAAGTCGTGGACCGGTCGTCATCCACACTTCCCACTCCGGCCCTCTCTGCCCCCTCGAAACCCGACACGCCACAAACCCTAGCCTCTCCCCGTCCTCGAACTCGCCTGCCGCAGCCATGGGGCTATGGAACCACGGCCGCAAGGGGAAGCACGACCGCTAGGCCGGCTCCTCCTCGGGACGCGGCCGCGGCTCCGTGAAAGAGGAGGCCGCATCGCTGCCGCGTCGGGCCCCCGCACCTGCCCCATTCACCATCGGCCCTAGGGCCGCCGGGGAGCGCGACTGGCACTACCTGGCCGCGGACGTATGCCGGTGTTATTGGGGGACGCGGATGCCAGTCCCGTGGAGCGACGTCCATCTTCCCAACAACTGGCACCTCTCCGCCGACTGGGTCCCGATGAGCGGTCGTGCGCGCCACGATCATATCGAGCGCCGCCGCCGCCTCCTCCCCGACGACCTCTACTATGACGATAGGTACGCCCCCGACTCCGTGCTCTAGGACACGTGGCTCCAGGACAAGCACGGTATGTGGCGCGCCTCCTACTTCGCCGGCACGGCGTCGGGGCCGCGGCGGCCACATCGGGAGGTGCGCGGTCTCACGCTCACGCCGTCACCTTCCCCATCTCCGTCGCCACCTCCACCTCCTCGCATGACAGCAGAGGAGGAGGTCCGGCTCATGCAACGTGTCATGAAGGACTCCATGAACACGCACGATGAGCGCCAATGGCAGGGCCTCGAGGAGACGATGGCCCTCTCTGCGGCCGGCGACGTGCCATCCCCGAGTTGGAGATGGTGACGGCGGAGGAGGTGATGGAGGAGGAGCCGGTGGCCGCGTTCCACCCGGGCCTGGTGGGCCAGTAGTGGAGCTGGTCGTGCACGGCTCCGGAGATGGCCGACGCCGTGGGGGGCGTGAACTGGTGCCCCACGCCACCGCGGTCACCGGAGCGGGAGGCGTCGCCACGGGAGGAGGTGGTGCAAGCACCTCCCGCCTTCCAGCCCGCCCCCGTCTACCACGCACCGCCGGCCCACCTCTGGACGCCGCCGGACTACGTCGACCTCGTCAGCGACGACGACGACACCGGCGGCCAGTGAAGATGGCGACGACGACGGCATCGACGGGCACGGCAAGAGCGCGCGGGCGGCGGTCGTTTTATTTTGTTTTTTATGTTAATTATGGCAATGTGAACTGTGAAACTGGGCCGTTTTGTGGCCGTGAACCCAAACTTATATTTTATGTTTTTATATTTACGTTTATTTACTTTTTTAGACATTTTATATAAGTTTTTCTGTTATTTTAATCACGTCCACCGGACATGATTTGGGGTGCGGCCGCGCGTTGGGCGCACCCACGACCCAACGAACAGAAGCGGACATGGGCGAACCCATTACCGTCCCAAAGGGACAAAATCCGGCCAACCAAACGTCCGTTTAGGATTGTGCGGTGAAATTGGCCTAACTTTCTCGCAAAACTTTACTCTACCGATGTAATTTTTGCCCTGGTTTTTACCAGCGCCGGGGCTAGAGAGACGACAAGAAGTGCATGGGAGCAAAGCAATACTAATCGCGCGTCGATCTCTATGGAGCGCCAGTGAAGAGTTACATCAGCCTATGTACAGTAGCAACATGAGCTACTGGTTTTATTTGAAGGAAAACCGAATGAGGTAGCTTTTCTGGTTCCCCCGCTGCTAGACAGCCTACGTACATGCTAGGGGCAGGGCCATTGCTCCCCATCCATCTACCAGCTGACAAGTGGTGATGACAAATGTTGCAGTACTGGAGCGGAGGCAGATTGCCAAGTTCGTTCATACAAATATTGAAGTGCTCTGCACACTGTGCAGATTGCCTAGTTCGTTCATACGGATATTGAAGTGCTCTGCGCTGTGACGTGCCTACCGCCCAAAGTTGCACTGCTATTACGACCGGAGCTGACCATAGTCCCCAAGCCAAGCAACAATGCGTATGGCTTCTTTGAATGCGTCACAGCAGCAATGAGACGAAGTGAATGCATGTACAAAGAAAAAGCGATGGATATTTTTTTTGAAAAATACACAATTGCACATCCCCCATATAACTCACAGAGTCACATGCGTATGGCTTCAGTTCAGTGTTCCCCCATACATACAAAGAGCACCCATATCCTCTCTACTCTCTAGTGGTGCGGTGCCTCCCCAGCCTCGCCGCTTGGTTTCCCATGGCGAACCAGCTGCCGGTGCAGCAGCAGGTCAACCCGCTTGGACATGGAGATCTCAACCAGCAGCGCATGTGCGCCCCGCGGCAGCAAAACCTGAACGTAAGTTTCTACCTCCTTCCAGAAAATCAGGGTGGAGCACGTATTTTCTAGCTAGCTATCGCTTCCTATGTGTCGTCTGCTTCCTCTTGTCTTGGCTCCGAGCACGTGGTCGGCGTTTGGTCCTCCTCGCCTCGGTCGTCCGGCCGGCTTCCAGCTCTCGGCTCGGACGACCTGTGCGTGTCCCGAGTTCTTTCCTAGTTCCCACACGTCCGGCCTGGGCAGCGCGCCTGAAACTCAAAAGTAGTATCAGCGAATGCGTATGCCCAGCACCACATGCAAGCGGATCTCTCTCTCTCTCTCTCTGTTTTTCTTCACCACATCTCGTTTTCTGCAGTACATATCACGTTTATTTTTGGGCGTGTTTTGAGATTGTTGGAGTTGGAGAAGGGATTTGTCCTTAACCGTGGGTTTTGGAGTATTGTTTCCGGTCAATAAATTCAGTTGGTCGGAGAAATGCGCACGTACGCCGGTCCTAGATGTACGGCACCACCGCGTAGAGCTACAGCATCCCAGCCAGCATTAGAACGGAACTAGCGCTTGGCGTGGTAGTTCTAGCTCGTGCTAGAGGCAGCCGACGAGGATGTCCAGCACACCCACCTCCTCCGGCACAAACCGCGTCGGCGCAGGCCGTGCAAGCGAAAAGCGATGGTCATGAGCCTTTCGGCACCACGACGCCGTCCGCGGCGGAACTTCTCGTTTGCCATGCACCTCGCATCTGATGAAAGTCATATGGCTCCTGCGCACGGATCTGAGGCCGTTCTGCATCTCGTCGCCTCCTGAGCTTGCCGGTCGCAGTTTTTCTCTACGGCCGGCGAACCAGTCGGAGTCGAGACCACCTTGTCGAGGAATGCGAGCATGCATATGTCGGCGACCTCGTACTCGTACTCGGCGATTCAAGTCGTGCGAGTCAACCCAGAGTCAGACCCCCCACCGACCCACGCCGCGTGGGCCACGCGACGTTGAACGCGCCCAAGAGTTAACACAACGCGATGAACTCGTCCGCCGAAAGATGACGCCCTTCGTGATTGAGCTGAAGGCCTCGCCAGGGTGCTCTTCTCGGACCAGCGCACGCGTACTCATCGAGCTCAGCCCCGTCTCTGTGCACCTGCTGCAACTCTGAGGCGCTTTTCACTGAATTTAATATCGTACTGAAAATGTGTTCTAATCATAATATACTTGGATTGTACCAATAGACTTCCACATCTCATGTTGTTTTCTAATTCTGTCATGGCCAGAACGTTCCTGTCATCCACCTTGACATTGGACGTCCACCGCATGGAGAAGACGACGACCTGGCCCAGCGCTATGAGGATTTCGTGCGAATAATCATCCGCCGGTTAACGAAGATCTGCCCTGCAACCTATTACGGAAAGCCAATTACCCCATACCCAAATGCAGCGAACCATCCTACTGAGGGTCATAGCTACTTCCGTGTCGTCTTCTTTTCAAGCACCAATGATTATGCGAGAGTGGAATTCCTGATAAGGGACTTCGACCTCTATCTACTGGGACTGAGAAGGCAGCTGGATGGCGAGTGGTCGCCCTGGTACCGTTTTACACCTTCTCTGGGGTGGCCGTCATTCCCGATGGGCGAGGTTGTAAATTATAGGTTTGATGGGGGACATGAGCACAAGTATGTTTCCTACCCTTTTTCAATACATGTTTTGTTTAGTTCATCACTGTTCCATGTTGTACTCGTGTATTGAAAGTACTAGTAGCATTTTTCAGGAATACTTTTGGATGCCATACATGTAATACAAATGACCTAATAGTCTGGAGATAGTTTAAATTTTGGCAATTGATTGAAATGTCATATAGTTTTAAATTCTCACGTTTCCTGTTTAAATCCATAACAGTTTTGAATCCCCAACTCATTTAGTTTAACAACATTTTATATTGATTTTATCTCTTGTGTACTGAGGTTACTAGTACTGTATGATGCAGGGTTGACATGGGTGGTCGCGAAACTCTAGAGTTCATCTTCGACACAATTTGGACGTGGCACCTGAATGATGTGAGAAGCACAAATCTGAAGCTGGCGGTTGAAAAAGCTTTCACGCTTATTTGCGAAGCACTACGATTCCAGTATGTTTTTGATGAGCTAGTAAGGAGGATCCAATATGGAGAGGATTCAAGCCCCCTGGACATTGCAGACCTGCCTAGCGAGAGAGTCTGGAAGCGCATTGGCAGCTGGGGCGTCATGTCTGAAGTTGCCTTAGAAGCAGGCCTCAATGATGGCTTGCTAAGAACCAGAGACAAGATGAGGGATTATGACCGAATCTACCATATCAACAGCTTCCTGGATATGATGAATGGACTCAGTGTTCTGAAGAGGATCGAGAAATCTCATCTGATCCCGCCGGTGCATCAGCGAACCCCGGCCTATGGAATGCCTGTTCTTGAGCCTGGCTTCATACCGCTGGACCAAGAGTATCCCCCAGATAATTGGTGAGCAGGCACTCCGGCCCGTCGTGAGCAGGGATGAATGGATGGCTACTTGGTCTCTATCTCTTATTGGGCTTAACCCTATGGTACTACTGTTTAAGTCGATTTGGATTTGGTGGTTGTGCATGCCGGCCACATGTAAGTGTGTTTAGGAGAATTTGACAGCTCGGCCGTGCGCGGGGATGGCTGTGCACGCCGGCTGTATGCTCTATTTGTCAGCTATGTTGTACTCCTATTAAGACTTGGCAGCTAGGCCGTGCGCAGGGATGGCTGTGCACGCCGGCTATTTCTCAGTTATGTTGAACTCGTATTCAGACTTGTTTTGTTTGTTTGATTTTTTATTTTATTTTTAGAATTATCTGTTTGATTTCTGTCTACATCATCATGTGTTTTTTTCCCAATGAATGATTGGATTTGTGCCGGAGGAACTCAAGAGAGAAACCCCCAGGACGGGCAGCGGCGAGAAGATGCTCACGGTGAACGTGAAGTCATCAGGCAAACTTGGACATCATGTTTTGGAGTGCCGTATGCATGTAACAGCCGCTTAAGGTGTGTTTGATAGCTATGCACAGTCTGGTTGTTGGGGAGGATATTTGGGGAGGATATGGGGCTCCGTCTGTAGATTGTCTAAGCTCCCAGTTCAATTCCAGAATATCCCTTTCAACAAAAGTGATCTTCAAATTGTAAGCCTCAAGACCAAAGACAGTAAAAGCAAGGGAACTCCCAGCTTTTCATCTCTGTTTGGCTCTCCATATTGCAATCATATAATGAAGGATAGGAGAATGATGAAACCTTATAAATAATACTCTCTCTATCTCAAAATGAAGATGTTTTTTAATAGTGTCAAAAACTGTAAGATGTTTTTTAATAGTGTCAAAAAATGTCTCACATTTTGAGACAGAGGTAATAGTATATACGCCGATGTTACGAGTGTAGCAGTAAATGTGGCAGGGTTTCTGTAAGATAAGTTGAACTCTGCTAGCATACATAGATACTGTTATTAGAATTAAGCCAACACATCACCGATGAAAATCTAACTTTATCCATACAGGCAGCAACAAGAAATACATACTTTGTTTAGTATGGCACAAGATAGCACTTAAAATGCGACAGCTGTTGCTTAAAGGAGATGGGCTCTAGTAGCAATAACCTGGCCAGGTAAGTTACAGCTGATAAGAGAAAAGGGACCAGTTCACAGTAACTTCCATTCTGCAAGAGCCAATTTTAAGCTCAGTACTGGAGCTTGTACCCGATCTCCTGGGTTCAAACACTACTTCATGACTCTTAACATCTTCTCTGCGATGACTCTCCACAACCTGATCCCCATTAATACAGTGTGCCATGACAGAAATCCTCAGCAATCCCTCAAGTCCAACAGAAACGACCTTGCATCTAAGCTTGATGTTGCCATCAGCATCAAGAGGCAATCTATCATCTCCACATTCCAGCAACTTGACTTTCAAGCCAGCTATGTCATCGATGCTCGCACAAAATACACCACGAAAACCATCTGGCCATGATCCACCAACGACTTTTACACTGATTGTGGCCTCCACAGATCGGATGATCTCTTTGAATGCCATCTCCAGAGTGCTAAGCTCACTAGTGAAACTTCTATCCACAAAACCTGTCCTGTATGTCATAACTAGGCGGCTTAAATATTTATCCTCAGATTCAGCAGTGCCCTTCACTTTCAGCTCAATCTCAAAGTACGAAGGATCTGATGACACCACAACAGCACGGGTTGGACCTGTCAGCGTTAGATATGGATCCTGCATCACACAATTAATTCATTATTATGTAAAGTTCACCAGTAATTAATAAGAAACATAACCAAACTATTATGGTCTCTGTTGGTAAAAAGACCGGTGGAACATAATCATGGTGACAATGACATGTGTTAGAAATCCGAAAGAGATAAATGTGAGGAAGGTTACAATGATCAGAATATGTAAGAGGCAAAAGCCTACGATCACAGTTTGGCCAGTTAGCAACTTTATACCTTGGAAGCCCTTCAGACTAAACAAACCAGTCTAAACAAAAAGTAAGTCCAAAATGCCAAAGTAAACATTGAGCAGCATAATGAAAAAAAGTTCACAAAATCGTGCACTGAATTGAAAATGCATAGCATAAAGAATGTGAGGTACATTACAGTAATGACGGGACAAAAATATTAGCTTAATGCTCAAGTGGCCGGCAGAAAAATAAGAGTATATTTGTTCAGTTGCACGTATATCCACACTAAGCATGTCTTGTTAAAAATTATTTGTTTGCTAATTCCTTGCATATTGCGCCAGAAGATCTTTCAAGCAAAATTTCAAAGGAGAACACAAGAAACTACTTACATAAACAAAGAGAACGCTAGTCCCAAACAGAACTGAGGAACAGACAGACAATGGACTACGTAGTGCGGGAGTTGGGAGCACAAGTTAGGGTTGTGGAGTTCTCAACGGAATAATCAAGAGTTGGTTAACAAAATTCTTTGACTTCTATATACCTGGAAACATGCACTAATTTGATGCACGGAATCATACTCAAATTCTTTGCATTAACAAAATGCCTGCTCTACTATTGATGAGGGAGTGCTGCAGGATAACAAATCTTATCAGCACTCACCACTTGCATATGCACTTCATGATAAGCACAAAGTGACGTAATATGACCCTAGTTTAGGCCTAATTCCCATCACAAGGCGTTCGATAAAGCCCTAAAAGGGACAACATCCGGTTGATCACAATCAAAACTTGAAGAGCTTTAATTTCAACTAATTATGAGATTGTCCGTTGCATTCAAGTCTAGAGCCATTTATATGGATAAAAAAACATGATTATACACCTCCCAAACGCTCCTTGAAAATTACAAAGATAAAAAACCAACACTTGCATGAACCATTACATAAGGGCAGCATATTCTCTACATACACTTTTAGAACAATTTGATAAGTTCAGAATAAATTATTAATATTGATAGTAAACTATTAATTGTTCTAACAAGACATTTTGGCCAGTGAAAATACAAAACAATTTGTAGTGGCGGTGGTGAATTGAATAAATTTAGAAAAAATAAAGTTTGGCTGGCTTGGAGGCTTTCATGTGACATGAGCTCCTTTGCTTATATGTTGGAAGCTCTTTTTTCTTTCATGAAGAGATGCCATAAACATTTGGCATTGAAATTTCGCACAAACAAGGAATTACCACCAAACTTGCATATTTATTCTTATATTAACAACAAAGCCTTCACATTGATCGTTACATTTTTTTAGAAGCATCTATGATTGGCATAACTTTAAGTACTTATAACCATTGTACTAAGGATTGATGTGTTACATTCTTACTAATATAGCGCCTGAAAAAGAATGATTTTGAGACAGATACCAATAGTGACGAACCTCTTGGCTGATGGTCTGGCAGTTATCCCTGTCGCAGGAGAAGATCATGTTGCGTTTGTGATCCACCACATCACGTACGGAAAAGAACCCATACACATCCAGCGGCCACTGTAGACTCTGGTCAATTTCTGCAACTTTGACTGAAAAGAACTGCAGCGTGTTCTTGGTTGAGCCATCGCCGGAGAAGGTGAAACGCATGGGGGGGATACTAGCTGCATCAATGACATGTCACATCGTCAGTAAGGACGGATGGGGAGGAAAATAATACTGTAAATGAAACCAAAGCGCGTGTAGGCAGAGAGGTTACGCTACTCACTCTCATCCTCAAATTTACCAAAATAGCCGCCTTCGCCCCAAACACTCGTCCAGAATCCACGAAACTGATCCCAGGGATCCTGTGGTTCCCCCCTTTTCTTTAAGATCTTCCTCCCCGTCGCTTCAACAAATTCCTTCGCGGCCTTTATCATCGCCGCTTTCTTTGCCTTCTCCGCCTCCTCCTCCTCCTCCTTCTTTGCCATCCGCTCCTCCATCACCGCCTCACGTTTCTCCCTCTCCTCCATCCGCTTGTCACGCATCGCCTTATCCATCGCCTCCATCTCGCCACCCGACGAATGCATCGCCCTCTTCGTAGCCCAGATGGCAGGCGCCTTCGCCTCCGCCGCCGCCGCCGTCACCGCTCTCTTTCTGGTTTGGTGTACGCGAGAAGGACCCGTAGACGACGATCGGGTTGGGTCTGGGTTGCGAAGTTGGAAAAAAGGAGCAATACCTGAGGCCCAGAGATCGGATGTGTTGGGCTTCTTTTGTCGGCCCATGCGCTATAATTTAACAACGACCAAAAGAAAAGCACCGGGGCCTACCGGTTTTTTCCTCTGTGAAGAGAGAACCAAAGGCCGAGCAGGCCCTAAAAAAGGAAAAAAAAAGGGTTTCCGTTTTCCGCTTTCACAAAAAGTATTTCATTTGCCTAAAAAAAGGTATTTCATTTTTAGGGGACATTTTCTTTTCATTTGGTGAAACGTACTGTATGCAATGGTGAAAGTGTGAAGACGATCATGGTAGTACAATAAACACTAGAAATAATAAAAATTACATCGAGATCTGTAGACCACCTAGCGACGACTACAAGCACTGAAGCTAGTGAAGGTGCTCCACCGTCATCGCCCCTCCCTTGCCGGAGCCGGGCAAAACTTATTGTAGTAGACAGCCGGGAAGTCGTCGTGCTAAGGTCCCACAGGACAAGCTTACCAGAACAACAACCACCACCGATTAAAAGTGGCGTATATCGAAAGGATCCAAGCTGAAGATACACAAACATAGATGAAGAACGACCAGATCTGAGAAAATACATCAAAGACAAATTCGTCGGAGGCACACCTCCACAAGCCCATCGACAATGCTCGACGCACCACCAAGACGGGGGCTAGGCGGGGAAAACTTTATTCTATCTTCAGGGAGCCACCGTCGTCTCGTCTTCCTGAGCATGACACAAACCATAACAAAACTCGAAGAAAGCTCTAAAAACAAAGCCCTCCGTAGGCAATGGTCGGCATCCACCACGCCCCTATGGCCCTAAGGCCATCGAAGATGAGGCGGACTGGCAGCGGCGCCGATGGGAGGCAAAGGAACCCTAATCTTTTTTTGAGAGGAGGTGGCTACGTAAGAGGTATGACTTTGGATGCTTACTGCCCGGCTTCTAGACAGATGATGAGATTCATAAGTCAGTCACTTTTTAAAGCCACTACTAGGGTTGAAGTGAAAGCATAGGTTTGTTCTACGCTACAGATTATGACGGGAGTTTTAAATGATACTCCTACTTGGGTCTTCCAACAACTCTTGGCTTAGAAAAGAGTGACCGTTTTTCAATACCTAGTTAATCATCTAATTCCCACACGAAGTGGCTGGAAAGAGAGATGCTTGCCATGGGGAGGAAAAGAACTTTTAGTTAAGTCAATGACTCAAGTTATACCAACTTATAGGGAGGAAAAGAGTTGTCTTTGCCGTCAAAAACAGACGACAAAGAGTTGTCTTTGCCATCTGCCAAATAAAAACAAACGACAAAGAGATGTTTTTGTCGTCAGCCGAACAAGAACATAAAGCAAAGTCTATCTTTGCTGACAGTTGTTCTTTGTTGTTAGTCACTGAAGGCAAAATATGTCTTTGTCGTCTGGCCCGATGAAAAGTTGACGGCAAAGGTTAGTATTGACGGCAAATTAGCTAATTCCTGCAATGAAATAAGAAAATGGATACACGTGTTGATGCTTTTATGGCGGAGGCCCTTGCTCTCCGCTTTGGTGAATCTAGCTCAAATAGTGGGATGCATTAGATTGGTGGTTAATTCACAGAACGCAAACGTGATATCCACGATGCAAGAGGGAGGCTCTTTTGCTGGTATTGCTGCCACAATCCTCGGGGATTGTTATTACTTGATTTCTCTTATGTAAGAGCATCTATAACTGAACCCTTAAAATTTAGGGTCTTCTATGGCCTCTTATCCTTTAACCCCTTTTATTTGCTCCTTAGAAAATTGTGGTTCCTGGCCGAACACCTGAACTTAAGTCCATAAAAAACCGCCAAATCTTCCTAGTTTTAGTTTACATACTACATTTCAACTACATATTTGCACACATATTAAACTCAAACATAATAATTAAGTCCTACACAATGCACAAAAATTACAAATTCAAAGTTTACAGTCCAAATTATTCAAAGTCAAACACACGAAAGGGTTCGAATGAAGTAAAGAGCATGATAAAAGCACAACTATGAAGTGTTGTGGAGTAGCCATTGATGGTCAACAAGATCATCTTGGAGACGGGTATGAACTTCTTGGTTCTAAATTCTTTAATGTGATGCGAGGAATCTGTGTCTCCTGTTTGCGTCGTGCTCCGTCTCAACAAGATCCCCATTTGAGATGTACTAAAAGCTCTCTGGCATGCCTGTCTCATCTTCAATGATCATGTTATGCAGGATGAAAAATCATGCCATTATTTGCTATAGGACCTATGGGTTCTAGTACATGGTAGGGTCCCGAATAATGCGAAAGTGCTTCCGAAGCACACCGAAAGCTCTCTCCACATCCTTCCTTGTCGACTCTTGACGCATTGCATAGTGATATATCTTGATCCCTTAAGGATGCTGGAGTATCTTGACAAATGTGACTCATGGAGGATAAATGCCATCTGCAAGGTAGTAACCCATCGTGTACTGTCGGCCATTGATAACATAGTTGCAAGGAGGAGCATCTCTGGTAACAAGCCTTGTGGATAGTGGTGATCTCAACAACACATTCAGGTCGTTATGGGAGCCAGGCCATCCAAAACAATGAATGCCAAATCCATAGATCCTCCGATGCAACAACCTCAACAATGATTGTTGGATCTTTGCAGTGTCCTTTGTGTCGACATTTTCAATCATGCATGACAATTCTTCCATGTCTAGTGCATGCAATCAATTGATCAAGCATCCCAGGCCATCCTCGTTCTTCACTCAATCCAAAGAGCCTCTCAATGTCTTCATCGGCGGGTGTCCTCAAGTACTCTGGCCCAAAGATGTCAATCACGGTTGTGTGTACCTACGAACGGCCTCCAAGATTGTATATTCCCCAACGCGTACATAGTCGGCAATGGCATCGACGAACACCCATACGCAAGCACTCGGACAATCATGATATTCATTAGTGGGATTACATATCTCCCCTGACACGCTCCTCCTTAACTTAAACCGATCATCATGATTATCCACAACTTCTGCAATGGTGAGGAAGAGGCTTGTGTGTACCTGAAATCATCGGTGAGAAAACCTCTCTGAATAGGTTGCATTGGGGTTGAAGTAATCTTTCATAATCTTGGCATGTCCCTCTGGTCTTTCTCGATTGATGTACAAACGGCTGAATTGCGGTCTTACTCTCCGTTGTCAAAAACCCTCGTTGAAGATCATGGCAGTGACCATTTCCAAGTCATCTTCCTCCCCCGACGAAGAATAGTTGTCAAAGACCATCTCCCTCAACCTCTTTGTCTACACTAGCATTGACTAGGTTCAGTTCAATTTCCAAAAGAAAAACAAGATGAAAAAGCACAGAGAAACTCACCTACGCAATTTGTCGGACACTTGAAGGACAGAGTAGGTGTCAAGGTCTACCGCCAACGTTGAGCCGATGCCCAACTACTAGTGGTCGACGGGGCTTCGAGATGGCCGACAATCGACGAAGGGGCTCGAAGGACGAGGATGTGGTGCGCGCTTTCCGCGATGGGATCCATGCAGCAGCGACAACGATAGAGCTTGATTCCGATGACGATGGCAGCCGACGAGCGTCTCAGAGTGGGGCAGGCGGGCGCACGAGAGACAGGGTGATCGCCATAGACAACACTAGCGATGATGCAGTGCATGTTGGGGAGGGTGCCAGCGCGGTGTGGAGGAAGAAAATTATACTCTACGAGGAGATGACCGAGTATATTCGAGAGTCGGGACGGCCAAGGAGTAAAATCTTTACCCCTCTAACCGATAAGGGATCGACGTAGCAGAAATTCAAAATTTTCTACGCATCACCAAGATCAATCTATGGAGTAATCTAGCAACGAGGGGAAGGGGAGTGCATCTACATACCATTGTAGATCGCGAGCGGAAGCGTTCAAGAGAACAGAGTTGATGGAGTCGTACTCGTCGTGATCCAAATCACCGATGATCCTAGCGCCGAACGGACGGCACCTCCGCGTTCAACACACGTACGGAGCAGCGACGTCTCCTCCTTCTTGATCCAGCAAGGGGGGAGGAGAGGTTGATGGAGATCCAGCAGCACGACGGCGTGGTGGTGGAAGTAGCGGGATTCCAACAGGGCTTCGCCAAGCGCTGCGGGAGGAGGGAGATGTGTCACGGGAGGGAGAGGGAGGCGCCAGGGCTTAGATATTGCTGCCCTCCCTCCCCCCACTATATATAGGGCCAAGGGAGAGGGGGGGCGCAGCCTTGGCCCTTCCTCCAAGGAAGGGTGCGGCCAGGGAGGAGTCCATCCTCCCTAAGGCACCTCGGAGGTGCCTTCCCCCTTTAGGACTCTCCCTTTATCTTATCTCTTGGTGCATGGGCCTCTTGGGGCTGGTTCCCTTGGCCCATATAAGCCAAGGCGCACACCCCTACAGCCCATGTGGCCCCCCGGGGCTGGTGGACCCCCTTGGTGGACCCCCGGACCCCTTTCGGCACTCCCGGTACAATACCGATAATGCGCGAAACTTTTCCGGCGACCAAAATAAGACTTCCCATATATAAATCTTTACCTCCGGACCATTCCGGAACTCCTCGTGACGTCCGGGATCTCATCCGGGACTCCGAACAACTTTCGGGTTACCCCATACTAATATCTCTACAACCCTAGCGTCACCGAACCTTAAGTGTGTAGACCCTACGGGTTCGGGAGACACGCAGACATGACCGAGACGACTCTCCGGTCAATAACCAACAGCGGGATCTGGATACCCATGTTGGCTCCCACATGCTCCTCGATGATCTCATCGGATGAACCACGATGTTGAGGATTCAATCAATCCCGTATACAATTCCCTTTGTCTATCGGTATGGTACTTGCCCGAGATTCGATCGTCGGTATCCCGATACCTTGTTCAATCTCGTTACCCGCAAGTCTCTTTACTCGTTCCATAACTCACATCATCCCGTGATCAACTCCTTGGTCACATTGTGCACATTATGATGATGTCCTACCGAGTGGGCCCAGAGATACCTCTCCGTTTACGCGGAGTGACAAATCCCAGTCTCGATTCGTGCCAACCCAACATACACTTTCGGAGATACCTGTAGTGCACCTTTATAGCCACCCAGTTACGTTGTGACGTTTGATACACCCAAAGCATTCCTACGGTATCCGGGAGTTGCACAATCTCATGGTCTAAGGAAATGATACTTGACATTAGAAAAGCTCTGAGCAAACGAACTATACGATCTTGTGCTAGGCTTAGGATTAGGTCTTGTCCATCACATCATTCTCCTAATGATGTGATCCCGTTATCAACGACATCCAATGTCCATGGTTAGGAAACCGTAACCATCTATTGATCAACGAGCTAGTCAACTAGAGGCTTACTAGGGACATGGTGTTGTCTATGTATCCACACATGTATCTGAGTTTCCTATCGATACAATTCTAGCATGGATAATAAATGATTATCATGAACAATGAAATATAATAATAACCTATTTATTATTGCCTCTAGGGCATATTTCCAACATGTCAAACTTGTCGATATAATCCAGGTGATGCTAGTTCGCCGAATTCTCCCATGCCAAAGCCGTAGCCTCCCGCTATGGAAGTTCAATCCGAAGAAGCACCATACTCTGAAGAGGCTCCTTGAGACCACTCACGAAGATGCCTGGAAGTTGCTCTTCAAGGGCAACGAGATACCGCCAGCCACGGATTCGGACCGTGGCCACGATATTAACCACCCCGTCAGCGAGGTAAGTTTTTAACGCGTCCTCTACTTGTTTGTTTCAAAAAGGATATCTGAACTTTTACTGTCATTGCTTCTTCAGGAATGGATGGAAAGGGCGAAGAAGATCCAGTGCCCGGCTCCGCTGCCTGAAGAACCGGTCATTCCGCGTTTAGCGAAGATGCTGGTGCCGACGCCCTATACGACACCGGCGAAGAAGGCCACGGGGAAGGCCAAGGGGGTCCGGAGTGGCCCCCGCCGCAAGGGCGCTTCGGACGCGACGTCCGCAGACAAGACCCGTTCCTCCGTCGCCGAAGACGACGACGATCAAGAGGAGGAGGAGGAGGAGGAGAGTGACTCTCCCCCTGATGGGGGGAGAAAGAAGAGGGCGTCCTCCACAACTCTGGAGGCAGAGGCGCCCAAGAAGGGGAAAGGCCCGCTCGCGGGCAGCTCTGTATGGGACGTTGACAGCAGTCCGGAGCGACGCCCCCGCACTAAGCCTCGGGCCGCATCGTAAGTGCTAAGACTTGTATATGCCCATAGATCTAACATCTCCTCTTTGTCGTATTGACATGATTAATTATGCTTTTGCAGTCCGGCCCTTGACAGCTCCCCACGATCCTCATCAAGAGGCTCGTTGGACTCAAGGGAGATGGCCAGCGAGACACCACCGGCCGCTTACTCTCCCAAGGCCGAGGGAGACGACGAGGTGCTCTCCCAACGGACCTTCCCAGGCCAAGGGGAGGTTCAGGGACGTTAAAGCGCCACCAGAGGGCGATACTTTGGCCGCCAGACACATGGGGGAGCAAGCCCCCATGGAGACTGACGATGGGGTCCGAGCTCAGTTCGGCCCCCATATGAGCAAGGATCCGGAAACCCGTACGGCCCCGGAATCCGACAAGCAGCTTCCTTCAAGAGAAGGACGCGTGCCCGTTCCGCCGGCGACCTCTGTCCAACCAGAGGCACCGAACAATCTATTGGAAGCGCTGTGAAGCGCTTCCATTGTGGAAGAACACCGTATCCTTATGGGTGCGGTGATTGAGAAGGTTCAGTCCGTTAAAAGCGGACTGACCGAAGCCTGCAGCGGCCTGCTGACAGGTTTTGAGGTAAGCGACGGAAAGAGAGAAAATCCCAATATAGACAGTAGCCCCTGAGACACTGTCTAGTGTTCGGAAAGAAAAGCCGGACGGAGGATCAATCCTTTATTGTAGGAAACTAACTAAATTTGTCCGGAATGAATATGCAGGCGTCGCTGCTGGCCGCGGCCTCACATGCTGCCGAGGTCTTCGAACTGAAGCGGAGACTGGAACAGGCCGAGGAGGAGCTCGGCCAGGTGAAGAGGCAGCTCCAGGACAATCAAGGTATGTAATAACCCGGGAAATATTTGAAAAGAGTAAGATTATATATATTGACCGAAGTGTCATGATATGTATAGGAGCAACAACCGGGGTCGAGGCCCTGAAGAAGGCCCTAGCCGAAGCCGAGGGGAAATCTGTCAAGGAGCAAGCCGCCCGTAAGAAGCTCAAGGCCCGGGTCAACGAGGTCCAACAGGAGCTCTAGGACGCGGTGAGGAAGTGCGAGACCTTGGGGCACGATGCGTCGGTTCGAGAGACCGAACTCACCAAGGCTTGTCAAAGCGCGGAGACGGCCCGGAATGAGGCCCAGGGCGCCTTCCAAGGGATCCAGGTGGCCAGGAAGATCGCGGCGGGTAAGGCATTTAGTATGCAAAGCAAGTATATGAAGAAGAGGTATTTCTTACTAACCCGGATTCGGAGTTCTCCGGGAGCCTTCACAGATCTGCCACGCAGTGTGTCTGACACCGCGGAGTTCTTTTGAGCCGAAGAAGGGAGCTCCACGAAGAAATTGTTCTGGTCGCAGTATCTTGCGCCAGAGCATCCCGTGCCCTTCACCGATCAGCTGAAACAGCTGGTGGAGCTGCATAGGATGGCCGAACTAGCCATGAAGAATTTGATAATTCGGCCATGGCCAGCCGAAGCTATGCCCGACAGCTACTTCAGACTCGTGAAGCGGCTGGTGAACGCCTGTCCTCGGCTGGACGTTGCCAAGCGATCGGCCTGTATTGAAGGTGCGCGCATGGCCTTCACCCGTTGCAAGATGTGGTGGGCGAAGATGGACGCCGTCGAGCTGACCAGGGGGCCGCCAGAGGGCAAGGACCACCGCACACCTGAGCGCTATTTTGCGGATGTCCTAGAGGGGTCTCGCATTGCAGCAACGCAGTGTGGGCAAGGCATTATTTTCGAATGAATACATTCATGTTGTCTTTGCCTTAAATGATGAAACAAAGTTGGTTTGTAATATAATGCTTGTTACGTTTTAATTTTTTCCTCCTGTGCGACCGTGTAGTATGAAATCTGAGGGTTGGCCATTCGTCGGCTTCTGCCCCCACGTAGGTAGTACGGAGGTGTTCGGGATGGAATCTAAACAATCTTGATCCAATTATATGGTCCTTGAAGGAGTTGTTTAGCGCAACGAACCAGGCAATCAGACTATGCGGCTTGAACGCCCTCACTTAGCCATAGGAGTTTTACAATAAAACATGGACGCAGCCCCTAGTATCCGAACCAGAGTGTTATGAGCATCTGATCGGGAAGTACCGATCCTTCGCGTAATGCGGGAGAAATCTCTAACGATTTGCGACCTTCGAACAGCTGACCGGCTCTCGCCGTATCATGACAGTCAGTTTTCGGCTTTCTCTACTGAGGTGCTCCTTTGGATAAACCAGGGCACAATCGCAGTAGTTCTCCCTTTACTACCTTAGCCGATATAGCGGAACGTAAGGTAGCAAGCATAGGATCCGGGCAACCCAACTATTGACCAAAGACATGATTCGGAGCCAATGCATATAGTGCTAAATTCGGGGTGCCGAACTACACTGTAAAAGTGTTCGGACTTTTGTTGCCATGTTGTGGGGCGCTATGAACCCCTGGCAAGTTGGAACGCACCGAAAGAAAGGAAAAGGCAAAAAGAAAGAAAAAGTAAGAAGCAGTGGTAAGCTAGAGCCGTGGAAATTTGGGTCGCAAACTATTTCTATTATAATTTCATTGGTGCGTTAAAGCGCATTTATACAAGTATTGCAATAAACAAAAAGGCTATTTACTATGCCTTCACAAAGAGAGAGCTGCGTATGGGTCCTGAAGATAGGTAAAGGGATCGTTAAAGAGACCACCTAAGATTTTTCCAGTACGTCCATGCTTCTTGTTGTCTTGGTGTGTTTGTCCTTCAAGAGGACCGATGATCAGGCCGCCAGGAAAGGCCTGTAAAAATGAAAAATAAAATAAGAAAGGGAAATAGTGAAAGTATGAGTGTCCGGGGCGGTCGAGCTGCCCTGTGGATCACAAGTTAGCTATGCCTCCGTTGATGCCCATGGAATTTTGAGTGCGTAGTTATGTACGCGCAGCACGACTGCCACCCCTTGATAGGGACTGAGACGGAGGCCGGATTGCTAGTCGAGCTCCTGATGAGCCGAGTTGTCCTGCTGTAGGGTAGTTCGGACCCTCTTAACGGTGTCCTTGGTCTCGTGATACGTCTCCAACGTATCTATAATTTATGAAGTATCCATGCTATTATATTATCCATCTTGGATGTTTAATGGGCTTTACTATGCACTTTTATATTATTTTTGGGACTAACCTATTAACCCAGAGCCCAGTGCTAGTTTCTGTTTTCCCTTGTTTCAGTGTTTCGCAGAAAAGGAATATCAAACGGAGTCCAAACAGAATGAAACCTTCGGGAGCGTGATTTTTGGAACGAACGTGATCCAGGAGACTTGGAGTCGAAGTCAGGGAAGCTTCGAGGTAGCCACGAGGCAGGGAGGCGCGCCTGCCCCCCTGGGTGCGCCCCCACCCTCGTGGTCCCCTCGTGGCTCCCCTTACCGACTTCTTTCGCCTATATATATCCATATACCCTAAAAACATCGGGGAGCACAATAGATCGGGAGTTCCGCTGCCGCAAGCCTCTGTAGCCACCAAAAACCAATCGGGACCCTGTTCTGGCACCCTGCCGGAGGGGGGAACCCTCACCGGTGGCCATCTTCATCATCCCGGCGCTCTCCATGAAGAGGGGGGAGTATTTCACCCTCGGGGCTGAGGGTATGTACCAGTAGCTATGTGTTTGATCTCTCTCTCTCTCTCGTGTTCTTGAGGTGGTACGATCTTGATGTATCGCGAGCTTTGCTATTATAGTTGGATCTTATGATGTTTCTCCCCCTCTACTCTCTTGTAATGGATTGAGTTTTCCCTTTGAAGTTATCTTATCGGATTGAGTCTTTAAGGATTTGAGAACACTTGATGTATGTCTTGCCGTGCTTATCTGTGGTGACAATGGGATATCACGTGATTCACTTGATATATGTTTTGGTGATCAACTTGCAGGTTCCGTGACCTCGTGAACTTATGCATAGGGGTTGGCACACGTTTTCGTCTTGACTCTCCGGTAGAAACTTTGGGGCACTCTTTGAAGTTCTTTGTGTTGGTTTGAATAGATGAATCCGAGATTGTGTGATGCATATCGTATAATCATACCCACGGATACTTGAGGTGACATTGGAGTATCTAGGTGACATTAGGGTTTTGGTTGATTTGTATCTTAAGGTGTTATTCTAGTACGAACTCTATGACAGATTGAACGGAAAGAATAGCTTCGTGTTATTTTACTACGGACTCTTGAATAGATCGATCCGAAAGAATAACTTTGAGGTGGTTTCGTACCCTACCATAATCTCTTCGTTTGTTCTCCGCTATTAGTGACTTTGGAGTGACTCTTTGTTGCATGTTGAGGGATAGTTATAAAATCCAATTATATTATTATTGTTGAGAGAACTTGCACTAGTGAAAGTATGAACCCTAGGCCTTTTTTCCTAGCATTGCAATATCGTTTGTGCTCACTTTTATCATTAGTTACCTTGCTGTTTTTATATTTTCATATTACAAAAACCTATATCTACCATCCATATTGCACTTGTATCACCATCTCTTCGCCGAACTAGTGCACCTATACAATTTACCATTGTATTGGGTGTGTTGGGGACACAAGAGACTCTTTGTTATTTGGTTGCAGGGTTGTTTGAGAGAGACCATCTTCATCCTACTTCTCCCACAGATTGATAAACCTTAGGTCATCCACTTGAGGGAAATTTGCTACTGTCCTACAAACCTCTGCACTTGGAGGCCCAACAACGTCTACAAGAATAAGGTTGCGTAGTAGACATCAGCTCGGAGTCGAATTAGGGTTCTGCTTGAGAAGGTCACTCTGTACTTCTGCTGCTAAGGCACCTGTGTGCTCTTGTGTACGGAGGGAGCGTTCCGTATTTCCGTTGACTGTTATGACGCCACGTGGTCCGGGCATCTTGAGCTTGAGATAAGCGTAGTGAGATACCGCATTGAATCGAGGAAACACGGTTCGTCCGAGCAGTGAGTGATAGCCGCTGTGAAAGGGGACGATGTCGAAGATTAACTCCTCACTTCGAAAATTGTCCGTAGACCCGAAGACAACCTCTAGCGTGATTGAGCCCATGCAACGGGCTTCCACACCTGGTATGACTCCTTTAAAGGTAGTCTTTGTGGGCTTGATCCGTGATGGATTGATGCCCATTTTTTGCATTGTATCCTGATAGAGCAGATTGAGGCTGCTACCCCCGTCCATAAGGACGCGCGTCAGGTGAAATCCAACAATGATTGCGTCGAGGACTAATGCGGCCGAACCGCTATGACGGATACTGGTCGGATGATCCCGACGATCAAAGGTGATCGGGATGACGACCATGGATTGAATTTTGGGGCGACTGGCTCTATCGCGTAGACGTCCCTTAGTGCGCGCTTGCGTTCCCTTTTAGAGGTGTGTGTAGTGTATATCATTTTTACTGTTTTGACTTGGGGGGAAACTTCTTCTGTCCCCCTGTGTTCGGTTGCCGGGGCTCCTCGTCGTCGTCCTCGCTTTGTGATCCCTTTTCCCTCTTCTTAGCGTTTAATTTGCCGGCCTGTTTAAAAACCCAACAATCTTTGTTGGTATGATTAGCTGGTTTGTCTGGGGTGCCATGTATCTGGCACGGGCGATTGAGTATGGTCCTTGATTGTTTCTCTTGTACGGTTTCTTCCGCTGGTTGTACTTGGAGCCGCTGAATCCGGCGTTGACTGTAGTGTCGTCGGTATTATCAGCATTGCTTCGGCGTTTGTGTCTGCTACGTTGGAGCTTGCCGTTGCTGTTCTTAACCTCAGAGGGGCCTGCCTCGCTGGCTGTGTTTTTCCTACGAGCCAACCAACTATCCTCACCCGCGCAAAAGCGGGTCATGAGTGCCGTGAGGGCTGCCAAAAAATTTGGCTTTTCTTGGCCGAGGTGGCGGGCGAGCCATTCGTCGCGGATGCTATGTTTAAAGGCCGCTAGGGCTTCGGTATCCGGACAGTCGAGGATCTGGTTCTTTTTAGTTAGGAACCTAGTCCAGAACTTCCTGGCTGACTCCCTGGGTTGTTGAACTATGTGGCTTAAGTCATCGGTGTCTGGTGGCCGGACATATGTACCTTGGAAGTTATCGAGGAAGGCCTCTTCCAAGTCCTCCCAGCTGCCAATAGAGTTTTCAGGAAGGTTTTTTAACCAGTGCCGAGCTGGTCCTTTAAGCTTTAGCGGGAGGTATTTGATAGCGTGGAGGTCATCTCCCCGGGCCATGTGGATGTCGAGGATAAAGTCCTCGATCCATACCGCAAGATCAGTTGTCCCGTCGTATGGTTCAATATTCACGGGTTTGAACCCTTCGGGGAATTCATGATCCATTACTTCATCAGTGAAGCAAAGAGGGTATGCGGCGCCTCTATACCTGGCCGTATCGCGTCGTAGCTCCGATGGAGTCCGTCTGCGGTTATTGGCTCGGGTGTGACTAGGTTTGTCACGTCCGAATAGGTAGCCATCATCGCGTGTCGAGGGACGGCCTCGCGATCTGTAGATCGATCTGGTATATCCTGCTCTACTGTCCAGGTCTTGTCGGAGGTCGTATGTATGACCCCGAGTTGTTTTGTCTCTATTTTTGCGTGGCGGTGGGGCAGGCTGCTATTCGGCCTGAGTTGCCACTCTATCCCGACCATGTGGTGGTCGGTCCGCAACACTGTCCCGACCGCGTAGTGGTCGATCGGCCGCATTACGCGAGGGAGGTTTGGGCTCCGGCGCCTCTTCATTGAAGTGCGGTAGCAGCCTTTGTTTCGGGTAACTCTTGGCTGGGCGTCTGAGGCCGTATTCTTCGGCTGCCGGCACATCAGTCCATCTGTCGACGAGCAGATCTTGGTCAGCTTGAAGCTGCTGCTGCTTCTTTTTCAGGCTCCTTGCGGTGGCTATTAGCTGGCGCTTGAAGCGCTCCTGCTCGAGAGGTTCCTCAGGCACGATGAAATCTTCATTGCCGAGGCTTTCCTTATCCTCAGAGAGCGGACGATAACTACCGTCCTCCGAGTCGTTGGGCCTGGCCTGTTCGTCGGGGTTAGTTTGCCCGTTTTCTTGCTCCTCCTGTTCGGATGTTACCTCAGCAAAGTCTACATTGTTTTCGGCATCGTCCGGAGTATTATTTTCTCTGGTTCCAACATTCCTGTCTTTTGAACGACGTGACTTAGAGCGGCGCCGAGGACGCCGGCGTTTTTGCTGTGTCTCAGGAGGTTTATTCTCGACTGGATTTTCTTTGTCATCGTCGTTGGTTGTTTTGGGTGTATCCACCATGTACACATCGTACGAAGAAGTGGCCGTCCAACGTCCAGTAAATGGCGGATTTTGGTCTTGCTCTTCATCAGCATCGTCGTCCATACCGTCGATGTCTTCGGAGCCGTAATCAAGCGTGTCGGTTAAATCCTCGACCGTGGCTATGAAGTGGGTGGCGGGTGGGAAGCGAAATTCTCCATCGTCAGCCCCCAGTTCGAACCGAACATAGTTCGGCTATGAGTCCCCCGCCAAGGACAGGTTCTTTAATGAGCTTAGCACATCGCCCAAGGGCGAGTGCTGGAAGATGTCTGCGGCGCTGAACTCGAAGATCGACAAATGATCAAGTTCGGCATTCACGGACTCACATGGTTCGGAACTTACACCCAGAGATGAGTCCGGAGTTCCGATGACACAAATATTGTGTGAGGCTAAGTCCATGCACGGCTCCAACACCGGGGAATCTATGGCCTTCGTGGTGGGGTTGGGCCTCCAATCGTTGGATGGCGCGGTATGGTCGGATCTAAGGCCAGAGTAGTTATTGGAGCTATCTCCTCAATGCGGTCTGACGACAGATTTAGGTCATGTTCATCAGGGTGACCAGGAGCGGTCACCGTGGTCTCGAATCCGGTGAAGATCAAATCTCCACGGATGTCCGCGACGTAATTCAAGCTCCCAAATCTGACTTGATGGCCAGGGGCATGGCTATCGATCTGCTCTAGATGGCCAAACGAGTTGGCCCGCAGTGCGAAGCCACCGAACACGAAGATCTGTCCGGGGAGGAACGTTTCTCCTTGGACAGTGTCATTGTTGACGATTGAAGGGGCCATCGAACCTTTTGAGGATGGCACAGTGGAACTCTCAATGAAAGCACCAATGTCGGTGTCAAAACCGGCGGATCTCGGGTAGGGGGTCCCGAACTATGCGTCTAAGGTCGATGGTAACAGGAGACAGGGGACACGATGTTTACCCAGGTTCGGGCCCTCTCTATGGAGGTAATACCCTACTTCCTGCTTGATTGATCTTGGTGAATATGAGTATTACAAGAGTTGATCTACCACGAGATCGTAATGGCTAAACCCTAGAAGTCTAGCCTGTATGACTATGATAATGAATCTCCCCCTCCGGACTAAGTCCTCTGGTTTATATAGACACCAGGAGGATCAAGGGTTACATAAGGTGGGTTACAAAGAAAGGAATCTACATATTTGGTCGCCAAGCTTGCCTTCCACGCCAAGGTGAGTCCCACCCGGACACGGGTGCAGTCTTTGGTCTTCATATCTTCACAGCCCATCAGTCCGGCCCATGGCTAACAGGCCAGACGCCCGAGGACCCCTTAGTCCAGCACTCCCTCAGTAGATATAGGTTTTGTAATCTGAAAATATAAAAACAGCAAGGTAACTATTGATAAAAGTGAGCGTAAACGGTATTGCAATGCTAGGAAACAAGGCCTAGGGTTCATACTTTCACTAGTGCAAGTTCTCTCAACAATAATAACATAATTGGATCATATAACTATCCCTCAACATGCAACGAAGAGTCACTAATAGCGGAGAACAAACGAAGAGATTATTGTAGGGTACAAAACCACCTCAAAGTTATTCTTTCTGATCGATCTATTCAAGAGTCCATAGTAAAATAACACGAAGCTATTCTTTCTGTTCGATCTATCCTAGAGTTCGTACTAGAATAACAACTTAAGACACAAATCAACCAAAACCCTAATGTCACCTAGATACTCCAATGTCACCTCAAGTATCCGTGGGTATGATTATACGATATGCATCACACAATCTCAGATTCATCTATTCAACCAACACAAAGTACTTCAAAGAGTGCCCCAAAGTTTCTACCGGAGAGTCAAGACGAAAACGTGTGCCAACCCCTATGCATAAGTTCACAATGTTACGGAACCCGCAAGTTGATCACCAAAACATAAATCAAGTAGATCACGTGAATATCCCATTGTCACCAGAGATAAGCACATGCAAGACATACATCAAGTGTTCTCAAATCCTTAAAGACTCAATCCGATAAGATAACTTCAAAGGGAAAACTCAATGCATTACAAGAGAGTAGAGGGGGAGAAACATCATAAGATCCAACTATAATAGCAAAGCTCGCGATACAACAAGATCATAGCACCTCAAGAACATGAGAGAGAGAGAGATCAAACACATAGCTACTGGTACATACCCTAAGCCCCGAGGGTGAACTACTCCCTCCTCGTCATGGAGAGCACCGGGATGATGAAGATGGCCACCGGAGAGGGATTCCCCCCTCCGGCAGGGTGCCGAAACGGGTCTAGATTGGTTTTCGGTGGCTACAGAGGCTTGCGGCGGCGGAACTCCCGATCTAGGTTATGTTCTGGGGGTTTCTTGATATATATGAGGTTTTGGCGTCGGGAACAAGTCTGGGGGTCGCCGTGCTGTCCACGAGGTAGGGAGGCACGCCCAGGGGGGTGGGCGCGCCCCCCACCCTCGTGGGCAGCCCGGGACTCTTCTGGCCCAACTCTTTTACTCCATGGCCTTCTGGTCCAAAAATAAGTTCCATGAAGTGTCACGTCAATTGGACTCCGTTTGGTTTTCCTTTTCTGCGATACTGAAAAACAAGGAAAAAACAGAAACTGGCACTGGGCTCTAGGTTGATAGGTTAGTCCCAAAAATCATATAAAATAGCATATAAATGCATATAAAACATCCTAGATGGATAATATAATAGCATGGAACAATCAAAAATTATAGATATGTTCAAGACGTATCAGTTACCGGGCCGTGAAATGGGCTATTTGCGAAGAGACCGTTAACAGGCTTTTCATGGGCCAGACCGCTATGTTTTGACCAAGTCAAACGGGCTGGCCTTTGTAAGCTAAATGGGCTAGTGGTGGGCCGTCGCACGTGACGACATATAATAGGTGCCTATCTGACCCACTGACGAGCTGACACGTATTTCCTCCGGCCAATCAGAATTTTATACGTGGAAATTTCCCATTGGTCCGGGCTGTTAATGGGTTATCGGATCCAAAACCGGACCCGATAGCTTAACGACGTCCCGTTACGGTGGATGCCACATGTCGGTCACCTTTGACGAAAGCACTTCTATGACACGTGATTTATCGTCATGGAAGTGGACACTTCCGTGATGATAATTTTGGTAATGTCATGGAACACTTCTACGACAGCACATGTATGACTATCTTGATTCTGTCATAAAATTGTCATGGATGTACATGCATGACAGAAGACGTGACCTACTGTGACAAACACGTATCATCACAGAAGTGTTTTTTTGTAGTGTTAGATGGTGCCCTATTTAACGTGAATGCAGCTGTCTCTAATGCATAACCCCAAAATGATAAAGGCAAATCGGTAAGCACATCATAGAACGCACCATATCTAATAAAGTACGGTTATGACGTTAGGACACACCATTACGCTGTGGTGTTCCGGGTGGCGTCAGTTGTGAAACAATTCCACATTGTTTTAAATGAAGGCCAAACTCGTAACTCAAATATTCACCTCCACGATCAGATCGTAGAAAATTTATTTTCTTGTTACGATGATTCTCTACTTCAGTCTGAAATTCTTTGAACTTTTCAAATGTTTCAGACTTGTGTTTCATGAAGTAGATATATCCATACCTACTTAAATCATCTGTGAAGGTTAAAAAATAATGGTACCGCCGCGTGCTTCAACACTCATCGAACCGCATACATCGATATGTATTATTTCCAATAAGTCATTAGCCCGTTCCATTGTTCCGGAGAACAGAGTTTAGTCATCTTACCCATGAGGCATGGTTCAAGTATCAAATGATTCATAGTCAAGTGATTCCAAAAGTCCATCCGCATGGAGTTTCTTCATGCGCTTTACACCAATATGACCTAAACGGCAGTGCCACAAGTATGTTGCACTATCATTATCTACTTTGCACCTTTTGGCATCAATGTTATGATTATGTGTATCACTACGATCGAGATTCAATAAACCATTTACATTAGGTGTATGACCATAGAAGGTTTTTATTCATGTAAACAGAACAACAATTATTCTCTGACTTAAATGAATAATCGTATTTGCAGTAAACATGATCTAATCATGCTTATTCTCAACGCACACACCAAATAACATTTATTTAGGCTCAAAACTAATCCCGAAGGTAGAGGTAGTGTCTGATGGTGATCATATCAATCGTGGAAACACTTCCAACACACATCGTCACCTTCCCTTTACTAGTCTCCGTTTATTCTGTAATTCCTGTTTCGAGTTACTAATCTTAGCAATTGAACCGGTATCAAATACGCAGGGGCTACTAGGAATACTAGTAAGGCACACATCAATAACATGTATATCAAATATACCTTTGTTCACATTGCCATCCTTCTTATCCGCCAAGTATTTAGGGCAGCTCCGCTTCTAGTGACCATTCCCTTTGTAGTAGAAGCACTTAGTTTCAGGCTTAGGTCCAACTTTGGGCTTCTTCACGGGAGTGGCAACTTGCTTGCCATTCTTCTTGAAGTTACCTTTCTTCCATTGCCTTTTTTTGAAACTAGTGGTCTTGTTTAACCATCAACACTTGATGCTCTTTCTTGATTTCTACCTTCACCAATTTGAGTATTGCAAAGAGCTTGGGAATCGTTTTCGTCATACCTTGCATATTATAGTTCATCACGAAGTTCTAGTAGCTTGGTGATAGTGACTAGAGAACTTTTTTTTGCGAATACGCAAAGCTTGTGTATCTTTCATTGATAGGTAGGATAGAATACAAGGTTGGACATTACACTATGGGGCATACACGAGAGAACGGCGCTAAGTGCAAAGCCTGAGCAGCAAGAGCCGGGGCTGCTCGACCCAAAAACAAAGGGTATCAGCCTATGCCTACAATGTTGTGCATACCGTTGGCTCCGGCGGAAGCCCAAAGTAATGCCTCCTGACGAATCGTCTCGAATAGGCTGGTGGTGGAGGGACGAAGATCGTCAAAAATGCAGCCGTTCTGATGCTTCCAAAGCTCCCAGGACGTGAGCATCACAAGAGAGTTGAAGCCTTTACGTGCGCTCGCGGGGAGAGAATTGCGGGAGCGCTCCCACCAACAGAGAAGATCAGCTCCAGGGTCTGGTGGGGGGATGGGTAGCCGATGCCAAGAGAGGATGTCGAACCAAACCTGTCGCGAGAAGGAGCAATGGGCGAGGATGTGCTGGATGCACTCGGTGTCCTGATCACAGCAAAGGCATGAGTCGGCGTGCGGGAGGTTGTGGCACGCCAGCCTAGCAGCCGTCCAAAAGCGATCGAGGGCGGCTAGCCACAGAAATATCTTCACTCGGGTAGGCGCCCAAGACCTCCAGATGGGGCGCCAGTGGGGGTCGCGGATGGAGCCGACAAACAGCTGCTCATAGCAGGACTTGGCTGAGTAGTGGCCAGACTCCATCCAGCGCCAGCGGATCGCACCGGGGGCGTCAGAGAGCTGGACGAGCTGCACTTGCCGCCATATCTCCACATACTTCACCAGCGCCAATGGGCCAAGAGCTCCCTGGATGTCCTGGACCCAAGTCCTATGGTGTAGGCCATCACGCACCAAGCGGGACGAGGTCGAAGACGAGGGGGGCGATCTCCGCCGCAGTTCGCCCGTTGATCCACTGGTCCAGCCAGAAATGACACGACGAATCGCCCCCACGGCCCAAATGGTGGAAGTGCGGAACACGACGGCCACCTCGGGATCGGAGGGGAGGTGAAGGTGCTGCCATGGCCTTGCCTCATCCGTGCGCTGGAGCCAGAGCCAACGGACGCGAAGCGCGATGCTGGCGCGGTGAAGGTCACGGACGCCCAGGCCTCCATAAGAGAGCAGCCAGCACACCCTAGGCCAGGCGACGAGGCAGTGGCCACCACGGGCGTCCTTGCGGCCGATCCAGAGAAAGCTACGGATGATCTTGTTGGCCTGGCTAAGGATGCTCTTGTTCAAAGCCATGGCCATGAGGAGGTGCATGGGCATGGCGCAGAGAACGTGCCGAAGCAAAGCAAGCCGCTCGCCACGCGAGAGCATGGAGCCGCGCCAAGTGGATAGCTTGCGCGCCAGCTTGTCGATCAGGGCACAAGCGCATAAGTGGGGATCTTCCTCGCTGAGAGCGGAATGCCAAGGTAGGTGGTAGGGAATTGCAGTACCGGGCAGCTCAAAATCTGTGAGGCGGCGGCCAGTTGCTCGGGGGAACACTGGATCGGCAGTGCGGTGCACTTGGAGAACTTGGTATGCATCCCAGAGGCTTCACCAAAGATCCGCAGAATCTCACGGATGTTGGGGAACATAGTAATTTCAAAAAAATTCCTACGCACACACAGGATCATGGTGATGCATAGCAACGAGAGGGGAGAATGTTGTCCATGTACCCTCGTAGACCGAAAGCGGAAGCGTTAGCACAACACGGTTGATGTAGTCGTACGTCTTCACGATCCGACCGATCCAAGTACCGAACATACGACACCTCCGAGTTCAGCACATGTTCAGCTCGATGAAGTCCCGCGAACTCCGATCCAGCAGAGCTTCACGGGAGAGTTCCGTCAGCACGACGGCGTGATGACGGTGATGATGTTGCTACCGACGCAGGGCTTTGCCTAAGCACCGCTACGATATGACCGAGGTGGATTATGGTGGAGGGGGCCACCGCACACGGCTAAGAGAGATCAATGATCAACTTGTGTGTCTTAGGGTGCCCCCCCCGCCCCCGTATATAAAGGAGCAAGGGAGGAGGAGGCCGGCCCTAGGAGGGGCGCACCAAGGGAGTAGGATTCCTACTCCTAGTAGGAGTTCGTTTCCTCCTTTCCTAGTCCAACTAGGAGAAGGGGGGAAAGGAGGGGAGGGGAGAAGCAAGGGAGAGGGGGGCCGCGCCCCAAACCCCTTGTCCAATTCGGACTGGGCTTGGGAGGGGCGCGCGCCACCTCCTGGCTGCTGCCTCTCCTTCCCACTTAGGCCCATTAAGGCCCAATACTTTTCCCCGTATTCCCGTAACTCCCCGGTACTCCGTAAAATACCCGAATCACTCGGAACCTTTCCGATGTCCGAATATAGTCGTCCAATATATCGATCTTTACGTCTCGACCATTTCGAGACTCCTCGTCATGTCCCGATCTCATCCGGGACTCCGAACTACCTTCAGTACATCAAATCACATAAACTCAAAATACCGATCGTCACCGAACTTTAAGCGTGCGGACCCTACGGGTTCGAGAACTATGTAGACATGACCAAGACACATCTCCGGTCAATAACCAATAGCGGAACCTGGATGCTCATATTGGCTCCCACATATTCTACGAAGATCTTTATCGGTGAAACCGCATAACAACATACGTTGTTCCCTTTGTCATCGGTATGTTACTTGCCCGAGATTCGATCATCGGTATCTCAATACCTAGTTCAATCTCGTTACGGCAAGTCTCTTTACTCGTTCCGTAATACATCATCACGCAACTAATTCATTAGTTACAATGCTTGCAAGGCTTATAGTGATGTGCATTACCGAGTGGCCCAGAGATACCTCTCCGACAATCGGAGTGACAAATCCTAATCTCGAAATACGCCAACTCAACAACTACCTTCGGAGACACCTATAGAGTACCTTTATAATCACCCAGTTACGTTGTGACGTTTGGTAGCACACAAAGTGTTCCTCCGGTAAACGGGAGTTGCATAATCTCATAGTCATAGGAACATGTATAAGTCATGAAGAAAGCAATAGCAACATACTAAACGATCAAGTGCTAAGCTAACGGAATGGGTCAAGTCAATCACATCATTATCTAATGATGTGATCCCGTTAATCAAATGACAACTCATGTCTATGGTTAGGAAACTTAACCATCTTTGATTCAACGAGCTAGTCAAGTAGAGGCATACTAGTGACATTCTGTTTGTCTATGTATTCACACATGTATCAAGTTTCCGGTTAATACAATTCTAGCATGAATAATAAACATCTATCATGAAATAAGGTTATAAGTAATTCCTTCAGTCTCCTACTTGCACTACAGTCAATAATCTAGTTCACATCGCCGTGTGATTAACTCCCATAGTTCACATCGTCATGTGACCAACACCCAAAGGGTTTACTAGAGTCAATAATCTAGTTCACATCGCTATGTGATTAACACCCAAAGAGTACTAAGGTGTGATCATGTTTTGCTTGTGGGAGAGGTTTAGTCAACGGGTCTGCCACATTCAGATCCGTATGTATTTTGCAAATTTCTATGTCAACAATGCTCTGCACGGAGCTACTCTAGCTAATTGCTCCCACTTTTAATATGCATCCAGATTGAGACTTAGAGTCATCTGGGTCAGTGTCAAAATTTGCATCGACATAACCCTTTACGACGAACCTTTTGTCACCTCCATAATCAAGAAACATATCCTTATTCCACTAAGGATAATTTTGACCATTGTCAAGTGATCTACTCCTAGATCACTATTGTACTCCCTTGCCAAACTTAGTGTAGGGTATACAATAGGTCTGGTACACAGCATGGCATACTTTATAGAACCTATGGCTGAGGTATAGGGAATGACTTTCATTCTCTCTCTATCTTCTGCCATGGTCGGGCTTTGAGTCTTACTCAACTTCACATCTTGTAACACAGGCAAGAACTCTTTCTTTGACTGTTGCATTTTGAACCACTTCAAAATTGTCAAGGTATGTACTCATTGAAAAAACTTATCAAGCGTCTTGATCTATCTCTATAGATCTTGATGCTCAATATGTAAGCAGCTTTACCGAAGTTTTTCTTTGAAAAACTCCTTTCAAATACTCCTTAATGCTTTCCAGAAAATTCTACATTATTTCCGATCAACAATATGTCATTCAGATATATTTATCAGAAATGTTGTAGTGCTCCCACTCACTTTCTTGTAAATACAGGCTTCGCCGCAAGTCTGTAAAAAATTATATGCTTTGATCAACTCATCAAAGCGTATATTCCAACTCCGAGATGCTTGCACCAGTCCATAGATGGATCGCTGGAACTCGCACATTTTGTTAGCACCTTTAGGATAGACAAAACCTTCTGGTTGCATCATATACAACTCTTCTTTAAGAAATCCATTAAGGAATGTAGTTTTAACATCCATTTGCCAGATTTCATAAAATATGGTAATTTGCTAACATGATTCGGACAGACATAAGCATTGCTACGAGTGAGAAAATCTCATTGTAGTCAACATCTTGAACTTTGTCAAAAACCTTTTTCGACATGTCTAGCTTTGTAGAGAGTAACACTACTATCAACGTCTGTCTTCCTCTTGAAGATCCATTTATTTTCTATGGCTTGCCGATCATTGGGCAAGTCAACCAAAGTCCGCACTTTGTTCTCATACATGGATCCCATCTCAGATTTCATGGCCTTAAGCCATTTCGCGTAATCTGGGCTCATCATCGCTTCCTCATAGTTCATAGGTTCGTCATGGTCAAGTAATATGACCTCCAGAATAGGATTACCATACCACTCTGGTGCGGATCTTACTCTGGTTAACCTACCAGGTTTGATAGTAACTTGATCTGAAGTTTCATGATCATCAGCATTAACTTCCTCACTAATTGGTGTAGGTGTCACAGGAACCGGTTTCTGTGATGAACTACTTTCCAATAAGGGAGCAGGTACAGTTACCTCATCAAGTTCTACTTTCCTCACACTCACTTCTTTCGAGAGAAACTTCTTCTCTAGAAAGGATCCATTCTTAGCAACGAATGTCTTGCCTTCGGATCTATGATAGGAGGTGTAACCAACAGTCTCCTTTGGGTATCCTATGAAGACACATTTTTCCGATTTGGGTTTGAGCTTATCAGGATGAAAATTTTTCACATAAGTATCGCAACCCCAAACTTTAAGAAACGACAACTTTGGTTTCTTGCCAAACCACAGTTCATATGGTGTCGTCTCAACGGATTTAGATGGTGCCCTATTTAACGTGAATGCAGCTGTCTCTAATGCATAACCCCAAAACGATAGTGGTAGATCAGTAAGAGACATCATAGATCGCACCATATCTAATAAAGTACGGTTACGATGTTCGGACACACCGTTACACAGTGGTGTTCCAGGTGGCGTGAGTTGCGAAACTATTCCGCATTGTTTCAAATGAAGACCAAACTCGTAACACAAATATTCTCCTCCACGATCAGATCGTAGAAACTTTATTTTCTTGTTACGATGATTTTCCACTTCACTCTGAAATTCTTTGAACTTTTCAAATGTTTCAGACTTATGTTTCATTAAGTAGATATACCCATATCTGCTAAAATCATCTATGAAAGTGAGAAAATAACGATACCCGCCGCGAGCCTCAACACTCATCGGATTGCATACATCAATATGTATTATTTCCAATAAGTCAGTTGCTCGCTCCATTGTTCCGGAAAACGGAGTCTTAGTCATCTTGCCCATAAGGCATGGTTCGCAAACATCAAGTGATTCATAATCAAGTGATTCCAAAATCCCATCAGCATGGAGTTTCTTCATGCGCTTTACACCAATATGACCTAAATGGCAGTGCCACAAATAAGTTGCACTATCATTATTAACTTTGCATCTTTTGACTTGAATATTATGAATATGTGTATCACTACGATCGAGATCCAACAAACCATTTTCATTGGGTGTATGACCATAGAAGGTTTTATTCATGTAAACAGAACAACAATTATTCTCTAACTTAAATGAATAACCGTATTGCAATAAACATGATCAAATCATATTCATGCTCAACGCAAACACCAAATAACACTTATTTAGGTTCAACACTAATCCCGAAAGTATAGGGATTGTGAGATGATGATCATATCAATCTTGGAACTGTTTCCAACACACATCGTCACCTCACCCTCAACTAGTCTCTGTTTATTTTGTAACTCATGTTTCGAGTTACTAATTTTTAGCAACCGAACAAGTATCAAATACCCAGGGGCGACTATAAACACTAGTAAGGTACACATCAATAACCTGTATATCAAATATACCCTTGTTCACTTTGCCATCCTTCTTATCCACCAAATATTCAGGGCATTTCCGCTTCTAGTGACCATTTCCTTTGCAGTAGAAGCACTTAGTTTCAGGCTTTAGTTTATCTTTGGGCTTCTTCACGTAAGTGACAACTTGCTTGCCATTCTACATGAAGTTCCCTTTCTTTCCCTTTGCCCTTTTCTTGAAACTAGTGGTCTTGTTTGATGCTCTTTCTTGATTTCTACCTTCATCGATTTCATCATCATGAAAAGCTCGGGAATCATTTTCGTCATCCCTTGCATACTATAGTTCATCACGAAGTTCTACTAACTTGGTGATGGTGACTAGAGAATTCTGTCAATCATTATCTTATCTGGAAGATTAACTCCCACTTGATTCAAGCGATTGTAGTACCCAGACAATCTGAGCACATGCTCACTGCTTGAGCTATTCTCCTCCATCTTTTAGCTATAGAACTTGTTGAAGACTTCATATCTCTCAACTCTGGTATTTGCTTGAAATATTAGCTTCAACTCCTGGAACATCTCATATGGTCCATGACGTTCAAAACGTCTTTGAAGTCCCAATTCTAAGCCGTTAAGCATGATGCACTAAACTATCAAGTAGTCATCATATTGAGCTAGCCAAACGTTCATAACGTCTGCATCTACTCCTGCAATAGGTCTGTCACCTAGCTGTGCATCAAGGACATAATTCTTCTGTGCAGCAATGAGGATAAACCTCAGATCACGGACCCAGTCCGCATCATTGCTACTATCATCTTTCAACTTAGTTTTCTCTAGGAACACATATAAAACATATGGAAGCAACAACGCGAGCTGTTGATCTACAACATTATAGACAAGCAAAATACTATCAGGTACTAAGTTCATGATAAATTTAAGTTCAATTTAATCATATTACTTAAGAACTCCCACTTAGATAGACATCTCTCTAATCATCTAAGTGATCACGTGATCCAAATCAACTAAACCATGTCCGATCTATCACGTGAGATGGAGTAGTTTTCAATGGTGAACATCACTATGTTGATCATATCTACTATATGATTCACGCTCGACCTTTCGGTCTCAGTGTTCCGAGGCCATATCTGCATATGCTAGGCTCGTCAAGTTTAACCTGAGTATTCCGCGTGTGCAACTGTTTTGCACCCGTTGTATTTGTACGTAGAGCCTATCACACCCGATCATCACGTGGTGTCTCAGCACGAAGAACTTTCGCAACGGTGCATACTCAGGGAGAACACTTATACCTTGAAATTTAGTGAGAGATCATCTTATAATGCTACCGTCGATCTAAGTAAAATAAGATGCATAAAAGATAAACATCACATGCAATCAATATAAGTGATATGATATGGCCATCATCATCTTGATCTCCATCTCCGAAGCACCGTCATGATCACCATCATCACCGGCGCGACACCTTGATCTCCATCGTAGCATCGTTGTCGTCTCGCCAACTATTGCTTCTACGACTATCGCTACCGCTTAGTGATAAAGTAAAGCAATTACAGGGCGATTGCATTGCATACAATAAAGCGACAACCATATGGCTCCTGCCAGTTGCCGATAACTCGGTTACAAAACATGATCATCTCATACAATAAAATATAGCATCATGCCTTGACCATATCACATCACAACATGCCCTGCAAAAACAAGTTAGACGTCCTCTACTTTGTTGTTGCAAGTGTTACGTGGCTGCTACGGGCTTAGCAAGAACCGTTCTTACCTACGCATCAAAACCACAACGATAGTTCGTCAAGTTAGTGTTGTTTTAACCTTCTCAAGGACCGGGCGTAGCAACACTCGGTTCAACTAAAGTTGGAGAAACTGACACCCGCCAGCCACCTATGTGCAAAGCACGTCGGTAGAACCAGTCTCGCGTAAGCGTACGCATAATGTCGGTCCGGGCCGCTTCATCCAACAATACCGCCGAACCAAAGTATGACATGCTGGTAAGCAGTATGACTTGTATCGCCCACAACTCACTTGTGTTCTACTCGTGCATATAACATCTACGCATCTGGCTCGGATACCACTGTTGGGGAACATAATAATTTCAAAAAAAATCCTACATACACACAGGATCATGGTGATGCATAGCAACGAGAGGGGAGAGTGTTGTCCACGTACCCTCGTAGACCGAAAGCGGAAGCGTTAGCACAACGCGGTTAATGTAGTCGTACGTCTTCATGATCCGACCGATCCAAGTACCGAACGTACGGCACCTCCGAGTTCAGCATGCGTTCACCTCGATGACGTCCCGCGAACTCTGATCCAGCAGAGCTTCACGGGAGAGTTCCGTTAGCATGACGGCGTGATAACGGTGATGATGTTGCTACCGACGCAGGGCTTCGCCTAAGCACCGCTACGATATGACCAAGGTGGATTATGGTGGAGGGGGGCACCGCACACGGCTAAGAGAGATCAATGGTCAACTTCTGTGTCTTAGGGTGCCCCCTGCCCCCGTATATAAAGGAGCAAGGGAGGAGGAGGCCGGCCCTAGGAGGGGCGCCAAGGGAGTAGGATTCCTACTCCTAGTAGGAGTAGGTTTCCTCCTTTCCTAGTCCAACTAGGAGAAGGGGGGAAAGGAGGGAGGGGAGAAGGAAGGGAGAGGGGGGCCGCGCCCCAAACCCCTTGTCCAATTCGGACTGGGCTTGGGAGGGGCGCGCGCTACCTCCTGGCTGCTGCCTCTCCTTCCCACTTAGGCCCATTAAGGCCCAATACTTCTCCCCGGATTCCCGTAACTCCCCGGTACTCCGTAAAATACCCGAATCACTCAGAACCTTTCTGATGTCCGAATATAGTCGTCCAATATATCGATCTTTACGTCTCGACCATTTCGAGACTCCTCGTCATGTCCCGATCTCATCCGGGACTCCGAACTACCTTCGGTACATCAAATCACATAAACTCATAATACCGATCGTCATCGAACTTTAAGCGTGCGGACCCTACGGGTTCGAGAACTATGTAGACATGACCGAGACACATCTCCGGTCAATAACCAATAGCGGAACCTGGATGCTCATATTGGCTCCCACATATTCTACGAAGATCTTTATCGGTGAAATCGCATAACAACATACATTATTCCCTTTGTCATCGGTATGTTACTTGCCCGAGATTCGATCGTCGGTATCTCAATACCTAGTTCAATCTCGTTACCGGCAAGTCTCTTTACTCGTTCTGTAATACATCATCCCGCAACTAACTCATTAGTTACAATGCTTGCAAGGCTTATAGTGATGTGCATTACCGAGTGGGCCCAGAGATACCTCTCCGACAATCGGAGTGACAAATCCTAATCTCGAAATACGCCAACTCAACAAGTACCTTCGGAGACACCTGTAGAGTACCTTTATAATCACCCAGTTATGTTGTGACATTTGGTAGCACACAAAGTGTTCCTCCGGTAAACGGGAGTTGCATAATCTCATAGTCATTGGAACATGTATAAGTCATGAAGAAAGCAATAGCAACATACTAAACGATCAAGTGCTAAGCTAACGGAATGGGTCAAGTCAATCACATCATTCTCTGATGTGATCCTATTAATCAAATGACAACTCATGTCTATGGCTAGAAAACTTAACCATCTTTGATTCAACGAGCTAGTCAAGTAGAGGCATACTGGTGACATTCTGTTTGTCTATGTATTCACACATGTATCAAGTTTCCGTTTAATACAATTCTAGCATGAATAATAAACATCTATCATGAAATAAGGAAATAAATAATAACTTTATTATTGCCTCTAGGGCATATTTCCTTCAACGGATGGCGTTGAGGTCGGTGCTGTCCGGACGGCAAAAGACCACCACATCGTCCGTGTAAAGCGAGATGCTTGTCAGGACCCCGATCCTAAGTCACACCAATCTAGCATGTAACACATCATATCACTTTGCGGCCTCACACACGGTATTCCCACGGGTGCCACCTTACTTGGCCCGGGACCGTTTACACCTTTTGGCTCACGTATATGATAGTGTCGCTAGCATCCATATGATAGAGAACCCAGGCCGACATGACTAGTCGTAAACCCAAAGTAGCACTAACTTACAGGGACAGGCATACATGACCCAACAACGAACGTGTCGGTCATCAGCGAGTGAATCCGGGCTGTAGCAGCTGGGCTAACAGGACTCCGGAGAATCCGGGCTGTAGCAGGCTAACAGGACTCAGGTAGACACCGCGTGACATTTCCCCGAAGGGACAGACACAGGAACGAAGAAGGACACATGCCGGCCAGCCTAAGTGTTCCGGAGCAGTAGCAAGCTACCATGGCTCAGTGGAAGCACTAGGAGACATTTCCCGGTAAGAGAGGCTACCAAGGATAAACAACTAGGTTGTCGGATCCCACACATACCAAGCATTTCAAATCATACACACAATATGCTCGATATGTGCAAATACAACATGGCATCACAGCAAACTCTACAACTCAAAGTATTTATTCATTAGGCTCCGAAGAGCCAGATATTACAAACATGGGTCTCATGACCCAACATACAGAGCATACAAGCAACAAGCGGAAGCATAAACATGTCTGAGTACATACAACTACAAATGAAAAAGGCTGAGAAGCCTGACTATCTACAAGACCCTCCCAAGGGTACAAGATCATAGCTGAGGTAACAAGCTAAACGTCGAAGTCCATGCGGAACTACTAGTGAGACTGAAGTCTCTCTGCAAAAACATAAATTAAGCAAACGTGAGTACAAATGTACCCAACAAGACTTACATCAGAACTAGCTACATATGCATCAGTATCAACAAAGGGGTGGTGGAGTTTAACTGCAGCAAGCCAGCTTTGACTCGTTGGCTATCCTAAACTACGACTGCAAGTAACTCTTTTGGGGTGGCGCACACGAATCCACATATTCACCAATCAATACACCACTATGGATCTGCTCCCGTCTCCCTACGAGAACGCCATCCATAGCACTCACGCTTATCTTGCGCATTTTAGAGTATCCACTTCAAGTTATCTATGAACTATAAAGGCAACCCAGAAGTCCTTTACCGCGGACGCGGCTATTCGAATAGATCATTTATAACCCTGCAGGGGTGTACTTCTTCACACATGCTCTCGCCACTTACCACCATGTACACGTCGTGTATCTCGGCATCCTTCAAGCGGAAGCCTGGCGAGGGAGTCGGCCACGACCTGACTAACCACACAAGTTCCAAGTCCAAATTTATCGCCTATTCAGGTTCCATCCGCAGGGAGTTCGGCCGAGGTTTCCACATACGGCCCCGAACGTTATGTGCAGGGTTCCCGAGGCACCAAATGGGTGTCCCGGTACACCGGGTCACGTGCCTACCGCATCACAGCCCACCCCTCGGGTCAGCGCTGCGCACGGCCTCCAGCATACTACAAACACCAGAAACTACTTGCAACTCCCGGACAGAGGACAGGGGCGGTTAATAAGTCGAGAGGGTCCATTGGTTTCGGGCCCAACGCGTGTTAGTAGCTGTTCATGGATCACAAACACAGAACTTAGTTACTGAGGACGGTTTCAATGAGACAACCCACCATGTACTCCTACATGGCCTCTCACCGCTACCTTTACCAAACCGTGTTCACACACTTAGCTCACACACAGTAGGACATGTTCACCACATTCCAATTCATCCCCGATGAATCAGACCTGATTCAACTCTAAGCAGTAGCAGGCATGACAACAAGCATGGATGAGTAGGCACATCAGGGCTCAAACAACTCCTACTCATGCTAGTGGGTTTCATCTATTTACTGTGGCAATGACAGGTCATGCAGAGGAAATGGGTTCAACTACCGCAACATGTAACAGTTGAATCGTTGTTGTCCTAATGTAGTAAAAGAGAGCAGGAGCGAGAGAGTGGGATTGTATCAGAATGAACAAGGGGGTTTTGCTTGTCTGGCACTTCTGAAGATATTATAACTCTTCATCGGAGTCATCGAACTCATTGTCGGAAGCACGTCTATCGAGAGGGAACAAATACAGGCAACAAAGAAGGAAAACACAATCAATGCAATGCACAATATGATGCATGATCATGACATGTCAATATGCTGTGTTTTGAGCTAATGCAACTAAAACCAGAAGGGTTTGGGTCATTTTGAACCAAAGGTTCAACCCCAAATTCAAATTATGATTTCAGCTAGTGCCTTATCATGTTTTGCACTAAACAGCAAGGTTAAGTTGATTAAACATGCATGAAACCGGTACAGATGGAAAGATTGGATTTTTCAGATCATTTTTCATATATAACTTATTTCATTCTGAGTTACGGTTGATTTTATATGATTTTTAGATGTTTATAACATTTTCTGAAATAAATAAACCATTTAAGATTTATTTAAATTCCAGAAAGAATTACTACGTCAGCATGACATCACTGTGATGTCCGTGGTCAACAGGGCCGGTCCAGGTCAAACCTGACCAGTGGGGCCCGCGTGTCAGTGGCTAACTAAACTAACCTAGTTTAATTAGCACTAACCTAGGTTAAACTAATTAAGTTTAAACCTAAACTAGATTAATTAGCCGGGCGGGGCCCGCATGTCATAGACCCAGGGGAGGTCAAATCCCCTGGTCAACCAGCGCTAAACCACTGGCGTTTAGCCGCCGGCGGCAGCAGACGCGGCGGAGGGCTCGGGCTCGCTCCTCCGACGTCCAAATGGACGGCAGAGAGCGGCTACGGGGAGCTGGAGCTCACCCGCGCCCGTTGCGGCAAGCAGCAGCAGCTAGGGTGGCTGGAGACGACAGCCATGAGCTCGGCAGCGGCGGCCGGAGCTCGGGCGTGCTCGGTTTGGTGCTAGGATGCACGGCAGGGGGGCGCGGCGAGGTGCTGCGAGCTCCTGGGGGTGTGGCGAACGCGGTGACGCGCTCGGTTTCGAGCCCGCGTGGTTGTGGCCATGACGGCGGCGTGCAGAGGCGGCGATACGTGCTGGTGCGGGTGGCGCGGCGGCTACGGCGCACGAGAGCGAGAACGGAGAGGGGGAGAAGGGTCAGTGGCTCACAGCGGTCACGACAACGTAGACGGCGGGCTCGGGGAGGAACCAGAGCGAAGCAGGGCGGTGAGGGGATCTCCGGCGGCCGAACGAGGAAGTCCGCGGTGAGGCGTCCTTGGAGCGCGTCCGGCGTCGCGTGAGCCGTCGAGGACGCGTAGACGATGGAGGCGGAGCTCATGGGCACGTCAGAGGGGCGAGGGGGTGGCTCTGGGCGCAACAACAGTGAGCGGCGGCGATAGGCGACGGCGGCTCTCGGGTGATGCGAGGGAGAGAGCCAGAGGAGGGAGAGGGGCACGGGGAGAACGAGAGAGCGGTCGGGGGCTGCATGGCGTCATCCGAAGAGGCCAGGGCGAAACGGCAAGCAGGAGGTGGCCGGGCGTGCGCCGGCGTGCGTCGGCCACGCGCTCGTCCTCCTGGCAAGGAGGAAGACGACAGGGGAGGGGGCCAGGCGGGCTGGGCCGCACAGTGTTGGGCCGGCTGGGGGTGCCAGGTAAGCCAGGTAAGTTTCTCTCTCTCCTTTATTTTCTGTTTTTCTATTTCTTCTGTAACTTTGTGGCTTTAATTAAAATATACTAAAACTAACTCAAAAATCATGAAACTTCTCATGCCCACTGTATGGAATATTTCCAACAGTAAACAGTTTAGTTTATGATTACTTGGACATTTAAAATATTTTATAGCATTCAAATGTCCAAATGCAAATAACATATGATTTAATCCAGTGAACTTATGATGTCCTAGAAAAGTGTGCACCATTTTTGTCATAGGTTCTAGACCAAGGCAAAGATGAAGAACATTTTAGAAGGGCATTTCATGTTCATTGAAAAAGATTTTAGTAAATCCTAGTTGGATTAAGGGGGTGTTGGGGGTTCTGTCATCCCCATTTCAACTTTCTGAGAAAAGTAGACATGATGCAACATCCGATGCTAGCACTAGGCATTACCAGAACTAGGGATGTGACAATGCTGGAGGCTGCATGTAGGGTGGTGAAACTCTGGAGAACGCCGCGAGTCGCGGCCTGGGTGATCAGCGAGTTGAGCACATCGATGACGAGGACGAAGAGCATTGGAGAGACAGGGTCGCCTTGGCGGAGCCCGCATGCGTGGCCGATAGGGTTTCCGGGCATCCCATTGATGAACACACGGGTCAACGCCGTGGAGAGGAGGATTGAGATCCATTCACACTACCGCCTCCTGAAGCCGAGGTGGGAGAGGGTGTCGAGCAAGAAGGCCCATGAGACCGAGTCGAAAGCACGAGCAATGTCGAGCTTGAGGAGAAGGCGCGGCATCTTCAAGTTGTGCAGGAGTCGAACGGTCTGCTGGACGAGCAGGAAGTTGTCGTGGATGCATCGTCCGGCGATGAAGGCGCTTTGGTTAGTGGAGACCATCATGCAGAGCTTCGGCGCGAGCCGGAGGGAGAGCACCTTGGCGAACAGTTTGGCGAAGAGGTGGCTCAAGTTGATCGGCCAGAAATCGTTCAGCGTGGAAGCGTCAGGTCTCTTCGGGAGGAGAGTGATGAAGGCCTTGTTGAGCTTTTGAAAGCCGCGGCCGTTGAGCAGGTAGAGCTTATCAAAGGTGGCACAGAAATCATCCTTGATGATCGGCCAACAGCATCGGAGAAATTCAGTCGTGAACCCATCCGGCCCTGACGCCTTGCCAGAGGGCAGTCACTTAATCGCTGCCCAAATTTCCTCCTCGGAAAAGGGGTTGTCCAGAGCAGAGAGATCGAACGCGCTCTGGTGAACTTCCTGGAGGTTGATCGAGGTGGTGCGCGCGTCCACGGTGCCAAGGATGCGGGAGAAGTGCTCAAAAGCGGCCGAAGCCATGGCATCGGGGTCGGAGATGGTGTTGTCCTCCACTTGCAGAGAGAAGATGTGGTTTTGTTGCTTCCTATGGGATGCGTGGATGCGGAGGAAAGCGGAGCTAGCCTCGCCATTCTTGAGCCAGGAGAACCGCGTGCGCTGGCGAGCAATGGAGCGGTCGAGGCTAGAGAGGCCAAGATACGCCGCTTTCAGCTTGCGGCAAAGCCAGGTTTCGGGTGCAGATAGGTGGCGCAGATCCTGGGCGGCGTCAAGGCGGGCGATCATCTCGCGGGCCACCTAGAGCTGCAGCGCAATGTGGCCCACCTTGCGCGCACTCCAGCTTTGGAGCTGGCGGGCAGTGGCTTGCATACGCGCGACGATCCGGCGACAGGGATCAGGATCGGGCGGAGAGGAGTGCCATGCTTGAGAAACGACATCCTGGAAGCCCTCCAGCTACGGCCAGAAATGCTCGAACTAAAAGCGGTGCGCGCCCGGGGCACGCATGGAGCAGTCCAACAAAAGAGGACAGTGGTCGGAGGCGGCAGAAGAGAGGCAACGAAGCACGCAGTAAGGGTGGCCACTCTCCCAGGAGGCGGTGCAGAGGACATGATCGTTCCGCACAAGAGTGGGTTGTCGCGCTCGTTGGACCAGGTATAGCGGCAGCCATTCATATAAAGATCCCGGAGCTCCTCATCCACGGTGAAACGCCAGAATCGATGCATGACGCGGCGGTTGAGCAAGTTGTTGTTCTTGTCGGCGCCGGAGAGGATCGTGTTGAAATCTCCAACTAGAAGCCAAGGGCCAGAGCGGGCGGCGCTCCTCGTGCAGATCTCCCAAAAAGGCGATCTTGGCCTCGTCCTCTTAGGGGCCATAAACCCCTGTGATCCACCAGGGCCGCTCGCCCGAAGGGGAGGAAACGAGCGCGGTGATGTGGTGGTGGCCTCGAATCGGGTTAGAGATGGCGACCTCTGAGGCGCGCCAAGCAAGCAGGATTCCGCCACGCGTGCCGTGACTGGCAAGAAGAAGAAGTCACGGAAGTCGGGGCTAGGGTTTCAAAAACCAAGGCGGGCGTGAAGAGCTCGAGCTTCGTTTCTTGTAGACATACCACGCTCGGGAGAGAAATCAAGATGACCGAGCGGACCGCAGAGCGTTTGGCACCACTATTGAGGCCACGCACATTCTAGAAGATAAGCTTCCCTTGATCCATAAAAGGTTGGGGCGCAGGTGACAGAACGAGGCACAAAGGGCTCCACCAAGCGCGGCGAGGCACAACACACGCTATCTGGAGCATCGAAGCTCGTCGGAACTGTCCAGCCAAAGAAGTCGGCGAAAGCATGCATCACGTCCTCCGCGAGGGGCCTCTCAAAGAGCATGGCATATTTGGACAGCAACTCCTCGGTCATGGTGGCGCCCTCCGCAAGTAGACCGAGCCGCCGGAGCAGCACCTGCTTGGCCTTGAGCTCGGAGTTGAGGCCGCGGTCGGCCAGGGCGATCCGGAAGCTTCGGCGAGGGGTGAAGTTTGACGGCATCTCCTTTCAGCGGCAGCGCGGAGTAGGCAGGATTGGCGCAGGACGCAGCTGGACGACCTGGATGAAACTAGCAAGGGATGAATGGTCCTCCGGCGCCTGGGCGTCCGCTGAAGGGGTGTGCATGGGGGTGCAAGGCTCAATGCAACCGGCGCCAATGACCGGGCCAGGAGGGGGGGCACCTGCAGATCAGGCTGGGCCCCACCATCTACCAACCCGGGTGAGGAACAGGAGTCACGTGGGGACGTGGGATCTGGGCCCGTGGCAGATTGTGAGTGCCAGCCGAGGAGCAGGATCGGGTAGTTGGGGACCAGATCCGAGGAGCGAGGGGCAGCTTTATCCTGGGGCGCAGCGGTGCCCAGGGTCACAGGCGCCAAAGGGGGGCTGGCCCCGAGGTGGATATGGCCTCTGTCAGGATCCACGACAGACAGAGGGGAGGCAGGATCCTGGGCGGGGCTTGTCGGAGCGGAAGGCGCATCATTCGAAATGCATGGACGACAGGAGGCCACGTCGCCACCATTCAGGCTTGGCGCCATGCAACGGCAGATTAACTCCCACTTGATTCAAGCGATTGTAGTACCCAGACATTCTGAGTACATGATCACTGGCTGAGCTATTCTCCTCCATCTTGTAGGCAAAGTAAAGGTCTCCTACCTCTCAACACGGGCATGAGTCTGAAATACCAATTTCATCTCTTGGAACATCTCATATGCTCTGTGGCGTTCAAAACGTTTTTGAAGTCCCAGTTCTAAGCCGTAAAGCATGGCGCACTAAAATATTAACTAGTCATCATATCGAGCTTGTCAAACGTTCATAACGTCTGCATCTGTTCCTGCAATAGGTCTGTCACCTAGCGGTGCACCAAGGACATAATTTTTCTGTGCAGCAATGAGGATAATCCTTAGATCATGGACCAAGTCCGCATCATTGCTACTAACATCTTTCAACTTAGTTTTCTGTAGGAACATATCGAAAATAGGGGAGCTATATTGTGAGCTATTGATTTACAACATAGATATGCAAAAACTATTAAGACTAAGTTCATGATAAATTTAAGTTCAATTAATCAAATTACTAATGAACTCCCACTTAAATTAACATCCCTCAAGTTATCTAAGTGATACATGATCCAAATCAACTAACCCATGTCCGATCATCACGTGAGATGGGGTAGTCATCAATGGTGAACATCTCTATGTTGATCATATCTACTATATGACTCACGTTCGACCTTTCGGTCTCCAGTGTTCCGAGACCATGTCTGTATATACTAGGCTCATCAAGTTTAACCCAAGTATTCTGCATGTGCAAAACTGTCTTACACCCATTGTATGTGAACGTAGAGTTGATGTCTACTACACTACTTGTTCTTGTAGACTTGTGTTGGGCCTCCAAGCACTGAGTTTTGTAGGACAGTAGCAATTTTCCCTCAAGTGGATGACCTAAGGTTTATCAATCCGTGGGAGGCGTAGGATGAAGATGGTCTCTCTCAAACAACCCCGCAACCAAATAATAAAAGGTCTCTTGTGTCCCAACACACCAAATACAATGGTAAATTATATAGGTGCACCAGCTCGCCGAAGAGATGGTGATACAAGTGTAGTAATGATATTAGATATTGATTTTTGTAATAGGAACAATAAAAACAGCAAGGTAGCAAGTAAAAAAAGTGAGCACAAACGATATTCAATGCTTGAAAATGAGGCCTGGGGTCCGTACTTTCGCTAGTGAAATCTCTCAACAATCCTAATATAATTGGATCATGTAACCATCCCTCAACGCGCGATGAAGAATCACTCCAAAGTTCCTATCTAGCGGAGAACATAAGAAGAAATTGTTTGTAGATATTCTTTTCGATCGATCTACCCAAGAGTTCATACTAAAATAAAACCAAAACAAATTCAGATTCATAATACTCAATCCAACACAAAGAACCTCAAAGAGTGCCCCAATATTTCTACCAGAGAAAGTAGGATGAAAACGTGCATCAACCCCTATGCATAGATTACCCAATGTCACCTCGGGAATCCGCGAGTTGAGTGCCAAAACATATATCAAGTGAATCAATATAATACCCCATTGTCACCACGGGTATTCGTATGCAAGACATATATCAAGTGCTCTCAAATCCATAAAAATATTCAATCTGATAAGAACAAAATCTCAAAGGGGAAACTCAATTCATCACAACAAGATAGAGAGGGAGAAACACCATATGATCCGACTATATTAACAAAGCCCGCGATACATCAAGATCGTGACATCTCAAGAACACGAGAGAGAGAGAGAGAGATTAAACACATAGCTACTGGTACAAACCCTCAGCCCCGAGGGTGGACTACTCCCTCCTCATCATGGTGGCCGTCGGGATGATGAAGATGGCCTCCGGTGATGATTCCCCCCTCCGGCAGGGTGCCGGAATAGGGTCCAGATTGGTTTTCGTGGATACAGAGGCTTGCGGCAGCGGAACTTCTGATCTATCGACTCCCCTAGGGTTTTTGGAATATTTGGAAATTTATAGGGTGAATAGGTGGTGCGGGAGGCCACCGAGGTGGGCACAACCCACCTGGGCGCGCCTGGGCCTCCAGGCGCGCCCTGGTGGGTTGTGCCCCCCTCGGGGCTCCCCCTGGCACTTCTTTGGCCCACTGGATGTCTTCGGGTCCAAAAAAAGTCTCCAAAAAGTTTCGCTGCGTTTGGACTCCGTTTGGTATTGATTTCCTGCGAAGTAAAAAACAAGCAAAAAAACAACAACTGGCATTGGGCACTATGTCAATAGATTAGTCCCAAAAAATGATATAAAGTTGCTATAAAATGACTGTAAAAGATCCAAGAATGATAATATAACAGCATGGAACAATAAAAAATTATAGATATGTTGGAGACGTATCAAGAGTATATCACACCCGATCATCACGAGGTGCTTCTAAACGACGAACTTTGGCAACGGTGCATACTCGGGAGAACACTTTTATCTTGGAATTTAGTGAAGGGGTCATCTTATAATGATACCGCCGTTCTAAGCAAAATAAGATGCATAAAGGATAAACATCACATGCAATCAAAATATGTGACATGATATGGCCATCATCATCTTGTGCTTTTGATCTTCATCTCCAGAGCATCATCATGATCTCCATCGTCACCGGCTCGACACCTTGATCTCCATCGTTGCGTCGGGGTTGTCTCGCCAACTATTGCTTCTACAACTATTGCTAATGCATAGCAATAAAGTAAAGCAATTACATGGCGTTTGCATTTCATACAATAATTAAGAGACAACCCTAAGGCTCCTGCCGGTTGTCGATATTACAAAACATGATCATCTCATACAACAATGTATATCACATCACGTCTTGACCATATCACATCACAACATGCCCTGCAAAAACAAGTTTGCAAAAACAAGTTAGACGTCCTCTACTTTGTTGTTGCAAGTTTTACGTGGCTGCTACGGGCTTCTAGCAAGAACCGTTCTTAACTATGCAAAAACCACAACGGTGATTATCAAGTTTGCTGTTTTAACCTTCTTCAAGGACCGGCCGTAGTCAAATTTGATTCAATTAAAGTAGGAGAAACAGACACTCGCCAGCCACCTTTATGCAAAACAAGTTGCATGTCAGTCGGTGGAACCGGTGTCATGTGCGTGGACATGTAAGGTTGGTCCGGGCCGCTTCATCAACATAAGATGTTGGTGGTAAGCAGTATGACTATCACCGACCACAGCTCTTTGCGCTCTACTCATGCATATCATCTACACAAAGACCTAGCTCTGATGCCACTGTTGGGAAACGTTGCATGGAAAACAAAAAAATTCTACGCACACGCAAGATCTATCCATGGAGATGCATAGCAACGAGAGGGGGGAGTGAATCTACGTACCCTCGTAGACCGTAAGCGGAAGCGTTTATCAACGCGGTTGATGTAGTCGTACACTTTCACGATCCGCCCGATCAAGTACCAAATGTACGGCACCTCCGCGTTCAGCACACGTTCAGCTCGATGACGTCCTCACCTTCTTGATCCAGCAAGACGGTCGAAGTAGTGGATGAGTTCCGGCAGCACGGCGGCGTGGTGATGGTGGTGATGCAACTATCTCCACACGGCTTCGCCAAGCACTACGAAAATATGACCGAGGATGAACTAGAGGGAGAGGCGCGCCGCACACGACAAGGGAATCGTGGTGTGTGTTTCCCCTCTCACTCCTCTCATATATATAGGTGGATGGGGGAGGGGAGGCAGCCCCTAGGGCGCCCCAAGTGGTCGGCGGCTGCCTTAGGGCGCCTGCCCTGGCCGAATCCCCCCTTCCATATTTGTGCATGGGTTGAAGGAAAGGGGGGCTGCCTGCCTTTGGGGCGCCTCCCCCTTCCTTCCCTCCCTCGTTGGTGCATGGGAAAGGGGTGGAGGGGGCGCACCAGCCCCCTTGTGGGCTGGTGCGCTTCCCACCTTTGGCCCATAAGGCCCACCGCTTGTCGGTGGCCTCCCGGAACCCCTTCTGGTACCCTGATAAAATACCCGGTACTTCCGAAACCTTTCCGGTGACCAAATACTATTGTCCTATATATCAATCTTTACCTCCGGACCATTCCGGAGCTCCTCGTCATGTCTGTGATCTCATCCGGGACTCCAAACAACATTCGGTCATGAACTCACATAGCTCATACAATACTATATCGTCAACGAACGTTAAGCGTGCGGACCCTACGGGTTCAAGAATGATGTAGACATGACTGAGACACCTCTCCGGTCAATAACCAATAGCGGAACCTGGATGCCCATATTGGTTCCTACATATTCTACGAAGATCTTTATCGGTCGAACCTCATGACAACATACGTAATTCCCTTTGTCTGTCGGTATGTTACTTTCCCGAGATTCGATCGTCGGTATCTTCATACCTAGTTCAATCTCGTTGCCGGCAAGTCTCTTTACTCGTTCCGTAATACATCATCTTGTAACTAACTCCTTAGTCACTTTGCTTGCAAGGCTTCTCATGATGTGTATTACCGAGAGGGCCCGGAGATACCTCTTCGATACACAGAGTGACAAATCCTAATCTCGATCCATGCCAACTCAACAGACACCTTCGGAGATACCTGTAGAGCATCTTTATGATCACCCAGTTACGTTGTGACGTTTTATAGCACACAAGGCATTCCTCCGGTATCCGGGAGTTGCATAATCTCATAGTCGAAGGAATATGTATTTGACATTAAGAAAGTAATAGCAATAAACTGAATGATCATATGCTAAGATAACGGATGGGTCTTGTCCATCACATCATTCTCCTAATGATGTGATCCCGTTATCAAATGACAACTCATGTCTATGGTTAGGAAACCTTAACCATCTTCTGATCAACGAGCTAGTCTAGTAGAGGCTCACTAGGGACACGGTATTTGTTTATGTATCCATACATGTATTTAAGTTTTCGGTCAATACAATTCTAGCATGAATAATAAACCTTTATCATGATTAAGGAAATATAATAATAACCATTTTATTATTGTCTCTAGGGCATATTTCCATCACTCTGTAATACAATTATATCATTGAGAGAACCCGGCAATCCAAGGAAGCAATGCCAAATCCACAAGTCCTGTGAAGCCATGGCTTCAAGCACAATAGTGGGATCATGTTTATGGTCGGTGTACTGCCCATGCCAAGTCGCAGGGCAGTTCTTCCACCTCCAATGCATGCAAACCACACCCCCGAAGCATGCCCATCCACACTCTTGCTTCATTCATCGCCATCAACTTCTTTGTGTTCTCCTCATTAGCAGCTCGGAGATAGGGACCAAAAACCCGGATGAAGACCTTGGCAAACATCCGCACACATTTGATCGTGGTATCTTCTCCAATGCGAAGATACTCATTGGTGTAGTCACCCGGAATGTCGTATGCTATCACTCAAGTTGCTGCCAATATCTTTTGGTATGAACTAAACCCTAGCAAACCGGTGGCATACCTCCGTCGAGTGGAAAAAATTAGAATGTGAACAAAAAGAGATCTACGCATTCGATAACGCCTACAGAAGAGATGTGCCGGATAGATCAGTACCTCGGCGAAGTAATCTTTCATGAGCATGGAATGGTCGAGAGTTAGGCTGTGGAATGCAAAGACGGCCAATCGGCGATCCTTGGCGCTTTCTCTTCCTACTGGCCTCAAAATATTGGATGAGATGCAATAAGCCGATGTGCTCGAAACCATCGTCAAAAGCATATCCTCAAAGACGGCCAACAGTCGATCATCGGCGCTTTCTCTTCCTGGCCTCGAAATCTTGGACGAGATGCAACAAGACTAGGTGCTTGACATCATCATCAAAAAGCACATCCTTTATGTCGAAATCATCTGACTCCGACGACTCCAGTCATCCATCTAAAAAATTAATCCGCGATTTAATCTACAAATCGACCGTCTCGTAAAAGTAAAACGCACGGAAACCATTCGAGAAATTACCTTTCGCGGCAAGAAGGTGTTGCTTCTTCCCATCGATGACCGGTAGCAAATCCGCCACCCCTACTTCCCATGGCCGCGCGGCCCCAAACCTGCGGCGCCGGAAGGCGCGACGACTGCGAGGAAGAATCGGGGATCAAGTGCGCCCGGAACAACCTCTTCCGACTGCAACGAGGCCCCGAGTGAAGCTCCGCGATGAATCCATGGAGACGTCGATCACGCGTCCACGGGATGGAATGGCCACCCACGAGGTCCCAAACCGGTGGAAAAGATGCGGCAGAGGGCAGAGGAACTACTCGACGGCACGGGGTGGGCCGGGCAGTAAGAACCAATGAGATGCGGCAGCGGAATAGAGCGCACGAGCTGAAACTTCCGCCTCGTCAAAATTTTCTGCCGATAGGGGAAACTGCACATATACAGCGTAAGGGGTCGAATATACAGCTCTCCAGGAAAAAAATCGAAATCCAATAACTCCCGAACGTTCGGATTTTGAGCATTTCGTCCCGAACGTTTTTGCATGGCAACTTTAGTTGATAGGGGATGGCAACTTTGTCTTTTTCGTTTTTTGTCAGAAAATTGCCATGTCCTAATCTCACGTAAACTAAACTTGCCATCTAAACCCGTTCGGGTTGCCATGCTTAACTCCCGAACGTTCGGAAGTTATCATTACCGAAAAAATCAGGTTAAGAGTTTTCGCAGAACATGCCCGGGATGTTTTTTCAGCCTGGAACTGTAAAGACGGCGGTTATTTTCCGGGCCGGGGCCGTTGGGCGTTTTACGGATCCGCTAGAGATCTCTTAAAAGGATGGGATAGGATGGGATCTGGTAGAGATGCTGTAAAAAAACCTCAACATGGTATAATAACGCCACGTGAACAAATTAACGAGTGAGTGTCCAGTCTCCACGGAAACAGAGAAGGAGCAAACATGCTCTGCGCTCCGCCGCAAACGCTGCGTCCGTCGCGGCCGCTCTTGCCCCCGCCCCGATGCTCCGGCAGCGCACAGCCGTCGCCGTCCTCGGCCGGGAACATCCGGCGGCAGGTGCTCCAGCCCGAGGGCCGCGCGAAGCTGGACCCGCGCTCCGACCGCGACTTCTACGCGTTCCCGCGCCTCGTCAAGCACGTCGACGACGGCTTCCTCGCCACGCTCACCGACCTCTACCGGGAGCGGCTGCGGCCGGAGTCGGACGTGCTGGACCTCATGAGCTCCTGGGTGAGCCACCTGCCTCCGGAGATGCGGTTCCGGCGGGTCGTCGGCCACGGGCTCAACGCGCAGGAGCTGGCCAAGAACCCGCGCCTGGACTACTTCTTCGTCAGTGACCTCAACCGGGAGCAGCGGCTGGAGCTCGAGAGCGCCTCCTTCGACGCCGTGCTCTGCACCGTGAGCGTGCAGTACCTGCAGTCGCCTGAAAAAGTATTTCCCATTCCCATCCACCGTGTTCTTATCCTCTCCTTCTCTCCACCACACAATTGATACATTTTGTTCACATGCTCGGTTCACACTAACTTCTTTGTAAGGTTTTCGCGGAGATCTACCGGGTGCTGAAGCCGGGCGGGGTGTGCATCGTGAGCTTCAGCAACCGGATGTTCTACGAGAAGGCGATCGGCGCGTGGCGGGAGGGGTCCGCCTACAGCCGCGTCCAGCTCGTGACGCAGTACTTCCAGTGCGTCGAAGGGTTCACGCAGCCGGAGGTGGTCCGAAGGCTGCCCCCCTCGGACGCCGGCGGCAAGTCGGGCTCGTCGCCGCTGGAGGCCCTGATGCGGCTGTTCGGGCAGGCGAACTCTGACCCGTTTTACGCGCTCATCTCGTACAGAAACTTCAAGCCCATGTGAAATTCTTCGATTCGCCCTTCGCAGCGTACGTAGAAATGCCAAGAGCAGAAAACATGTCCCGATGTTGGTTATGCAATACAACATAGAGTATGTATATATACATACGAAATAAGAAAGTTTCTCTACGAAACAGTGAGCCATCCGCACCCCTCGGATGGCTCCCTCCCCTCCCCTCCCCCTCGGGCAAAGCGACTGAGGCGCCATTAAAGCGAGCTTATCCCCTTCCCACCCACCCCCGCATCTCATCGAGCTCTCCCCGCCCCAGCTCCCCATCGGAGATCTCGCATGGCTGGAGCACGTCGCCGCGGCGTTCGGGTGCGCCGGTGGCGCGGGTAGCGGAACCGCGGGCACTCCCACCTCCTGCAGCGGCGCCGCTGCCCGATATCAATTCGAACTCGCCGGAGGCTCGCCGCGAGATGCGTCGGGTGGTGATGGAGCGCTTCCCCGATCGGGACGAGTTGGGGGAGATCCATCTCCATGTCCTCCGCCACGCGAACTTCGTCGAGCGCGCGCGCTTCATCGGAGACGACGGCTGCGAGGATCGGGAGCTCCTCTTCTGGGCGATCCAGGAGGCCGAATCGACGGATCCGCGTCAAGCTGCGGTCGGAGAACTTCCGGACGGCGAACCCATCCAGGCTCAACATCCGACCGCCTTCGTGGCAGGGCATCGCCAACATCCCGCCGGAGTTCCTTTCGTCGGGGATCATTTGGCCCCAACGCCGTCAGTAGATCGTCTGCCCCAACTGATTCGACGACGACCCATCGAGCCCCTGCCGCGGCCTGGTGAGATAGGTATGCATTACATTCATGCTGATTTATCTCTGAGAGCTAGATTGCGGGATTTTCGATTTCGCCAGAGAAGGATAGCAAACCGAAGTGATTCGAGTGTTTGTAGTCAGGGTGAGGATTTGGTTATGGAATTGGGGGCTCTCCCTCACAAATCTGTGTGTGCTGAGAAGCGAGTAGCTGTTTCTACAGCTGGTGAGACCTCATCGGAGTTGGACTCTGGCAAGGGGCTCGATCAAAACCCAGGCAGGAATGCCTTGGCGGGGACAGCGGTACTTTGCTGTTTCTCCCCTCCAAACCCAGTGTTGACTGGTCCCACTTTCAAAGTCCGTGTCCTGGGTGAGAAAGCGGGTAGAGTGAGTTGATTACGTAAAGTAGAAACCCTAGAAAGTGTGGAGGACCATTTTGGCCAGCTCTGGCTTATCCCTTCCCCTCCGTGCCGCCGCAACTATAAAACACATGCCCCGCAGCCTCAAACCAACCCCAAATCCGGATTCCTCTGTTGGATTCGGAAAGACCTAGTTGAGAGCAATTCGTTTGCAGCTACTGATTGTTTCCCTGCTTCAATTCGACCATTCGATCCACCATCGAAAAACATCAAAGTCTCGCGAGAGGGAATTGGCCCGGGCTCGATTTCCTTTGCGGAGGTAGTGAAGCATGGATCGAAGATGGCCGATCGCCGAGCAGGAGGGGGCGGCAATCTTGCTGCTGGCCAATCCAAGGTTACGAGGCAGAAGGCTACCTCATTCACTGGACGCAAGCAGCCATCTGCTCCACCTGCGAAGGAACAGGTCCCTGCCCCCAAACCGACCAGATCCACGGCCTCGACTGCAGGCTCGGCCCAGGTACAATCTTCTCAATCTGGTGAAGTGGAAGTTGAACAAGTCCTTGATCCTCGGTATAAAGACATGATATCTTTCAATTGTGGGGGCCCTGGTCACTATGTTGGAAATTGCGTGAAGCCGAAAGCATGTTTTATATGCCAGCAAAATCACAACGTCAACAACTGTGCAGCATGGTCCAAAGTTCAACCCACTGCTGCTTTCTTTGGTAGTGGAGCTCGAGGGCTTGGTTTCTACCATGTTGATGTCCCTGTAGCCAATGAGTCAAAATGGCTGAACTTTCAGAACTGTGTTGTGGTGAACATTTTGAAAGGAGAAGTGGACTGCTCTAAGTTGATGGAACTTCTGACCGCAACATTTTGCAAGACTAGGAAATGGCCATGGCAGATTAGAGGGCTATCTAGCAAGACCTTCTTGGTTAGATTTCCCCCCTGAAGAAAGTTGAGGACCTCATTGAGCTGCCTGGGTTTTCTCTGCCCCAGGATGTGAATGTTACTTTGACTGAGTGGAAGGGTGGTTGTGATCCTTTTGGGGAATTGATTGAAGCTTGGGTTCTGATTGAGGGCATTCCTCCAAAATGGTGTACATGGAAGGTATTTTCTCAAATTGCTTCTCTCTTTGGGGTGCTTACTGATGTAGATTGGAATGGCATGTTCAGGACTTTTTTTGAGAATGTCAGGATAAAAATTGCCTGTAGAGATCCCACCAAGATACCTTTTGAGAGGCTAATTGAGATGAAGAAGAAACTCTTCCTGCTAGGTTTTACTATTGAGGGCTTTGAACAGGTGGGTGGAGTGGACTCTGTCATTGATGTGGAGGATGATGACGGTGGTGATGATGAAGAAGAAAGAGCTGAGGAAGATCAAGCAGCATAAGGTAATGGGACTCATGGAGAACATACATCTGATGGATCTGGAGATGGTGGCCTGGCTATTGATGAGCTAGATAAAGCCAATTTCTCAGCCGAACATGGGTCTGGCAAGCATGTGGCTCAGAGTTTGGTGACGTCACCTATGAAACTGTACCCTGATTTTGATCAGGAGAATTTTGTCATGGAATGTGCAATGGTTGAAGTTGATCAGGATGCCCCATCTTTTGATGGAAATGAGATTATGATTGAACACAAAGATAATCTCCTGGGACACTATAAAAGGAATGATGGATGTGGGGGAGAGGGTGATATAGTGATTGGAGAGAGCCTAATTCAAACAACTCCTGCTCCTTCTGGAAAGAATGAAATGATTCTATCTGGGGAGAGATCTGGAAGCATGGATTACTGTGAGGGCCTGCTCAGGTCTGTGGACTTGTCTGACTCTGAAAATGAGGAACCTAAAGAAGAGGAGTTCGAAGTTCTCCCCCCTGAGGCCATACATATCTTACAAAGTGAGACTCTGAAGAGATCCTTACTGAAATCACTCAACCAAGCTCAGAAAGATGGAACCATTCCTGAGAGGAAAGCCAAATGGGGACCTATGGTAACTCAACAGCCTGCTACCAGAGGGCATGGAAATGTCAACATCATGGAGAAAGTTGCTGCATACAAGAGGAAGAAAAAACTGAAAATCCCAAAAACATTTAAAGGTAAATCGTTTTCCACTGTTGATAAATATATTCTTGTTGATCACATGGGGCAAATAAATTTAACAATTGGAGGGGATGAATTTCAAAAGAAAGACACCATTGATGAGATGGTGAATGAGGAGAAAGAGAGATGCCTGGTTTTTGCCAGCAAGAATCCTGAAATTGTTCTCCCTGATAACCTAGATATTGAAATCAATGAAGTAGTTAGTACACACGTGAGTGACTTTTCCTTTGAGCCAGTTGGCACTGTTGTTGCTGTTAGGAAAACACACACTGTCCTAACTAAAGCCAAGCCTTGTGGCTTATCCCATCCTTTTAAAATTGCTTAATCCATGATAGGTCTTATTTGGAATATAGGGGTCTTGGACAACCTGGGAAAATTCAGTGCCTGTGTGATACTATTGCTAAAACTAATCCTGATTTTATTGGTTTTCAAGAGACTAAGAGAGAAATTATTTCTGAGGGTTTCCTCAAAGCTATTGATAGGTTTGATAATTTTGTTTGACACTTTCTACCTGCTGATAATACTGCTGGTGGGATCCTCTTGGGGTTTAAGAAAAATATCTTTGAGATTATTGGTTTTATTAACCAAAGATTTTCCATTATTGCTACTATTAAAAATAAGACTGATGGTTTTGTTTGGCAGATGGTACTGGTGTATGGTTCTGCATATCTTGAATTTAAAATGGAGTCTATTGCTGAACTACATGATATTTTGACCGATGCATCTTATATCATGATTTATGGGGACTTTAACTTGGTTAGGAATGAAGCTGAAAAAAGTAGTGGCCAGATTAACCAACAGACTGCACTTCTTTTCAATGATTGGATCAACAAATGGGCCCTGATGGAGATTTCTATCTCTAACAGAGTCTTTACCTGGTCTAACAACCAGAGTTCTCCTATTTTTGTTGTTTTTGACAGAGTGTTCACTTCCGTGGACTGGGATGCCCGTTTCCCTTTCTCAACTTTGTCAGCACTCCCCAAAGTGGGGAGTGACCACACTCCTTTAGTCCTTGATACTGGAGCTAGAGCCCCATCTAATCCTGAACCGTTTAGGTTTGTAAAATGGTGGCTGTCCCAGCCTGGGTTCCATCAAATGGTCACAGAAGCTTGGAATTCTCTTTCCTCATCTAACTCTTCAGCTGATAACAAGATGGCTAAGACTAGGGTTCTTAGGAAGAAAACAAAAGGGTGGAGTATTAACAGAGAAGCAGCTTTGAAAAAGAAAAAGAAGGCACTCCTTATGGAGTTTAATACCCTTGATGTCCTATCTGAATCTCAGCAGCTCTCTGCTACTGATTTTGATAGGATGAGGAGTATTAAGAAGGAACTTGATGAGATTTGGAAAAAGGAGGAAACTGCCTTATGGCAGAGATCTAGGGATAGAAAAAATTTGGAGGGAGATAGGAACAATGCTTACTTCCAGGCCCTTGCTAATCATAGGCATAGGAAGAATCATCTTACTGAGTTAAATGGCCCTAATGGTGTGGTTACTTCTACCAATGATATGCTTGAGGTAGCTACTTCCTTTTATAAGGATCTGTTTGCTTTTGAACCCAAACCTGACATCCACTTGGATGCTGATTTTTGGTCCATTGATGATGTGGTTAGTGATGAGGAGAGAGAACTTTTAGAGAGACCTTTTTCTGAAGAGGAAATTAAACAAGCTATTATGAGCTCTTATGCTAGTGGTGCTCCTGGCCCTGATGGCCTCTCCTTTTTGTTTTACCAAACCTTCTGGGAGTTGATCAAAAAGGATTTTATGTGGTTGGTTAGAGATTTTGAGAATGGCTAGAGACATGAACTATGCCATTATTACCCTCATACCTAAAGTGCCTCTGGCTAGAGACATGAAATTTTTTAGACCTATCTGTCTGAGTAATTGTGCTGTCAAGATTTTTTCTAAAGCTATGACCACTAGGGTGTCCCCTTTGTGTGACAAGCTTATTTCTCCCAATCAAACTGCCTTTATTAAAGGCAGATTTATTTTAGAAAGTGTGGTTATGGCCCATGATGTCGGGGATATACCCCGCGGTATAAACCGGCCGGAAATATGACCCGGCCGGAACTTGGCGGTTTACTTGAGACCCGGTTTACACTTGGCGATTCACTGGCGACCTGCCCTGACCAGACGGTTTACAAGCAACCCGCCGGAACATGATGACTCACTGGTAACCCGGCAGGCGGGACAGACGGATGACAAGGCCCAAGGCCCAAAAGGCCGGTTTATGTTCATGGTGGGCCGGTTTATGAGGAAGGGCGTGAGGAATATTTCTCTTACAAGGAGTCAAGACCCGGGCTTGTATTCAGTTTGTATTAGAAGGTAGACTAGTCCTAATTCTAAAAGGACTCCACATGTAACCCGCTCCTCTAACTTATATAAGGAGGGGCAGGGCTCCCAAAGAGGGACAAGCAAGAAGAAACAATCTCTAGGGCTAGTCACAAAGAGCCGGTTTCCCGGCGGCTCCCTCGGGATGATAATGAGACCTAGCCTCAAACAGCATGTAGGGTTATTACCGGATAATGAGACCTAGTCTTGTGTTGCGTCTCTCGATTCTGATCAACCCCTCTCAAGCTACTGCATAAATGTGCGGCCTCACGACTAAGTCCTCACACTAGGACATCTGCCGTGACAAAACCACGACAGTTGGCGCCCACCGTGGGGCCTGCGCACGGTGGTGTTGAGTTCTTGGAGGGATCTTTTCCCAGGGTTTCGAAAAGTTCATGATTTTCAGATGAAGGAGAGTCGAATTGCGTTTGTGTACACCTTCACACGCAACCAGGCGATCCATCGTGGCCAAATCACTTTCTGCTGCACCGCCGCGAGAAGCCAAGAGCAGAAGGAGTTCCATCAGTACTGATCAAAATCATCAAAATACGTTGTTCTGGTCTGATTCAGCAAGTCACCGCTGCCGCGTACAAGGGCGTTGAGATGGACCAGAGTTTTCTATTGCGGACGTTATTTGCGATCCGCCAAGTTGTGACTATTTTTTAGATCCGCCGAGTTGCCACCGGAGCGTACGTACATCACATAAAGACGAAGTTGATTTACTGCAAGCTCATCTAAAGCCCAATCGGTTTTCTTTGGTCAAACTCTGATGGCTACGAGGAGTCTACTAGGAGCTAATTCAGGGATTAAGGAAAGAAAAGTTACTACATGGGATTAGCATGTGAATACCAAAGGAATCAGATCAAAGGCAAACTATCAGCGCAAACCCCGCAAGCCTTGGTCAATACGGATCCAGTAACCACGACCCGGACACGGATGGTCCACGGGCTCGGTCTTCTCCTGCGACTCGCCTTTTGAATAACCACCATGCCTCTGCTGTCACCGGGCCTCAGCGGCTCGCCTTTTCTTGGACAACGCGGTCTCTTTCGCCCCGACAGCCGCGGCCTCGCTAGCAAGCCGGCCACTGTTGAGCTGCTGTCTACACGGCCCCGCCGCAGGCTGCCGTCTTCACTTCCGAGGCCGCCGCCGCCTCGTCTCGAACCGATGATACCGTCTGGCTCCAAGTCGTTCCTGCTCTGCTGCAAAGTTGCCCTTGCCGGGCGTCTCAGCTGGGCTCAGCCGTGCCGGGCTGGTCTATTTCTAACCCCGTGAAATCTCCGGGTCAACTTGGCGTACGCACAGGGATTAAGGGTCCAAGTCTGATGGATTCCTTAGCTCCTGCATGTGAAGAAAACATCAAATAATACAGACACTGTACACGCATAGGAAGGATTAAGTATAAAGAGGCGGCCCCTAAACATTGACTTGGATTCAGAAGAATTTTCTACGGGTCTAGGATTCAGTTTTGAGGAAATCAAGGGGATGTAAAAAAAAGGGGCCACGTGGGTGCTACTGCGTCTGACGCTGTCCAGCATTATTCAATGCCAGCGTTTGTGTTCATCTGATAAAACAGACCAGGTGCTATTATTTCTATTTACTTTTAGCACATATTTTAATCAAGTAGAGCAATTACGTTGGTCTGTATATTTTTATGTGCAGCAAAGGTGGAGTCATGTTGTGCCTATGAAGTATGCGTCAGCATCATCACACACCGGCGTCCGCGCCCGCTTACTGATGGAACATGTGTGCGCAAGTCGCTGCCCGTGCAGCTTAATCTACATCAACTCGCCCGACCGAGCGGATTACCGCGCTTGCGATTACTGACCCGCCCGCACGGCTTACCACGCCCGCGGTTGACTCGCCCGTCCGCACCGGCTTACGACGTTCACTACTAGGAAAAGGCCTACTAGTGGCGCACCAGTTTTGCCTACTAATGACGCACTACTGGTGCGCCACTAGTACCACGCCACTAGTATTAAATACTAATGGCGCACCACTGGTGCGCCATTAGTATCTGGTATACTAATGGCGCATCACGCAGTGCGCCATTAGTATATCCCACAATGCGCCATTAGTATGCCTCCCAGGGGGCCATATTTACCCATGTGCTCTGGCTTACTAATGGCGCACTAGTTGATGATGCACCACTAGTAATGTATTTGGAAAACAAAAAATCCAAATTTACAGAAAACAACCTATAAGGAAAATAATTTAAAAACAAAAAATGAAATAGAATCATATTTTTTATTATAGTAAGAATATTACAATGTCTTTACAAGTATCCAATAAAAGGAAAATTGCAAGGAAATAAAAGAAAATCCTAAAACCAATCTTCTAGTAATCTTTTCTTCTTTTTCTTCACTTTATCCCTGCAAAATGTAACAAAATAAACAGAAATACAAACAAACTATTTATTACATGTCAATACTGTCATTTTTTTATGCAGAATTAGATATGAGCATATATTTCTAGAATTACATGGTGTGAATATTATATGAGTAAGATTATAATGGAAATGAATTGCAGAGGACATATGAGGTTCAACACTAATCATCAACAACAAAATCGTGCAAGAAATGATTGATCAGTAAATGGACAACCTTCTTAGAGATTGTCATGCGATGTCCAATGAATCAACAGGAAATAAGTAACATGCCTTCCAAGACATAATTCACTATTACACATAAATGTATATCCCAAACTGAAGAACACGCTAATATGTAATCATCATTTAGAGATACCAAACTGGAAGACCATTCATTTGGTCGCAAAATGACCTACTTAACTAGTCCTTGACCATCCATCATGCGCAAGAGCAAAGATAAAGATGGGCCTTGCAGCAGCGCCCAGCCCTTGGAACAGTCCATTGCATTACGTGGAACATGCTCAGATTAAGCACTATATCATCACAACTTAACAAAAGTAAATCTGAGACCCATCAAAACTAAAGATTCATCCTACTTGAGGATCGTCACTAATCATGGACACCAAATCTTCCATTGCAAGAAATGCTTCATGAGTAAATGCATAACCTTTTGGCATATAAAGCTTACACATTTTTCTGCATCCAGTAGCAATTAGGTAACGAAAACAGTGAGCGGCTTAGATGGGGTACAAATTGAAATAACACTGTCCAGCAGCAAAAGAACCATAGCTAGTAAGTGACCAACACTGTCCACACACGCATCATACAAGACCAAGACCTCATCAGGCCACACCCTAGCGTATGAATAGACCAACACTGTCCACACACGCATCATACAAGACCAAGACCTCATCGTCGATGTCGTCCATGGATGACTCCTACTCCATCCAAATCAAACAAACAAATGAGAAGGGGCTGAGATACAGAGCTAGCAACCAATTTTTACAGAGAAGTTCTAAAATTTTCTGGGTTCATATATTCAGCATGTTGACAAACAGAGGCAGTGTAGCGCACTAGGCTAGAGCTTAGAGCTATGCATGTACATTGATTGTTATAGCAGTGCAGCGACAACTACTTGTTTAGATGCATATAAATCATCTCCTTGCTTGAAGTAGAAAGAAAGCAGAGTAAAGGGCCCTGAAGATGTTGACTACTCACTTAATTAGAAGGTAGTGAGAGAATCCCTTGCCCAGTTGGGACGAGTTTCAGACCGGCGGTGGAACTTGTTCTTGCCTGTTGAGGATCCTCAATGGACAAGAGAATGAAGGCATCATCAGCTGACACACAAAAAAGGGCTCTCTGAAAACTAAAACGACCATGGGGGTGCTGCTGCTTACCCGAGCTAGGAGCCGTCTTGTCGGAGGGGAGTTTGCCCTCGTACACGGCATGGTCGTTGGCCCAGCTCGGCTGCACCACACCGGAGCAAGCGACCAAGGCACTGGTCTTGCGTCGAGTTGCGTTGACAACGGAAGAAAGTCCGGTCTTACACACAAGTAAAGACTGAATGTTCAGTGGCATGTACGTACATTATAATGGCAGTCCATACAGAATAAAAATGACGCCACTTGTGGCATCAGATAAATTGAACCAAGCGGGCCAATGGATCAATTTGACGGACAAATTAACCCAAAAGCATGGCATGTACGACATCCATCCATCCAACCAGCAAGCATCAATTAAAGTGCTTATTCATTCATTCATTTATTCATTCAGGAGACATGATGAGATGGATAAAGTGAGCAATCTAACCTAACAATCCGTCCATAAACAGCAGGCAATGGAATTAATTAAGCCCGAATCTGGGCATGGAGATGCAAAAGCACAAGAGAGGAGGAAGAGACCGAGAGGTGCATTCAGATTGAAACTGAACTGAACTGCACAATGGCAATCAACACCACCAGAAAGAAGAATTGCAATCAATCAAATTGGCAAGCTAGATAAGATGTGCTCACCATGTCCACCTGCAGTAGGCAGAGGAGGAGGGAGCAGCCATGCGTCGTGCACCTGCAGCAGCAGTAGCAGCTCGTCCGGAGCAGCCTGCCCTGCACATAAAACGAACCAATGAGGGGAGGGGAGGGGAGATGAAGAAGATGGCCTGCAGCCGCACGCACCATGGTCGGGGTCGGAGATCCGTCGCCGGAGATGGCCTGCAGCCGTCGTCCGTCGCCGGAGGTTGAGGCGTCGTACCTCCATGGCTAGGCTAGGCTAGGGTTTCTGGCATCTCCGTCCTGGCTTCTGCCGGCCCTGCATGGATGGTCGCGGCTCAGGTCGACGACGGGACGATGCGCCGTGGATCTGGATCTGGGCGCTCCTCACCTCCCTGGAAGCTCGCCGGAGAAGGCCTTCCCTTCCCTCCCCTCCTCTCCTCTACTGGGAGAGAAGAGGAGAGAAGAGAAGAGAAGGTGAGGTGCGGCGGCGCTGCAGGGAGAGGAGGCCGCCATGACCGGGCTTCTCCTGCTGCCATGGTCGCCATGGCATCGGGCTAGGGTCTCGGCCCGACCGGGTAGACAGAGGAGAGGATAGGAAGGTCGCCGGTGCGGCGTGGATGCGGAGAGGAGGCCGCCAGAGAGGTGACGCGGAAGAGGAGATCGGCGGCGGCGTTGGGTGAGAGCCGGAGGAGAGGCGGGTGGCTGTGTCAGCACGAAGGGGAGGGGAGAGAACGTGTAGGGGGGCTTGCATTCGGTTGAAGTGGTGGCCAAGTTACTAATGGCGCACCGTGGGCACTAGTAATGGCGCACCACACCCACGGTGCACCATTAGTAGTTTTGAAAAATAAAATAAAAAACAATTTGAAAAAAATTTAAAACAAAATTAGTAATGGCGCACCAGGGAAGTGGTGCGCCATTACTAGTTTAACTAGTAATGGCGCACTATCCCCTGGTGCGCCATTACTAGTTTTGAAAAAATAAAAATAAAATAAAAAAATTACTAATGGCGCACCGTGGATGTGGTGCGCCATTAGTATTTGCACACTAATGGCGCACCAACACATGGTGCGCCATTACTACTTAGTAATGGCGCACCACATGCATAGTGCGCCATTAGTGTCCATATTGGCTATAGCTGTTTTTGTAGTAGTGGGGCTGCCGACTCTCCCGTCCACACCGGTTTACAACGCCGCGGCCAGCTCATTTGTCTGCTCTCACGGCCGACTCGGTCGTGATTGGTTTTAGCGTCACCAAGGTGATCGTCAACTCTGCGACGGATAATTTCCGGCCTAACATATCAGGTGAAATCTATCTAAGTTTATTTTTAACACATATTGTTTTCATCAAAGAGCAATTACTTTGGTCTTTGTATTTTATATGCAGGGCAATTGGTCACTGCAAAGACGATGGCCGGACCATGGATATATAAATCGCACAATTATTGTCATGCGCTAGTATATGACCGTGCCATAATGATCAAAGAATATGTGCGCAAGACGCCGCCCTTGCGGTCCAGACTACTTCAAACTCACCGGGACCGTCCCTGTGGCCGACTCGCCCGTCAGTGCCGGTTTACACCGCCGGTGCCAACTCTCCCGTCCGCGCCGGCTTACAATGCCGCGGCCGACTCATCTGTCCGAGCTGCCTCTGATGTTGCGGTCGTCTTTGCTGTCCGTCTCTTGCGGTCTGGTCTACTTCAACATACCGGGCCGCACCTGTCAGCATGAGCTGTTTATTGAGTATGAGCAAGTCACAGCTTGGGTAGCCCGGTTTTCTTTCAACAAAATGGAGACAAATTATCATATACTATCAACCGCCGTCTGTACTGGGTGGCTCAATGGGCATGCGCACAAGTCGCCGCCACTACGGTTTGGTTAACTTCAAATAGCCAGTTGGAAGGAACCATTGGCCGAGTTGCTGACACGGCTCATACGGGATCATTTATAACCCGCCGCAGTCACCTCAACCTTCTGTGGATTCACATCGTGTTATCAACACCAATGATATACAAGTTATGCCGGTTTATATCACGGTCAAATATGGAGAGTCTCAAGCCAACTCCTCAAGTCACCTTTGAGACTCGGGGGCTACGATGATATGACTCAGCAAATCTTGCCAGTTTCAGCAAATTCAAGAACCCCAGGACGATGGAGGGAAAGATAACCCGGTCCCGGAGGCTACTGTTATATTGATGAAAATTTAAAGGCTGACAGAAAATTTCCGGCTTAGAAAGTATATAACAGTTACAAAATCCCGGCTCAATGAAGAAGTTCCGGGTCATCAGAAAGGATTCCGGTTTAAAATCCGGCTCAAGGGAAGTCAGTCTCACTGAAGCTCTCAAATATCCGGTTTACAATCCGGTTCAAGGGAAATATGTTCTCCCATAAAGCTCTGAAGCTCTCAAATCCGGTTTAAAAATGTCCGGTTCAAAAAGGAATTAACTTCTCGCAAGTTCGAGTTTAAAGGCCGTCAGAAAATTTCCGGCTGAAAATGAAGATTCCGGTTTAAAATCCGGTTCAAGGGAAAGATGCCTCCCACAAAGCTTTGAAGCTCTCAATATCCGGTTCAAAATCCCGGTTCAGGAAGAATCTATCTCTTGCAAAAAGTTAAAGGTTGCCGAAGAGGACCTGCAGCCATGATGCGCGGTTCAAACATGGGTATCCTGCCTTATTGGCTTATCATGTGTGGTTACATGGGGGCTTCTGTTCATAAAGCGGCGTCCGGTTTACCCCTTGATTCAGCTTATCAAAGCTTTATATAAAAATCACTTGGGGGCTTGGTTGCATTTGAACCATAGCTACACCTCTTGATCGGCGCAATGCCACAATATCACTTGGGGGCTTGGTCGTATTCGAACCATAGTCACACCTCTTGATCGGCTCAAAGCCAAATTACTACGGGGCCAAAGAGAGTGTTGCAAAACAACAAACTCAAACATAGGCACCCACTGAGCACAGCTCAAAATGTTACTTGGGGATTCTTTGCTGTCGAAATGAACAAAGAATCTACACTTGTAATAGGCTATCAAGCCATGGCTTGGAAGCCTGGTGTATACACCTAAAACCCCGGGTTAGCCTGCCTTTTTAAGTAAGTTACTCCGCCCAGGTAAACCTGGTATGACCCATCGAACTTTGACAAGTTACTCTAATAAGACCCTGAACTTGTCAAGTTAAAATGATGATTGGTTAAGGATTGAGGGCCATCTTAAAAGGCTTTATAAAATGGTTTAACTCAGTGGCCTGGCAGCCCATGAAAAGCCTCGAATTTGGGGCCTGGCAGCCCGTGAAAAGCCTCGACTACAAGGGTTTCATTTGCTTTTATTTGCCAAGTTTTTTCTCCTTTCATGAGACTTATGATGTTTTTTGATAAACCGGTGTTCATCAGCCCGGCTAGGCTCTCAACTACAAGTTGTCAGTACATAATCACTTATAACCCGGAGTTTCTTAACCCGGTCTGGTTTTGACTATAAGTCGCCAGTATTATATATGGTTAATCCGGTGTTTATCACAACCCGGTACGGTTTTCTCATAAACCGGCACAATATGGAAGGAGTTATCAGTACTCAAGATTGGGGTTATCACCCTTACTACAATAACGTTGGCCAACCAACGATATGATTCAATATCACACGTATGATATATTTCATATTTGATTATTCTTAAGTGCAACCTTGGTTATCAACCCAGGTTATATGTTGGGCATTATGACCCGTCCGGCGGTAAACCGCCAGGACGCATTATACTTGCAGTATGCAGAAACATGTTGGATAAAGCACAATTATAAATCACTGGCGTTTATTAACCCGGCCTGGCTTTTTGATTATAAGTCGCCAACATGAGATAAAATAATATCAGGTGTTTATTAACCCGGCCTGGCTTTAAGACGATAAGTCGCCAGTATGATGATAAATTATTCAGTGTTTATTAACTCGGACTGGCTTGGGATTATAAATCACCAGTATATATTTGGATTGCGCCATTGGAATTATATGCTCATAAATCATTGGATTATATTATTTAAATCTTCAAATAGCCAACATGGCTGGATTTTATTATGGTTATCAATAACCAGTATTATGATTAAGGTTTTCAAAGTCGCTTTCGCGCAATGGCTATTATATTATCAATGGATACGATTTATTAGACAATTGAAGGAATAGTCCCGAGTCGCTGCAGGCTTACGACCCGACACTTGGGGGCTACGTTATTCAAGTTGAGATTACATCAAATATGCAAGTCTCATGTCGCTGCAAGCATGCACCATGACACTTGGGGGCTAATGCAAAGTCATTTTTTTGTTCACTTTATTGAAGACCCGACTCATCACATTGTAATGAGCCGGCCCTTGGGGGCTACCAATTGCTCCTGTCAACAATTCAAGGTACACAAGTCTTAATCCATTATATTGAAGGGTCCACTGCTCAGTTGGTAAAGCACAAAGCTCTTAACCTTGTGGACGTGGGTTCAAGCCCCATGGTGGAGTTACATCATATGATGTTATTTTCAATGAAGCATGATCATATTTATAAAGTCCCTGCTCATTATTGCATAATGACCCGGCCCTTGGGGGCTATACCGGTTGAAGTTTTTTGAGCATCAGGCAATGACAAGTCCCAGGTTGCTGCAAGCATGACAACCCAGCACTTGGGGGCTACATAATATGGAATATTCAGTTGTGACTAATGACTGAGATGAACAATCTGGATTTCTTCAAAGTCGCAACATTTATATTGAGGCAAGTCTTAAGCCATCACTTTGTCCTGCTCAAGACTTGGGGGCTACATGTATTATATTATTATCGAAGAAATATTTTCAAATTCTCTGTTTGAGCAAACCAGTTTGACCCGGCATCACCAATCATTATGACCCGGTGTCTGCAACAATCATAACCCGGCGTCATCAATAATCATGAACCGGCATTGGCAATAATCATGAACCGGTGTTGGCAACAATCATGAACCGGCGTTGGAAACAATCATGACCTGGAATTATCAGTTTTTATAACCCGGCGATTTTGGAAATCAAAAACCGGCAAGTTCTAGCCGGCTGTATATCAGTTGAATATTTGAAGACAATTATTTTTTGTCAAGTCAGAACATTGAAGGCCGAGTCAAATGGATTCTTTATTTACAATATTTTTTCTACAAGCAAATTGATTATGAAGCTGGTCTACTGACCCGGATTTTCTAGAAGGAGGAAATGACAAGGACTTAAAGATGATCAGGTGCCGGTTTACAAGAATATTTAACCTGGAGTACAACTGGTCAAAATTGTTCTTGTGTTTGTTTTACAGGATCAGTTTAACATGGATAAATCCAAATTAAACTGGGGGCTAATGTTGGGGATATACCCCGCGGTATAAACCGGCCGGAAATATGACCCGGCCGGAACTTGGCGGTTTACTTGAGACCCGGTTTACACTTGGCGATTCACTGGCGACCCGCCCTGACCAGACGGTTTACAAGCAACCCGCCGGAACATGATGACTCACTAGTAACCCGGCAGGCGGGACAGACGGATGACAAGGCCCAAGGCCCAGAAGGCCGGTTTATGTTAATGGTGGGCCGGTTTAAGAGGAAGGGCGTGAGGAATATTTCTCTTACAAGGAGTCAAGACCCGGGCTTGTATTCGGTTTGTATTAGAAGGTAGACTAGTCCTAATCCTAAAAGGACTCCACATGTAACCCGCCCCTCTAACTTATATAAGGAGGGGCAGAGCTCCCCAAAGAGGGACAAGCAAGAAGAAACAATCTATAGGGCTAGTCACAAAGAGTCGGTTTCCCGGCGACTCCCTCGGGATGATAATGAGACCTAGCCTCAAACAGCATGTAGGGTTATTACCGGATGATGTTTCCCGGGGCCCGAAGCTGTCTAAACCCTTGTCTTGTGTTGCGTCTCTCGATTCCGATCAACCCCTCTCAAGCTACTGCATAGATGCGCGGCCTCACGACGAAGTCCTCACACTAGGACATCTGCCGTGACAAAACCATGACACATGAGGTTATTCATGAGATACACAGATGTGGATCTGGTGTTGATTCTTAAACTTGATTATTAGAAACCCTATGATAGAGTGAGTTGAGATTTTCTGAAGGAAATGCTTCTTTCTAGAGGCTTTGGCAGTAAATGGGTAGGTTGGGTTATGTCTGCTATTCACCAAGGGACATTTTAGGTCAGAATTAATGACACAAATGGCCCCCACTTTGCTGGGGGGAAATGCTTGAAGCAAGGTGATCCTCACTCACCTTTTCTTTTTAACTTGGTGGCTAATGTCTTCTCTAAGATGCTCCAAAAAGCTGTCAATAGAAACTTGATTTGTGGGCTGTTGCCCTATGCATTCCTGGAGGGGTGGTCAGCCTGCAATATGATGATGATACTATTCTTTTCCTGAACAATTCTTTAGATTGTGCTAAAAATTTGAAATGGATTCTAACTTGCTTTGAGAAACTTTCTGGTTTGAAGATTAATTTTCACAAGAGTGATTTACATACTATTAATGTCTCTGATCAACTGTCCAAAGATTTTGCTCAAGTTTTCTGTTGTCAACTTGGGGACTTCCCCTTTAAATACCTAGGAGTGCCTTTGCATTTTAAAAATCTCAAAATGGAAGATCTTCAACCCATTATAGACAGGATTATTAAGAATATAGCTGGTTGGCTGGGGAGATTTCTCTCCTACACGGGCAAATTGATCCTTCTTACTACTTGTATTGTCAGTATTCTTGCCTACTTAATGTTTATTGTTAAATTTCCCAAATGGTCTATTGATATGATTACATCTCAAATGTTTCACTTTTTCTGGGGTAATGTGGGTGAAAACCATAAGTATCATCTTGCTAGTTGGGGACTCATTTCCAGGAAGAAAGAATTTGGTGGTATGGGGGTTCCCAACCTTAGAGATTTCAATATGGCCCTTTTGGCTTCTTGGGGGAAAAGATTTTATGATGATAGAGATGGTGATTGGAAAAAGATTCTGGCCTACAAATATAATATTAACAGCCCCAATTTCTTCAGTACTAGGGCAACCTTGGGGTCTCCCTTCATGAAAAGCCTATCTTGGGCACTTGCAGCATCTAAGAACTTTTATAGGTGGGTCCCTAGAGATGGTAAGATTATTGCCTTCTGGCATGATATATGGATTGGGGACTGTTCTCTAAAAACTGCATTTTGGGACCTGTTTGATACATGTCAACAGCAAGAGGCCACTCTTGCACAGGTCTGGGTAGGAGGTGAACTCCAACTCACTTTTAGGAGGTGTGTTGACGAGGGGGCTCTGATTAGATGGGATGATCTCACTAATATAGTTAAACAGGTTGTGTTGTCTGACTCTTCAGACCAGCCTGTGTGGATGCTGAATTCTTCCAGCAAATATTCTGTTAAGTCTTTTTACAAAATGATCAACTTTGGGGGGATACCTGCTGAGATTAAAGATGATATATGGAAAATTAAAATCCCTCCCAATATCCATGTTTTCCTGTGGTTGATTTATTACAATAAAAGCTTGACCAGAGATAATCCGGCCAAGCGCAGACATGTAGAGGATAAGACCTGTGTCTTTTGTAGTGAACCAGAAACAATTCAACATCTCTTTTTTGATTGTATTGTTGCTAGACAAGTTTGGGAGCTGGTGGCTGAAAGCTTTAACATTACTAAACTTGATTCTTTTGCTATGCTATCTTGTTTTTGGAAGAGAAGGAAACATTGTGAAGCTCTAAACATAACTATTGCTGCTGCCTTGTGGAGCTTATGGCGTTTGCGAAATGACTTTGTTTTTCAGGGGCGAAGGTGGCGAAGTATACGTTGTGCTTTGGATCTGTTGGGCGCAACGATCAGGCAATGGAAAATCCTATGTTCAGAGGCTCAAGGTGCGCTTCTTCTCCGGTGCTTAAGGCTGTTGGACCACCGAAGAGGGGAATTGATTAGGATCGCCTGGTGCTAATGAACTCTGGAGCATCGCTGGGTTCTGCATATGCTAGTTTACCATCTCTTCTTTGATCTATTTGTGAGCTGGCATGTATGTTTACCTGGATTTGTATCCCCCCGGAACCTCTTAAAATCTACTATAATAGGGTAGTCCTTAAAACCCTTCTGTGGCAGCTACTCTCCAGTTGCCGTCGAGCGCTGTTAACAGTCTTTTGCTTCTTCTTTTTGAGGGCAAGCAAAGAGCTTTATTATGAAACGTGCTGGGCAAGATCGCCCATTACAAACTCAGCAACATTTGCTGGAAGTACATGATCAGCAACTAGAGTATCACCCACTTGATGGGATAGGCCTAATCTGGCCATATGATGCGCTGGCATATTAGCCTCGCGCTTACAATGGGCAAACACACATGCGGAGAACCATAGCCTGGATTGCACCTTAATGTCTTCAATCGCCTGCGCTTGACGCGAACAATCAGGGACGCGTCTGTTTAGGGCCTGTTCCAACATTAGAGCGTCCATCTCCACAGTCAACCGCACGGCCCCCAGTTCGGCCGCAAGATCCAACGCTTGCTCCACTGCTCTCAACTCGGTGCTGAAAGCATCTGCGGCATGATCAATCCGCCCCGCCCGCGCAGCCACAACCTCGCATGTGCTATCCCGAACGACCACTCCCCAGGCTCCCTGCCCCCCTTCCTTGATAAACGCACCATCGACATTGAATTTTAGTATGTCCTGTGGGGGCGGGATCCAACGCGGCATGCATGCCGGCGAGGGGGACGTTTTGCAGAAACACGCATGGAATTCTTCGGCCATGCATGCAACTCTAATAGCGAACTGCGCGTGCTCCATTGGTTTTTCTCCCTCTCTAACCTTGTTGCGTTGAGTCCACCACTGCCACCACGTGACTATGATAATCATCCGGTCCTTTTTGGCGAGCTGCCACAAATATTCCAATGTTGTGTGAATACTATCGCACTCGGTCAGCCGCTGTCTGGCATACTCAAGATCGAGGCCCCGCCACACCTGCTTAATCTTGTGGCATTCCACAAACAGGTGTTTAGCTGACCCGTTCCTCGTATTGCACAAGAAACACTTGTGATCCTCAATTGCCATTCCCCTTCGACAAAGAATATCTTTAGTGGCTAGTGTGTTATGCGCAAGGCGCCACATAAAATGCCTAATCTTCCCCGGGCATGGCAGTTTCCATATCCTCTTCCACTTTGCCTCCCCTCCACCCTCTAGATCACCGGCCACATGAGGAATCCCATCCCCTTGTGCAGCCCCGGTCTCGGCCAGTGCCCTCTTCAGCTTGTACGCCTGCTTGACCGAGAATACACCCTTGGGGTCAAAGTGCCAGGCCAAGAAGTTGACTGCTCCATCTCGTAGAGGCATTTGAAGAATCAACTCCGCATCCTCCTCCCAAAAGATATCTCGGACCAGTTCCATATCCCACTTGCTGGTAGATGGATCTATGAGCTCAGAGACCTTGGTCAAAAGATTTCCTCCACGAGGGGTGATCACTTGCCTAGACCAAGCTCTGGGTATCCATGGGTCATCCCAAATGCAAATGCTTTCCCCGTCTCCCACACGCCATATCATTGATACGTCTCCAACGTATCTATAATTTTTTATTATTCCATGCTATATTATATTCTGTTTTGGACATTAATGGGCTTTATTATACACTTTTATATTATTTTTGGGACTAACCTATTAACCGGTGGCCTAGCCCAGAATTGCTGTTTTTTGCCTATTTCAGAGTTTCGCAGAAAAAGAATATCAAACGGAGTCCAAACGGAATGAAACCTTCGGGAACGTGATTTTCGGAACGAACGTGATCCAGAGGACTTAGACCCTACGTCAAGACATCAACCAGGAAGGCACGAGGTAGGGGGCGCGCCCTCCACACCCGTGGGCCCCACGTTGCTCCACCGACGTACTTCTTCCTCCTATATATACCTACGTACCCCAAACTACCAGATACGAAGCCAAGAACCTAATTCCACCGCCGCAACCTTCTGTACCCGTGAGGTCCCATCTTGGGGCCTTTTTCGGAGCTCCGCCGGAGGGGGCATCGATCACGGAGGGCTTCTACATCAACACCATAGCCTCTCCGATGATGTGTGAGTAGTTTACCTCAGACCTTCGGGTCCATAGTTATTAGCTAGATGCCTTCTTCTCTCTTTTTGGATCTCAATACAATGTTCTCCCCCCTCTCTCGTGGAGATCTATTCGGTGTGTTCTTCTTTTGCGGTGTGTTTGTTGAGACCGATGAATTGTGGGTTTATGATCAAGTTTATCTATGAACAATATTTGAATCTTCTCTGAATTCTTTTATGTATGATTGATTATCTTTGCAAGTCTCTTCGAATTATCAATTTGGTTTGGCCTACTAGATTGGTCTTTCTTGCAATGGGAGAAGTGCTTAGCTTTGGGTTCAATCTTGCGGTGTCCTTTCCCAGTGACAGTAGGGGCAGCAAGGCACGTATTGTATTGTTGCCATCGAGGATAACAAGATGGGGTTTATATCATATTGCATGAGTTTATCCCTCTACATCATGTCATCTTACTTAAAGCGTTACTCTGTTCTTATGAACTTAATACTCTAGATGCATGCTGGATAGCGGTCGATGTGTGGAGTAATAGTAGTAGATGCAGGCAGGAGTCGGTCTACTTGTCTCGGACGTGATGCCTATATACATTATCATACCTAGATATTCTCATAACTATGCTCAATTCTGTCAATTTCTCAACAGTAATTTGTTCACCCACCGTAATACTTATGCTCATGAGAGAAGCCACTAGTGAAACCTATGGCCCTCGGGTCTATTTTCCATCATATTAATCTTCCAACAACAAGTTATTTCCATTGCCTTTTATTTTGCTTTTATTTTACTTTGCATCTTTATCATAAAAATACCAAAAATATCATCTTATCATATCTATCAGATCTCACTCTCGTAAGTGACCGTGAAGGGATTGACAACCCCTTTATTGCGTTGGTTGCGAGGATTTATTTGTTTGGGTAGGTGCGAGGGACTTGTGTGTGGCCTCCTACTGGATTGATACCTTGGTTCTCAAAAGCTGAGGGAAATACTTACGCTACTTTGCTGCATCACCCTTTCCTCTTCAAGGGAAAACCAACGCAGTGCTCAAGAGGTAGCAAGAAGGATTTCTGGCGCCGTTGCCGGGGAGTCTACGCAAAAGTCTACATACCAAGTACCCATCACAAACCCTTATCTACCGCATTACATTATTTGCCATTTGCCTCTCGTTTTCCTCTCCCCCACTTCACCCTTGTCGTTTTATTCGCTCTCTCTTTTCCGTTCGCCTCTTTTTCGCTTGCTTCTTGTTTGGTCGTGTGTTGGATTGCTTGTTTGTCACAATGGCTCAAGATAATACCAAATTATGTGACTTCACCAATACCAACAACAATGATTTCCTTAGCACTCCGATTCCTCCTCTTACCGACACTGAATCTTGTGAAATTAATGCTGCTTTGTTGAATCTTGTCATGAAAGATCAATCCGCCGGCCTTCCTAGTGAAGATGCTGCTACCCATCTAAATAGCTTCGTTGATTTATGTGATATGCAAAAGAAGAAAGATGTGGATAATGATATTGTTAAATTGAACCTATTTCCTTTTTCGCTTAGAGATCGTTCTAAAGCTTGGTTTTCGTCTTTGCCTAAAAATAGTATTGATTCTTGGAATAAGTGCAAAGATGCTTTTATCTCTAAGTATTTTCCTCGCGCTAAAATAATCTCTCTTAGAAACGATATTATGAATTTTAAGCAACTTGATCATGAACATGTTGCACAAGCTTGGGAGAGGATGAAATTAATGATACGTAATTGCCCTACTCATGGTTTGAATTTTTGGATGATTATACAAAAATTTTATGCCGGATTGAATTTTGCTTCTAGAAATCTTTTAGATTCGGCCGCGGGACGCACTTTTATGGAAATCACTTTAGGAGAAGCTACTAAACTCCTAGATAATATTATGGTTAATTATTCTCAATGGCACACCGAAAGATCTACTAATAAAAAAGTGCATGTGATAGAAGAAATTAATGTTTTGAGTGGAAAGATGGATGAACTTATGAAATTATTTGCTAATAAAAGTGTCTCTTCTGATCCTAATGATAGGCCTTTGTCTACTTTGATTGAAAATAATCATGAATCTATGGATGTGAATTTTGTTGGTAGGAATAATTTTGGTAGCAACGCGTGTAGAGGAAACTTTAATCCTAGGCCGTACCCTAGTAATTCCTCTAATAATTATGGTAATTCCTACAATAATTCTTATGGAAATTTTAATAAGATGCCTTCTGAATTTGAGACTAGTGTTAAAGAATTTATGAATTCGCAAAAGAATTTCAATGCTTTGCTTGAAGAAAAATTGCTTAAAGTTGATGAATTGGCTAGGAACGGTGATAGAATTTCTCTTGATGTTGATTCTTTGAAACTTAGATCTATTCCTCCTAAGCATGATATCAATGAGTCCCTCAAAGCCATGAGAATTTCCATTGATGAGTGCAAAGAAAGAACCGCTAGGATGCGAGCTAAGAAAGATTGCTTTGTGAAAGCGTGTTCTTCTAAATTCTATGAAAATAAAGATGAAGATCTAAAAGTTATTGATGCGTCCCCTATTAAATCTTTGTTTAGCAATATGAATCTTGATAATGATGGGACTGAATATGATCCACCTTTACCTAGAAGGCGTTCCAAAAATTCTAAGTTTTTAGATCTTGATGCAAAAATTGGTAAAAGTGGGATTGAAGAGATCAAAACTCTAGATATTAATGAACCCACTATTTTGGATTTCAAGGAATTTAATTATGATAATTTCTCTTTGATAGATTGTATTTCCTTGTTGCAATCCGGTCCTAAATTCTCCACATGCTTACACTCAATACAAAGCTTTTACTAAACATATCGTTGATGCTTTAATGCAATCTTATGAAGAAAAACTTGAGTTGGAAGTTTCTATCCCTAGAAAACTTTATGATGAGTGGGAACCTACTATTAAAATTAAAATTAAATATCATGAATGCTATGCTTTGTGTGATTTGGGTGCTAGTGTTTCCACGATTCCAAAGAGTTTGTGTGATTTATTAGGTTTCCGTGATTTTGATGATTGCTCTCTAAACTTACACCTTGCGGATTCCACTATTAAGAAACCTATGGGAAGAATTAATGATGTTCTTATTATTGTAAATATGAATTATGTGCCCATAGATTTTATTGTCTTTGATATAGATTGCAATCCTTCATGTCCTATTATTCTTGGTAGACCTTTCCTTAGAACGATTGGTGCAATTATTGATATGAAGGAAGGGAATATTAGATTCTAATTTCCGTTAAGGAAAGTCATGGAACACTTCCCTAGAAAAAAAATAAAATTACCTTATGAATCTATTATGAGAGCCACTTATGGATTGCCTACCAAAGATGGCGATACCTAGATCTATCCTTGCCTTTATGCCTAGCTAGGGGCGTTAAACGATAGCGCTTGTTGGGAGGCAACCCAATTTTATTTTTAGTTTTTTGCTTTTTGCTTCTGTTTAGGAATAAATATTTGCTCTAGCCTCTGGTTAGATGTGTTTTTATGTTTTAATTAGTGTTTGTGCCAAGTTAAACCTATAGGATCTTCTTGGATGATAGTTATTTGATCTTGCAGAAAATTCCAGAAACTTTCTGTTCACAAAAACAATTGTTAAAAATCACCAGAACGTGATAAAATATTGATTCCAATTGCTGCTGATCAATAAAAAAAATTCTAGGTCGTCCTATTTTTTCTGAATTTTTTGGGTTCCATAAGTATGCGTTAGTTACAGATTACTACAGACTGTTCTGTTTTTGACAGATTCTGTTTTTCGTGTGTTGTTTGCTTACTTTGATGAATCTATGGCTAGTAAAATAGTTTATAAACCATAGAGAAGTTGGAATACAGTAGTTTTAACACCAATATATATAAAGAATGAGTTCATTACAGTACCTTGAAGTGGTGTTTTGTTATCTTTCGCTAACAGAGCTCACGAGATTTTCTGTTAAGTTTTGTGTTGTGAAGTTTTCAAGTTTTGGGTAAAAGATTTGATGGATTATGGAACAAGGAGTGGCAAGAGTCTAAGATTGGGGATGCCCATGACACCCCAAGATAATCTAAGGACACCAAAAAGCCAAAGCTTGGGGATGCCCCGGAAGGCATCCCCTCTTTTGTCTACTTCCATCGGTAACTTACTTGGAGCTATATTTTTATTCACCACATGATATGTGTTTTGCTTGGAGCGTCTTGTATTATTTGAGTCTTTTTTTGTTAGTTTACCACAATCATCTTTGATGTACACACCTTTTGATGAGAGACACACATGATTCGGAATTGATTAGAATATTCTATGTGCTTCACTTATATCTTTTGAGCTATATAGTTTTTGCTCTAGTGCTTCACTTATATCTTTTAGAGCACGGTGATGGATTTGTTTTATAGAAACTATTGTTCTCTCATGCTTCACCTATATTATTTTGAGAGTCTTAAACAGCATGGTAATTTGCTTAATCCTAATATGATAGGTATTCAAGACTAGTAAAAACTTTCTTATGAGTGTGTTGAATACTAAGAGAAGTTTGATGCTTGATGATTGCATTGAGATATGGAGGTAGTGATATTAAAGTTGTGCTAGTTGAGTAGTTGTGAATTTGAGAAATACTTGTGTTGAAGTTTGCAAGTCCCGTAGCATGAATGTATGGTAAACGTTATGTAACAAATTTGAAACATGAGGTGTTCTTTGATTGTCCTCCTTATGAGTGGCGGTCGGGGACGAGCGATGGTCTTTTCCTACCAATCTATCCCCCTAGGAGCATGCGCGTAGTGCTTGGTTTTTGATGACTTGTAGATTTTTGCAATAAGTATGTGAGTTCTTTATGAATAATGTTGAGTCCATGGATTATACGCACTCTCACCTTTCCATCATTGCTAGCCTCTTCGGTACCGTGCATTGCCCTTTCTCACATTGAGAGTTGGTGCAAACTTCGCCGGTGCATCCAAACCCCGTGATATGATACGCTCTTTCACACATAAACCTCCTTATATCTTCCTCAAAACAGCCACCATACCTACCTATTATGGAATTTCCATAGCCATTCCGAGATATATTTCCATGCAACTTTCCACCGTTCCGTTTATCATGACACGTTCATCATTGTCATATTGCTTTGCATGATCATGTAGTTGACATAGTATTTGTGGCAAAGCCACCATTCATAATTCTTTCATACATGTCACTCTTGATTCATTGCATATCCCGGTACACCGCCGGAGGCATTCATATAGAATCATACTTTGTTCTAGTATCGAGTTGTAATCATTGAGTTGTAAATAAATAGAAGTATGATGATCATCATTTTTAGAGCATTGTCCCAAGTGAGAAAAAAATAAAAAAATAAAAAAGGGAGAAAGGCCATACAAAAAAAAGAAGGCCCAAAAAAAGAGAGAGAAAAAGAGAGAAGGGACAATGTTACTATCCTTTTACCACACTTGTGCTTCAAAGTAGCACCATAATCTTCATGATAGAGAGTCTCTTGTTTTGTCACTTTCATATACTAGTGGGAATTTTTCATTATAGAACTTGGCTTGTATATTCCAACAATGGGCTTCCTCAAATGCCCTAGGTCTTCGTGAGCAAGCAAGTTGGATGCACACCCACTTAGTTTGTTTTGTTGAGCTTTCATACATTTATAGCTCTAGTGCATCCGTTGCATGGCAATCCCTACTCCTTGCATTAACATCAATCGATGGGCATCTCCATAGCTCATTGATTAGCCGCGTTGATGTGAGACTTTCTCCTTTTTTGTCTTCTCCACATAATCCACATCATTATATTCTATTCCACCCATAGTGCTATATCCATGGCTCACGCTCATGTATTGCGCGAAGGTTGAAAAAGTTTGATATTACTAAAGTATGAAACAATTGCTTGGCTTGTCATCGGGGTTGTGCATGATGAGAGCATTCTTGTGTGACAAAAATGGAGCATGACTAAACTATATGATTTTTGTAGGGATGAACTTTCTTTGGCCATGTTATTTTGAGAGGACATAATTGCTTAGTTAGTATGCTTGAAGTATTATTACTTTTATGTCAATATGAACTTTTATTTTGAATCTTTCGGATCTGAATATTCATACCACAATTAAGAAGAATTACATTGAAATTATGCCACGTCGCATTCCACATCAAAAATTCTGTTTTTATCATTTACCTATTCGAGGACGAGTAGGAATTAAGCTTGGGGATGCTTGATACGTCTCCAATGTATCTATAATTTTTTATTTTCCATTCTATATTATATTCTGTTTTGGACATTAATGGGCTTTATTATACACTTTTATATTATTTTGGGACTAACCTATTAACCGGAGGCCCAGCCCAGAATTGATGTTTTTTGCCTATTTCAAAGTTTCGCAGAAAAACAATATCAAACGGAGTTCAAACGGAATGAAACCTTCGGGAACGTGATTTTCAGAACGAACGTGATCCAGAGGACTTGGACCCTACGTCAAGACATCAACCAGGAAGGCACGAGGTAGGGGGGCGCGCCCTCCACCCTCGTGGGCCCCATGTTGCTCCACCGATGTACTTCTTCCTCCTATATATACCTACGTACCCCCAAACTACCAGATACGGAGCCAAAAACCTAATTCCACCGCCGCAACCTTCTGTACCTGTGAGGTCCCATCTTGGGGCCTTTTCCGGAGCTCCGCCGGAGGGGGCATCGATCACGGAGGGCTTCTACATCAACACCATAGCCTCTCCGATGATGTGTGAGTAGTTTACCTCAGACCTTCGGGTCCATAGTCTTCTTCTCTCTTTTTGGATCTCAATACAATGTTCTCCCCCTCTCTTGTGGAGATCTATTCGATGTAATCTACTTTTGCGGTGTGTTTGTTGAGACCGATGAATTGTGGGTTTATGATCAAGTTTATCTATGAACAATATTTGAATCTTCTCTGAATTCTTTTATGTATGATTGGTTATCTTTGCAAGTCTCTTCGAATTATCAATTTGGGTTGGCCTACTAGATTGATCTTTCTTGCAATGGGAGAAGTGCTTAGCTTTGGGTTCAATCTTGCGGTGTCCTTTCCCAGTGACAGTAGGGGCAGCAAGGCACGTATTGTATTGTTGCCATCGAGGATAACAAGATGGGGTTTATATCATATTGCATGAGTTTATCCCTCTACATCATGTCATCTTACTTAAAGCGTTACTCTGTTCTTATGAACTTAATACTCTAGATGCATGCTGGATAGCGGTCGATGTGTGGAGTAATAGTAGTAGATGCAGGCAGGAGTCGGTCTACTTGTCTCGGACGTGATGCCTATATACATGATCATACCTAGATATTCTCATAACTATGCTAAATTCTGTCAATTGCTCAACAGTAATTTGTTCACCCACCGTAATACTTATGCTCATGAGAGAAGCCACTAGTGAAACCTACGGCCCCCGGGTCTATTTTCCATCATATTAATCTTCCAATAGCAAGTTATTTCCATTGCCTTTTATTTTGCTTTTATTTTACTTTGCATCTTTATCATAAAAATACCAAAAATATTATCTTATCATATCTATCAGATCTCACTCTCGTAAGTGACCGTGAAGGGATTGACAACCCCTTTATTGCGTTGGTTGCGAGGATTTATTTGTTTGTGTAGGTGCGAGGGACTTGTGCGTGGCCTCCTACTGGATTGATACCTTGGTTCTCAAAAACTGAGGGAAATACTTACGCTACTTTGCTGCATCACCCTTTCCTCTTCAAGGGAAAACGAACGCAGTGCTCAAGAGGTAGCAATCATCCCTTGCTTGACTAGGTCAATTCCGTAGGTGATGATGCGCCAAGCGTAGGACATGTTTGTGACCTGGCTCGCATCTAGAATGGAGCTATCCGGGTAGTACTTGGCCTTCAATAGCTGTGCGCACAGGCTGTCTGGATTTTCAATCAGACGCCACACTTGCCTGGCAAGCATAGCAATGTTAAAATCATGAATGTCTCGGAAACCAAGCCCCCCCCCCGCCCTTCGACCTTGTAAGTTTTCGCCACCCAATCCAGTGGATCTTATTATCCTTATCTTGCTGGCTCCACCAGTAACGCGCAATCATAGAACTTAGCTCTTCGCAAAAGGACTTGGTGAGGTAGAATACTGACATTGCAAAGGTTGGAACCGCCTGCGCAACACCCTTAACCAGAATTTCCTTGCCTTGTCGAGATAGAGTCCTCTCATTCCAAATCTGCATATAGTTCCATATCCGGTCTTTTAGATAAGCAAAAGCCTTCCGTTTAGACCGGCCGATATACACTGGAAGTCCCAGGTATTTCTCATTATACGCCTCACTAGCAATGCCCAAGGCTCCTTTCACATTTCCTTTGGTCTGTTCGGAGCAGTTTTTACTGAACATTACTGCCGATTTTTCGTGATTAACACACTGCCCCGAGCACCTCTCATAGACCTGGAGTATACGTTGCAGTTCCACAGCTTCAGCAGCCCGCGCTGGCATCAGGAGTACCGAATCATCAGCAAAGAACAGGTGTGAGGTGGATGGCGCACCCGGACAGATTTGTATGCCTCCAAACGAACCACGCTGTTGGGACTCATTTAGTAGAGCCGACAGTCCTTCAGCACAAATGGCAAACAGATAGGGAGAGCTTGGATCGCCTTGCCGGAGCCCTCTAGATGGCGCAAATTGTTGGGAGAGATCCCCATTGATTTTGATCATGTACCTCACCGAAGTTACACACTTCATCACAAGCTTGACCCATCTGCTTGCAAACCCCAATTTATACATCATCGCTTCAAGGAAAGCCCACTCTACCCGGTCATATGCTTTGCTCATATCCACTTTAACCGCAGCAAACTCTTCCTTCCCCGACCGTTTGTTCATCAGGAAATGTGAGATCTCATATGCCATGAGGATGTTATCAGTTATCAACCGTCCAGGTACAAACGCACTCTGATTATCCGAGATGATCTGTGGCAGAATAAGCTTGAGGCGATTCGCCATAACTTTGGAGATGATCTTGTACAGGACATTACACAAACTTATTGGCCTGAGATCCTTTATCCGTGAAGGGTTTTTTACCTTAGGTATTAGCACCACATGAGTATCATTCCAACCCGCTGGCATCTCACCACCCTCCAGAACATGCCGCACCTCATCAATGATGTTCTTGCCCATCAACTGCCAATATTTCTTGAAAACCACCGCAAGCATGCCATCCGGCCCCGGTGCTTTGAGGTCTCCAATCTGATCTAGAGCAGTTTTGATTTCCATATCCGAGAATGCAGCAGTAAGGCTATCATTCATAGCACTAGTCACCTTCACCGGAACAGCCCGGAGAAGCTCATCATATTGGCCATTGCCATTGGAGGTGAACAGGTCCTGAAAATAAGACACGACATAGTTAGTGAGCTCTCTTCCTTCCTCTACAACTACTCCATCCTCCCTCCTAAGCCTCCGTATCCTGTTGGCCTTCCTTCTCGCCGAGGCATATCGAAAGAAAAACTTTGTGATTCTATCCCCTTCCTTCAGCCACCAAACATGAGCACGTTGCCTCCACTTAATATCAATAACTTCCTCCAAATGATCAACCAAACACCGTAGCCTCACCTCCTCAGCCACCTTCTCCGGTGTGACACCTTGCTTTCTACAAGCTTCCAACTCTCGCTTAGCCTCCTTCAACTTCTTTTCCGTATCCCCCACCACATCCTTGCTCCATCTAGAGAGGTCACGAGCCACGACCTCCAGCGCCGCAGCCACATCCAGTACTCCTCCTTCGCGTACTCTTCTCCACGCTTCCTCCACCACCAAGTCACAACCCTCTTCCTTCAACCACCGGGCTTCAAAGCGAAAGCATCCCTGTCCCTTCCTCCCCCTGTCCCCCATCTCCTCCCTGTCGACCACCACCGGCCGGTGATCGGAGTGCCTCGGGAACTCATTTCGAACGCGGAACTCCGGGAACTTTGAGCACCATTCCATGTTGGCAGTGGCCCGGTCGAGACGCCCACAAATATACCCTTCCGCACGCGTACAGTTGTTCCACCAAGTGATAACATCTCCCTCGTAACCTAGATCACTCAACTTGCACTCCTCCAACGCCTCCTTGAACTGGTTCATGCACCCCTCCGATCGGGTCCACACCACCTCTCTTCTCCTCATTAGACATGATCTCATTAAAATCACCCAAACATAGCCATGGCCTACCCTCCTGATGTTGCTGATTAAGCAAGTGCATCGTCCTCCAGGTTTCCTTCTTTCTTCCCCACTGCGACTCCCCATATACTCCAGTAATCCTCCAGGTTGAACCATCCTACTCCATTATGTCCGCATCAACGTGCCTTCTACCCACCGATCGCAAAGAGAGATTGATACCCCTCCTCCAGAAATAGCCACCCCCGGCTCCTTCCTTCTGAGTCCTTCGCGCACATATTTGCCAACCCTAGCTTCCACCTGTACTGCTTCAGCTCCTTCTCCAACAGCTTCGTCTCGCACAAAAACAGAACAGTCTTTTGCTTTGGTTTGCCTTGGCTTTAATAAAAAAGTTGGGGCGGGGGAAACCCCTTTCAGTTAAAAAAAACAGTACTGTCACGCTGCCCGTAACGTATTTCAGACCCGCGTTCATCTGGAGATGGTAATCCGAGACTAACTCGTACACGACACACGTACGCGCCACGATCCCGCTGACAGTCGGAGTGGTCGGCCATATAAGCCAGCAGGGACGCGCGTCCAATGTAACCCAAGTTCACGCCGCTGCATTTCCGCGTCCTGCCATCCAACACCGTAGTCCGTCGAACTTACGAGTTGATTAGGGCGCGGCGCAATGATCCGTCCGACGATGGCGTGGGAGAAGGCGGTGCAGAGATTCGCCAAGGGCGAGAAGGAATTCACCGAGGGGGCAGAGATCCTGCGGCAGTTCGCCGCCGTCACGGAGGCGGACCTTGCGGTGGGGAAGCTGGTGCCCACGAGGGAATTCGCCGCCGCGACCGCGCTCGCCGAGGAGACCGCCCTCCGCCTGCTCGACAGAGCGGAGGAGGAGGCGAAGAACGCCGAGCACACGGCCGCGGCGTTCGTGGGTAGGCCGGGGGCCGAGAAACTGGTGGAGCCGCTCCAAAGGCACGCCGCGTCCGTCGCCAGGCTGAGGACGCAGGCCGCGGAATTCGCCGCTTTCACGTGCCGGGTAGCCTCGCTGCCGGTCGTGGAGGAGCCCGAGAGCTCCGAGTTGAGACCGCGTGGAGGCTTGACGGCGGGAGTGGAAGGATCCGGACGCAGGGAAGCAAGAACAAGGAGGCCCAACGCCAGATACTTCGGGCCCGAGTGGAGCTCCTGAGCCCGCCGGCCGGCCATCGAACGCTCCAACACTGCCACTCCACAACTGATTTCATCCGATCTACCAGAATACGAGATCATGCCGTTTGTTACTTTTGTGTTCAAAGTTCAAACTAGATTATCGGTCGTTTGTTAGTTTTGTGTTCAAAGTTTAAACTAGATTATTGGTCAGCTTCAGATGATGTATACACATATAGCTTGGGAACAGCGATACGCTTGTTGAACATATAAGACCTACCCACCACGGGCAGTCAAATTCTAATGCTACGTACTAGTACTAGGGTTAAAAATGCTCTTATATTATATTACAAAAGGGAAGGAGTACATCTTAATCTCGAAGTTTGAGAAATTGCGCCTGAACTGGACTTGAACTGCAACAAATCATGCCGTAAAAAGGCCAGACAAATGCCATGATTCCCAAACTTATTTTGAAACGCGGTTACTTAGGGCCAGATTTATTAAAAGAGAATTTGCTTATAGTTAATTAATGAAAAAAGGACAAAAATCGTCACAACATGCCCGCAAAAATAAGGCACACAAGTGGACAAGATCATAGACCAGCGATAAGCATTATAAAAACACACATTTCCAGAATCCAGAGCAAAGGATCTTCGTTGCAAGCAAAGCGATCGGTCATAGGGACGTAGCGAATAGAGGCATCGATCCGTCGGCGCTCATGTCAAACACCTATGGGCTTGTTGCTTACAACCAAGGTTAAAAATTTCAACGAATTTTCATTAAAATTATTGAAATTTCACATATTCTGATGGGGTTTGAAATATTTTTAATTCAAAATTTCGAGCCAGATTCAAACTAATTTTAAAATAAATTTAAATTATGTTAACATTCAATGAAGTTTAAAATCTTAAAATCCTATGATTTTGTTTTGGAAATTTCGGATATGTCAGTGAGGCCTGAAATTGTTTTGTTTACGAAATTAAAAACCTTGCTTTCACAACATTCGAAGGTTTTCCTTCCAGCCTAGACATCATCTCCGACGACGCTGCAATCCTATCTCTTTCACGGCTCACCTGCAGCTTACGCACCTCATCCAGGCGATCAACCGGGTTCCTTATGAGGAGGACGCACCCGACCACTGCTCCTGGCTGTGCGCAGCATCGGGCTCATACACTGCAGGTTCGGTTTACAGGCAACTCTGCCAAGGCCTTGTGTGTTTCCCTTATGCCAAGTGCATCTGGAGAAGTTGGGCTCCACTCAAGTGCAAAATTTTCACATGCCTAAATGTCCAGTACCACCTTTGGACATCGGATAGGAGGGCTCGCCATGGCCTTCGGGATGAGACCTCCGCATGCAACATTTGCCTTCAGGAGGAGGACAATGTTGACCACATTTTGATCAATTGCGTCTATGGCCGTGAGGTTTGGCACCTATGCTTCTCGCAATGCAGGATAAATGTGAGGTGCCCCACAACGGAGGACAAGTCCACTGCTGGTGGTTGAAGGAAAGAACGAGGTTCAGTGGAGTGCACAAAAGGGGATTCGACTCGATGGTTATCACGATTGCCTGGGCTGTGTGGAAACAACGGAATGCGAGGGTGTTTCATAGGAACAAGCACATTAGGTCCCATCGGCAACTGGTTGGCATGAGCTTTAGCGAGCTTGCTGAGTGGAAGGAGGCTGGTGCACGTGGCTTAGATCGTTTTTGAGAGAGTAGGCTAGGTGCTATGTGTAATGTGGTGTGGGTGTGCTGCATCTGATGTTCGCATCGGAGGTCAGCCTCTTGTAATTTTTTTTGTTGCCTTCTATAAAATTATGGTACGCTACTGGCATACTCTTAGAGAAAAAAACCTCTGTATATATAATGTACTCCCTCCGTTCCAAATAACTAAAACCATGACGAGTAATTTGAAACGGAGGGAGTAGTTAGTTAGACCTAGGGTCCTAGGCTAGGCTAGACTAAAGGTTAGTTGAGATCTGTTTGGCCTATACTAGTAAGCGTGCACGTGCAACGCACGTCCTGCCAATTCAATCCATTTTTCAAATTCCACCTCTATTTAATTTGTATCCTTTTCTATAGCTTTTGTTTGTCTACACCTTTTTTTTAATTCAAACAACTAAAGAAACTAAAAATGGAAATACAATATGTGCTATTCCCCAAAGAAATAAAATGGGAATGTGATATAGGTAATGAATAGGGAGTATCTAGGATGATAAGTACAACATTTGTCGAAATATCCCCAGGACAATAACCTGATTATTTGAAATGCATTGTTTGACAGAGACACAAAAATGAAGAGTTTATTTGAACAGTGCGCAAAAATGCTCTTCAGATGTATTTTATCAAACAAGGAGTCCGAGTTTGCCAAAATAAAAATTCAGAGCGGTTTGGAAGTATTCTCATCACTTCTCTTTCTCCGCCTCAGAAGCATTCTTCATCCGGGCTCCCAAACGCTTCATCCCTCAAAGCTTTGTCTATACTAGATGACCCGTTGCGCCAATGGCGCAAAGGCCGGCAGCAAGCCAAGTATTGTAAGAGTGGTGATAGGAAAACTCAGACAGATATTGAAATAATGAGTACTTTGAGCCGATGGCGCAAAGGGCGAGAGCAACCTAGCATTGAAAACCATGCACGTAAGAATATTTAGACACTGATTGGAAGATAAGGAAATAGATACTAAGGTATAATGTTGATACACAACGTTACAATTTATGGTAGCTTATTTACATTGTTTTTAGTAAGCAAGCTACATAAGTAGAGATGCATCATATAGATAGGTTTGGTCATCTCTCTTACAATGAGTGATATACGCAGTGATGAACATCAGGTAGAATCATCGTTGCATGTGTCATCGGTACCGAAAATGACTTCATTGTCTAAGCAACTCTTCATGGTGGGTGTGTTCGATGGGCTGCCAATGCCAAAAGCAGAAATGCCTTCCATATCATCATCCAGTCCCCAATAATACCTTTTTTAATAGAATGCCGTTTGATTGTAATCGTATCGTTGAGGAGCTCTGCAAGATATCTTATTTGCGATAGAGTATGGTTAAAATCGATGTCTTCGGGTGTTGATCCTGTTATGAAGTTGGTATCTCTTATATGGTAAAGTTCTTTCACTTTCATGCGATCCCCGCCCGGAATACTGCACCAACTGCTGCTTAGATAGTCCATTATTACTTATTTTCTTTAAGCTCCTGTTTTAGAGATTTATTTTTTTGTTGAACCAGCTGGAACTTATCATAGTTGAAGTCTTGCACCACTTTGTTGTAAGAGACTTCCATAAACCTAATAGCTTCATTTTCCAGCCGATCTTCAGCTTCTTCGAGATTTTCGTAGACATAGATGGATATTGATTTCCTTGAAAGTTCATTGCTTAGTTGGTGCTTAGATGGACATAACTGAATGGTTGCGTCGACACCAACATTCCTTTTACTTTCTGTGTTGAGTACACTACGATTTGGAAGGCCAATCTGTTGCATCATAGCATCCAAAAGCATTTTTGTTGGGATCCTAACTTGTTCCAACACTTTTGACCCGTTGCACAGCTGACACAAAAAGCAAGAGCGAACCAAGCATTCAAACCATGCATTTAAGAGTGGTTTAGAGATTGATAATAAAATCCTTAAAGCATAAAGAAATAGATACTTAGGTATAATTTTTATAGAGAACGCTATATATTACTCCCTCTGTTCCTAAATATAAGATGCTTTGACAGTTCAAATGACCACATCGACTAAGTAGCTCTTCATGGTAGGTGTGTCCAGTGGGCTGTCATTGGCGAACACACGAATCCATATGACCGAACTCGTTGTCTAAGCTCTCAAAATGTCTTCAGATTGTAAAGTGTATCGTCAAGGTGCTCTACAATATATCTTACTTACGTCGTCTTCAGTTGATTCCAAAATGAAACTGGTATAGATTGTACTGAAAAGCACTAAAAAGACTTGAATATATTAGCACCAAGTAAGTTAATATGTAGCAAGCATAAAAGTCTTCTCACTGATTATCTTTAACCATCATGTAACACAATCACCTAAATCACTAAACTCCCTGGGGTTAAAACTCCTGGGAACGACTATTTCTGACATCAGTTTTGACACTTTCCTCTCATGTTTTTTTAAAAGCACTCGTCCCTCCCAAGTGCGATGGCCCGTTTTGTTGGAGTGTGAAGTTTGTGTGCTCGGGCACCATGGTGCCCTTAAAAAAATGCAAAAACCATATTTAAAAGTAAAAAAATCAAAAATAATTTTGTGGAAACTTCCATGTATTCACTACGGATCCATGGAATTTTGTTTCAAAAAGAAATGTAATTTGAAAGCTATACAAAAAAACAAAATTCCGTCCCATTTGAAAATACATATTTGTCTTTTTTTACACTACGTGGGAAAGCAAAATGTTATAATTTTTTGCACATATATAGTATATATGTGTGTGTGCGTGTTTACAAAAGGTTTCAATTTTTTTTGAGCTGTAAAAAATGATTTTTTTTAACAGGCACCATGATGCCCGTGCACATCTGGCAATCTCGGTTTGTTGGGAGTGCGGAGGAATGGCGCTCGGGCGCGTTTAGTGGTTGTGGTTAAATGGACAGTTGTAAATTCAGGTGCAATAAATGCTCTGCATGTTCATTTGTCTAACAGATTTAAGATTAATTAAGAAAGGATGGTTTCAAATCCCAATTTGCAAATTGTTTCTGTTCATGTTAGCGGTGCAAACAAAAGGCCTATCCTAGCAGATTTGGGACGATAACATTTCATAATTTGCAAAATAAGAAATTTTCATGTTTGTTGTGCAAATGATGATTACATTTAAATATTTGCAAATTAGGATTTGTTCATGTTCACCATGCAAAAAATGTGACTACATTTACAATTTGAAAATTGGGATTTGTTCATGTTGGCCATGCAAAAAATGCCCTAGCACATCGTAAGTTTTCTAATGGGTTGGGATTAATTAGACCTAATACAAAAATCAAATACGGGATGCATTGGAGAGGCTGACGTGGGATGGACACTTTTGAGTGAGAGCAAGCGAACTCGGGTACTCTTCGGAGTTTCCGGTCTTGTTGGCCGTTTCTTTAAGCGGTGTAGTGCAAAGTGGCGTGGGGATAGGAGGACGGCGTGCAGCACGTGTCGCTCCTCTGCACTGTCGTCTCTTCGCTGCTTCTTCCCCTCACTTCTCTCCTCCTCCGATCTTGAAATCCCAGCGCATGGTGGCTGGCACCTCTCCCCTCTTTCTCTTCCCTGCCCCAAGTTTTCCAGCCTCCGCTGATGCGCACCGTTGTTCGGGAGCAAGAGGGGCTCCGCCTCCTGTGCTGTGGCGCTGCCCAACGGCAGGCCCGGACACTCGAGCCGACCGCCTGTTGCCAGCGTCGGCTTGAGCGGCCGCCACCTCCTCTCCTCTCCAATCGGGATCTCGGACCTCACCAGCAGAGCCCTCGTTTTCAGGGAAGGCAGCCATCGCCAGCGATTGAGGATGCCTCCCGACGAGCATGCTCGTGGTTGCCCACATCCCAGCAGTGCGTGGGAGCCGGTGTCTTTGGGCAGAGGTGGGTCTCCTTGCCGGCGATCTCACGGTCTTGTCGGTGACTCCACCTTCACAAGTATATCTGCAGGTATGGTAGCTTCTGCAATCCCTGTCTTCTTTGATAGTGATTTTTTTTGTTGCTGTTGTTGCAGAAAACAGCCAAAACATGCTTGAGATTTCAGTAAAACGGATTTTGTTTTACTATGTTTGCTCTAAAAAATTGTTCTGACCATTTCAGTGGGGATCTTCATTGCTTCTTCAGGCTGGGGAGGCTGCTCTACGCCGGGTCTTTTTCTGCTTCCTCTGTTGTGTCTTTTGGGGCAGCACGGTATGGCATTTCTTTTCTTCTATGAGGATTTATCTTGCTTCTTATCCAGTTTGTGTGGTGATGATGTGGCGTTGGATTGTCGGTGGTGATGTTCCTGTCAGTAGGTTGTGGTGGTGTCTTTCGATTCCGTCAAAAGGTTTTAGTGGTGATATTGTTTTTGTTGTTCGTCATTTTGGTGAGTATGGTCTGGTTGTGAGTTGCAGGCCATCGTCTCGGTCAGAGGAAGGGTCGAACCTGGTGTGCACGGCAAGGCAGCTCTGTATGGAGGGAGAGGCAATTTGGGGACGACTTCTTGATGAGTAGAATTTACTAAGCAATTAGATCAAATACATATATATTTAATGCAATGCTCTGTTCGGTATCTGAATGCTCAAGTTGGAAAGTTGTGTCAGCTTGACAATTGTCAAATCCCTGCTGGAAAAGTACCACATTGATTTGAAGCTAATTGGCCACCTTGTTGTTGGTAGCGAGACAGTGATAGACAAAAGTAAATCCATCAAAACGTGGCTGATGCAATTTTTTGAGGTAAATCATGGAATAGCATCCCACATATATTCACCCTCTAAACCTTGATCTTGATGAATTCACGTTTTCCAGTTCTTTTAGTTGTTTGTTAGTTCAGTCTCAGTCTCACTCACTCAGTCACTACTGTTGACACTTGTCACAAATACAGGAAAGTGGTAATACTGACATTGAGGAAGTATGACTCCACTAATGCATGTTATGGTGGAACAACCTCCCTCTTGAATTGGTGTAACTTCGGTCGAAAGTCGATGTTGGGATGAACGTTACAGCCTTGTAGTCTGCACAGATAGCACGGTTAGTCACCCAATATGGCCATCTAACTGTTGCACTAAGTGGATTCAGTTTCTCTTCCTTTTGTCTCCGTGCAACACTCATTTGATGTCCCATATTATGTTCAGGTTTATGCAGAGGGGCCAGCTCGGCCTATGGGTGGAGCTGCTACAGTTGCTATGTGAGTATCTTCTCTCTATGTAACTACACCATTGGTAATTTGTATTCTTTCACTATTTGTCATACAGTTCCACCAAATGTCACAAGTACCTAACACAAACCAAGGGCTTCCTTTAATAGCTATAAGTTTTACATCACCGAGAAACAAATTCTACAATAATGTTGGTAAGCATCATATTCACATGCCACAGCCAAAAAGAGCAAGCACATAGTATTCTAAGAATGGCCCATAAAACTAAGCGATGTAGCAGAGGAAGGTGGCAAACCTTAATCACAGCACGACATCCGCTGGCTACTGATGGATTGAACAATACCTGGAAGAAGAACATAGCAATACACACATCAAAAAGAGGCCAAGACATGGACTGGATCAAATGCATATCCTACCGGAAAAGAAACAATAGTTGGAGGTTCGCCATCATGGAAGGAGGTGGATAACAACTTCTTGTTAGATTTTATTGGCCACCGCAGAAATAAATAGAAATCGTAACATCCCCATGATTGATAACAGGAAATAATAACTTACCTTCAAATCTCAGAGAGAGTGGCACACATAGAGAGTGAGAGAGAGAGGGAGACTTAGACACCATTCATCGCAGTAAAAATGAGTGCACGCCGCAGAACTGATCATATGGGAAGAATACCCTTCGAAATTATATCCCAAAAGCTAGGCGCAGCCAATATAAATATACAATTGTCAGATATTATAAAATGGTATTATAGGTGTGCTAATGCCTAAAGTGCCAGAACAAATCATGCTCATATGCACATGAGCACATCACAACACAGACATGCATAAACACATCGCAAATTTCTGAAGAAAAGGGTTGGGGCGTCACAAGACCACATGATTTTCATAGGAAAGACTTCTGGTCATGTGTCACCTAAAAGTATATACATGCAAGAACCTTTTCTCTCTTGATCTTGGAAACATCTACCTGCCTGGGAAGATGCTAGAAGCATGATCCAGGCGAGAGGAAAATTATTTTTTCCCTAAGAAGCTACAGAGAGAGAGAGAAGTGAGCCAGTGATCCTCGCCTAGCTAGTGCACACACACACACACACACACATCAAGCCAACACACCATAAACGCAGCAGCAGCACGCAAGCCACAAATAGGCGTGTGGCGCAACGCACGGGGAAGACAGAGACACAACCAATAGAGTGAGGAGCAAATAGCCACGCTTGCCGTCGAGCCGTTCACACTAAAAGGGATAAAAGAGTAGGACGTTTCTATTCTCAAACCTTCCCATCATAGGGAGTAATTATCAAACAGAGAAACAAAAGGAAAAGAAAAGCAAGAAGTTCCCTTCCTCCATCCGTTTTTTTATTTTCTTTCACTTATATACATCAGACTAACACACAAGCACTTTAACTATTATAAACATAATTCCCAATTCAAGAACACGGTTGAATATTAGAGCACCACATACTACTCTTCGTAAAGTAAAACCGGGCATGCCAAGTCATGACTGACATACGAAGCTCAGGAAGGATTTGATTGTGCTATTAGTCAGTAGGTACATTACAGAGCTTGTTCATGCTAAGAACATCTGTTATTAGATTCTTATAACCACACTTCATGTTTCTATTTTCTAAATTAAAATAAGCTATCTCACTACAGTAAAAAAATAAACACATATATAGCTGACATAATTACCTCGCGAAGCTATTAGCAAGGTAGTAGCAAAATATTATGCTATCCTAATCATATTGCCAAATTACAATTGACCGATTCTAGTCTAGGTTTTAAATTTCAAAAGGGAGAACAACTCACCATGCTCTTTGATTTCTTCTTGGACCCATGTTTCCTATCACCAGTCCCCTCCCTGCCGCACGAATCCTCATTGATCTATGCAAATCTTTAAACGAAAGCATCCAAATAACCAATATGTATCTTCAAAATAGAAAAATCAAATTCATAAAAGCTATCTAATTGATGGAAGGAGCTTTATTTTATAATGGATTCACTCTATCAGGCAAACTGTGATGTTTTGGCATCCACGGTCGAAACATCAATATAAGATTCAAATATTTAGACATGACAGTGAGTCATGATGTCATAAAAAGCAGAGTTTTTCTCAATCATTTATGTGGAACAAAGTACATAGTAGATATGCTTAATAATAAGTTAACAAAGATGACACCCAATGACTCAAACACTAAAGCTTTGGCTTCACCATAACAAATTAATCTTTGCCATGTACAGTCTAGCTCTCAATACCTGGCATCTTATTTTACAATGGAACTCTCTTTTCCCTTGGCAAGCAGCAGTAATGTAGCAGTAGCACTTCTTTCTCGTGTACTCTGTTGGACAGAACAAATATTAGATGCTGAAAAATCATGTTACGCATGAAGCCAAATAAGCATTTTTGCATAAACCAAAAGGATAAACTCACCCTGGGGTAGACTGCAATCATCTGATAATCACATCAATCTTATATAATCTATTCAAACAGATTTGTCGGTCAAAATATGACAATTAGCGTACACCATGTAGCTTTATTAAGGGTATTGTTCAATGCCGGGCTGCAAAGTATAAACACGCGTTACTGCATTTAAATCTATGCTGCTGAAAAAATAAGTAAGTGGTAAGAATTATGAAAATATATAGCACACTTTGCCATGGATTGCAAAAACTAAAAAAGAAAAGGATGCCCAGTATGGACTCTTCTATATGTGCACCTTATATTTCCTACATGAAGAAGAATAAGAGATGAACCACTAACCTAGCAAGCAGTCAAGCGAACCTGATGGTACTGGTCTCTTGCCATCGAGGCCAATGCGCTTGACTTGGCGCTGCGTGCTACTGCCTTCACGCCACAAGACTTTCTTACTCTTGTTGTCCTCTCCCTCGAATGCAATGAACAACAGGTACATACACCATAGAGAATATGTAAGTAACTGAACATATGACATATCCTTCATCAATTCTTAAATAAAAAACTAAAGTTCAGGTTTTCTCACTGGCTCATAGCCTTCTCTTCAATCCTTGCTTCTCACAAAGAGTTTTCCTCTCCCTCCAATGCAATGAACAACAAGTGCATACATCATAGAGAGAACGTTAGCAACTGAACATATGACACGTCCTTCATCAATTCTTAACAAAAACTGAAAATGAAGCTCTTCTCATTGGCTCATAGCCTTCTCTTCAATCCGTGCTTCTCACAAAGTGTTTTCAGATTCACAAATAACCAAGGAGGCAACCAACAACATATAGTAGCACATAGCAGCAGCACAAGTAGAGTTAGGCCAAGCAGCAGCCAAACCTGGCAGCAGCAGAACCCACAGCAAACACATCTACCAGCATAAATTCAAAAGTGAGAGGGGGGAGGAGGAAAGAGCTCACCTACCTGTAGAGACAAGAATGGCTTGAGGAGTACGGTCGTGGATGACAGGTGGCTGGGCGGGCTCATCTTTAAGCAGTTTTCATTGCTGGCCACAAAAGCTTCATCTGGAGACTGAAATCATAAAAGTTGTGTGCATAAAGACGAAAATAAAATCACTCCAAGGAAGATGAGAACGACAAACTGAAAAGCTCATTGTACCTATTAAACTAAGGACAGGAATGGCCTTTATTGAACTAACATATTGTACCTAAGAGACTGAGAATCAGGGACAACCTTTATTAAACTAAAAAATTGATCAAATTGGGCATTTAGAATTCCTCCTAGATATTGTGAGCAGCAGAGGTCCGATATGTTTCGAGCCCAGTAAAAATATGCATGCTTTCACATGTTTCAGACATATTTAATATCTTCTATGTGTATGCATACATAGAAACAAGAATGTCTAACTATACAGGCGTGCATGGAAAGACAAGGACCAGATTCTTTCCTGAATGTCTAAATGAACACACAAGAATGTTGCGCTGGTCAAATCGCCCACCTCGTGTCGTTGCTGCCGGCACTGTCGGCGTTGATGTACATGTACTCCACGACTGTGTTGTTGCCTCTGGTAATCAGCACAAGAACCCATCACTGTGGATGCTCACACGAGCTATTGGCATCAAATTAGGAATCATTATATATGGTTTTTCAAACTATAAGCCTATAAAAAAGCAAATACATCAAGACCTAACATAACAGCCAACGGTTGCAACCATAGCCTAAGTTAGAGAAAGAACAACCTAGTCGGAGCATACATGCAAGCCAATGGCGGCCATGATGAACAAGGGCTGACCACCCCTTCTCCCCTGCAGCTCCACCCCAGTGCGATGGGAGCACTGTCCCGCTGCTTCTTGCCCCAGTCACCGGCCATGCTACTCCTTCGCCCCACAACCGGCCTCCCCTGCTCCTCAACCTCCACCGTCAAGACCCAGCTGCAACGCTACTCCTCAATTTTGCCGCGCCGCCCCTCTTCTCCTGTGGGATGTGACCCTTCTCTTTGAGGAGAAGCCGGCACACGGGAGGATCCGGTAGGATCCAGTAGTAGGAGAGGAGGAGAGGCAGCGCTGGGCAGAGGAGGAGGAGGAGGAGAAGGGGCGCGGCGACGGCGGTGGTCGTGAGGAGGAGAGGAGAGACGAAGCATGGGGTCTGGGGATCGAGGATGTGAGGGGATTGCAGCTAGGTTTTCACCCGATTCCACAGCGCATAGAACGGACGAGACCCTGAGGTTTCTTCTCAATGTAACTGCCAAACGGGCCCACGAGGAAAGAAGCCCCACACGTCATCCGCTGCAGCATGAAAGATCAATGTTCAGAGAAACTAACCGCGGGATTTTCGACAGCACTGTAAAATCGGGCCAGCGAGGCAGATCGTGCGGCCAGAACGCATGCGCGCCGCGATGCCGCTCGCCCGATTCCACAGCGCATAGAACGGACGAGACCCTGAGGTTTCTTCTCAATGTAACTGCCAAACGGGCCCGCGAGGAAAGGAGCCCCACACGTCATCCGCTGCAGCATGAAAGATCAATGTTCAAAGAAACTAACCGCGGGATTTTCGACAACACTGTAAAATCAGGCCAGCGAGGCAGATCGTGCGGCCAGAACGCATGCGCACCGTGATGCCGCTCGGTAGGCGGGTTGCATAGCTAGAATTATATGTTCAATAAAGAGTCAAGGTACTAAACATGCATGGCATATATGTCCAGTCAGTAATAAAATTAGTTTCTAGCACAATGTCGGAGGATTTAAAGATGGGACATTACCGTCTTATGCAAACCTTGTGGCGACCTTTGTATATTTAATGCATACTTCTGCTTTCATTATTGGGCTAATGAAGTGAAAGTTGTGAGATAAAATATTCTAAATCTCCTCTAGCTTCTTTAGAGCAACTCTAACAGACCCCGCATCCTTTCGACCCGCAAAACGTTTTTGCAGTCCGCGGAAAAAACGTCTTTGCGGGTCGGCGCGGACGGCCGCAGTTGCAGACCCCGCATAATGGACCCGTAAAAAAGGATATTCCCAGAATATGCTTTTTTACGGGTTGGGGTTGCAGCGTCTGATCTGGCACATCTCCTCCCGGCCCGCAAAACTTAAATTTGCAACTCAATTTGATCTAGCATATTGCATTGCTTTGACAACATTGGATACAAAAAGTATCACCAAATCTTTGCTAGAATAGAGAAAACAAGAACTACAAGAATGCATTTTAGAAGATTTCCAATTTCCATAACTGCTCCCACTAGTTGGACTAATATCTTCTCCATGCATTCGTTGTTGATCTGTGGATTCTTGATTTTGCATTCTTTTTTCTTCATCTTGGGTTCGGAAGAAGTAGATGTTGCTTCCCCTCTAGTTGCACATGCAGCCGCATCATTGCCTTCGATTGTACTAAGGAGTGCACTAACATCTATTAAATTTCTTTCTATCAATAAATCAATGTATTGCCCTTCCCAAAACCAAAATGAGCATCCTTCGTCCTACACAAAAGAATGAGCAAGCTCGAAGTGAGCCGCCGCAATTTAGCTAAAGAATGAACTGTGAAACGAGCTACCGCAAGTGCACGTACCCCGTCGTTTTCGCATTTGAAGAACAGCCATCCGGGGTGCTTCGGCGTGCTCGAAGTGAGCCGCAGCACTTTCCGCGTGCAGTCGCGCACTCTATGAGCGGCATCGGCAAGCCACAAAGACGCTGCGCGAGCGCCGAGCCCGGTGGACGGGCGGACGAACTCGCACCTGCATGCGGCGATGCGCCCTTGCCTGGGTTGCGGGAGAGGCTCCTCGACCACTCCATCGCTTGGGGCAGCAACCGGCGGCCGGAAAAAGCCAAATCCGGCGGCCCGCGATGAAGTGCCGCAGATCTGCAAATCCGGCGGCTCGCCGACGCAGGGGGGAGGGGGGAGGCCTCGTGCGCGTGGCGGCCTTCCGGCGTGCTCCTGCCGGCTGCGGTCGCCGGAATCTTGGGCAGCGGCCGGCGGCGGCGCGCGAGGGGAGAGGAGAGGTGGTTGGTGGGAGAAAATGCGGGATGAAATGCCCCCCCACCAACCGCTTTCGCTTATATGCAGGGCACCGCAGCCGCGAGGGGGAAACCCGCATTTTCCCGAGTTGGGCTCGGGATTTTGCCGCGCCCCCTAAAAATTTTTGCGGGCCGGGGCGGGATGCGGGGTCTGATCGGACGGGTTTTTCCGCCCCGGCCCGCATTTTGGCGGTTATTTTACGGGTCAGGGCGGGATGCGGCGTCTGCTAGAGTTGCTCTTAGCAACTATAACCTTCGAGGTGGACAATCCACATCTTTGCTTCTCAGGAGAGGCTCCTAGTTGATTTGCTGCTGTACAAGGATGCTAATCTGAAACAATTATGCAGCACATGGTAAGTGCTAAGTCGACAATTGGTACTGAATCTACCAGGCTCCGAAGGATCCAATTATGTGATTTTACATGTGCATCTTAGCTATCAAAGGAAAAGAAGAAAATGGTCAAAGCAACAAAAAAATGCAAGCTTATATAAACTTCACAAAACCGGGTATGACATTTCAGCCAAGGAAGATTTATTCACTTACGTTCACATGATACAATATGCAAGCAACAGTTCATGGGCATGCCCTGACTAAACTATGTGTACACAAAAATAATTATCACCTCCCAACTGCCCGCTTGTTAAATGTACACAGCAACTAATTGGCTTAATAGTTATCTCACACTCCCACCAATTTATTAAGAAAACAGAAATCACCCAATGGAACCAGAATTTCAGAACAGCTTAGTCAAGTTTTCCTATGTTGTATACCCTGCCGCTGAAACAAAGCAAATGAGTATAAGCTATGTAAAACAACACCAAGGATAGCGGATGAATGAAACAACAAATTCTGCATCCCACGGAACAACACCATTTTATGCAGTATTCACTATCGAAGGCCCTCTGCTCTAAATACTGTGTGATGTGGAGTGTAGTAGAAACATGCTGAACCAACATGAATAGACTCCAAAATTATATGCATACATCTTTGAAGCATACACTGGAATTTTCAAATTGCCATCCAACCTCCGGGAACTCTTCATGTCAAAAAAGAGAATTATACAAGACATGGAAAGGAATAGTAGGCTCGGACCAAATAATTACTAACCTTGAACTGTAGGTTCAGGCCAAATAACCAAACAAAAGATACACAGATATCGGTGAAATTAACTATAATATACGCAACTATTATAAAGAGATTTCAGATGCAGATCAACTACATACACATAATTTAGTGCCCAAGATTTGGTGTCTTATCAATTGGTCCAAGTTCTCCATGTAGCAGCGCATCTCATTATTATTCTCTCGTTGCAACAAAAAAACAGAAGAATGTTATTTAGTGTCCAGTCAGCAAGTGTAAGCTTGAGCTAAAATAATACAAAAAAAGAGGAAGGAAAAGTACTGCAATTTTTACACTTCAAAGCACCACGAATACACCTCATAATCGGATTGGTACAACAATAAGATGAAATTATTGCTATGTAATATATTTTTTGTGAAGAGACTTGAAATATCCTAGATTTGATGCTTGTACAAGTTCAGTTAAAAGTGGTTTAAACAGTCTACAAACTGAACTTATTTTTACTTCCTAGATTAACCAAAAATTAGGGGATTTCACACCAACTGAACGTAGTAATATACAACAAAAATATTACTCCGTCTGTATACTAATATAAGAGCGTTTAGATTACTAAATTAGTGATCTAAATGCTCTTATATTAGTTTACGGAGGGAGTAGAAGAAAGCAGTGCAAGGACAGAACAGTACTCCCTCCGTCCCAAAATAAATGACTGAATTTTGTACTAACTTTATAGTAAAGCTAGTATAAAGTTGAGTCACTTATTTTGGGACGGAGGGAGTACATGAATTGTACGTAGCAGACATACATAAACCCATACGTACGGGAGAGAAAAAACGATTATTTTTATCACATTACCTCAGTGTTAAACTGTTTGTCTACAACGGCGCGACCATAGCCTCAGCTTCCCTCTCCCATTCGTCAGATTGTGGGGAGTGGAGCATTTGGGGACTGCATGTCTCGAAATAAATTTGATCATACTACTAATGGGATCAAACACCAACAACCAATTGCATTGGTTCATATTTTCAGTGAACTGGGTAGAGAAGCAGAATACAATCATAAAGAGTTTTGAGCTTGCAAATGAAGCAACCTTGTCTCTCTTGCATAGTTCAAAACAAAATGAAGCCGCCTTGATAAAATTCAACGTCGTCTCTGCAGACTCGTTCTCCCACAGCTTGAGAGAGACCTCTTGCTCCACCTTTCCACCACCGACCACAAAGTACAAACTCTCAAGCGATGAAGTAAACCTGAAAATGTGACTGAAAGGACCTTAGGTGCAGCAATTGCTGATGAATGGGAACATTCTGAACATGTAGAAATAAAGTATGAGTTGATAGCGAAGAGGCCAAAAAAGAAGATATAAAATATTAGTATTGAGATTGCCTGAATTTCGTATATTAGTGGATGATTGAAATCATGTACAGAAAGTTTAGGAGCTATTGTGTAGTAATTTTGATGCCAATTGAGGAGTGAGTCGTGGTAGAATGGATTTGTGGGAGCACTGAAAAGGTAATTCGAGTTACACAATATAATTATCATATGAAGAGATTAAATAGTCAATAATCAGACTGTAACCCGTCTAGTGCTGAGCTTGGCATTGATTTGGATCATGATAATTCACCTTTTAATGATATAATCAGAGTCTAACCCTTCCAGAATAACGTTGTTTAACTGCGGCAATGTTAGTTGTGTGGAAGGATCATGTATATAAAAGAATGAGAATCAGTTCACATTTGGTCGTTGGAAAAAGTACAGTGTAGACTTTGTAACATCCTCCACTGCGACGTATGCAGATCATGATGCAGTAAAACGACCAAAGAAAGTAAATAAGCACAAGCATCATATTCTCTTGTGTATGGAACATAAACTGAATCATAAGTACAGGGTAGACTTTGTAACATCCTCCATTGTGGTGTATGTAGATAATGATGCGCTAAAACGATCAATTCCCTTGTGTATGGAACATAAAATGGACCATATGCTGGGTACCTCACTATTTGTTGGAAATATGAGCAAATTACTATGAGATTTAATCCAAATAAACAAAAGATAAATCATGACTACAGCAGCAAAGATTAAACTAATCATGTGAACTAGCATAGCAACTGAACAGATCACATCTAGGGCACATACTAGAAACATGAATTCTACCACGATCTCGAACAGGAAGGATAGAATCACATACGGTGCAGCGGGAGCAGCACCGCTGGCGTTGACGTTGTCGCCCATGTCGTCGAGGATGAGGTTGCCGAGGTCGGGGAAGAAGTCATCGTTTGCGAAGTCGTCGCTGCCAGCAGTCGCGCGAGTGCGCTCCCCAAAAACCTGATCGCCCCTCTCCCGTACAGGATCACGAGAGGCGGGGTTCCGGAGGCCTGCTGTCCCTTCTGCCGGTGCACGCCGAAAGGAGGGATGGAGAAGACTTGCTTGGCGGCGCAATGATCTGGAACGGTGGTGAGAAACCATACGAAGCGGCGGCGGCTAGGGTAGACGTCTGCCTGACTATATAGTGCGGGCCGGGCAGGTCGTGGGAGTAAACCCCACGTCTGAGTCGTCACGATCCAAAAGAATCGGAAACGGTTCAGTAATTAACGCGTCCGTTAATTATTAATTAATGACTCATTAATTTTTCCCGAGCAGCAAAAATGTAGACAACGTGCATAGCTCTGTCCTCGGCTCGGCTCAATCCCACAACCCGCGGCGCGTCGTGACGAGGCGTGGCGAGGAGGAGGAGCGCACGTGTAGGTCTCCTCTTGTCATGCTCATACAAGTGGTAGAAGAGCTCACCTTATAAAGAGGTGCAACTCTCTCTCAACTTATGAGGTGGGACTAAACTTTAGCCTCACTCACTCCACTCACATGTGTGCATGAATGGGCCAAGAGAATTTCAGAATTTTAGTTGGGCTTTGGGCCAAAGGCCTACTAGCAAAATTCCAACAATCCCCCACAAAGTCTCATTGGCACATCTCATCATTTAGTTCCAAAACATTGTTTATATACCGATGCTTAGTGGAGACTGTGAAGTTGAACTTCCACTTAGAGATTTATGCTACACTAAATCACAACTTGAATAGTGGACTATGCCTTGAACTACAAGTTTTCTGTGAGACTAGTTTCACACAAATTCTTGACCGATACTGGGCTGCCGCAAGGCTTCCCCGCGGGTGGAGCATATACGTCGTACTCCAGGGCCTTTTCATGAATTTATTAGAGAACACCCAATTCTCACAGACTGCGACGTTAACAGTCAAATTCATATAGGTGTGTTCCTCAGAAGATGTTCTGCAGGACAACATCTCTGCTTACCCGAATAAGCCACTTGGAACACATTAAGATAAGTATCAACCTGCCATGCAGATCAGGAGAGTATTGCATCTTCACGGAGTGGGATAGTTAATATAGGGATACTCTCCTCCCAGCTGACCAACAGCTTGTCTCCCACTTCTACTTCACGGGATCTCCGATCACAGAGTGGGTTACCACTATGGACAACTCATGCGGTGGGTCTCAAACCCATCTCCATCGATGCATTATCTATCACATTACGTGATAGACCCTTTGTGAAGGGATCTGCCAAGTTTTTCGACGTTTAGATATAATCCAACGTAATAACTCCGGAGTTCCTCAATTTTCTGACAGATTTTAGTCTCCTCTTCACAAAAGCACCTTTTCATTCTTTCATATACTAGGGGTTTTTACTTGGAAAAGACAATGTTCCATACTAAAAGATTCGGGTGTGAAGTGCCCTTCTAGGTTCTGGCTGGTAGAGCATGAGGACTTCATATTGTCCTTCGAACTGTTTATCTTGACGATCACAGTTTGATTATCACAGTTCATCAGGATAGGGGGTATTGGTTTTTCAACCATAGGTAAGTCCATCAAGAGTTCACGAAGCCACTCTGCTTCAACAGTGGCAGTGTCCAATGCTGTGAGTTCTGCTTCCATAGTTGACCTCGTTAAGATGGTCTGCTTGCAAGACTTCCAGGAAACAGCGCCACCACCAAGTGTAAAAACATAACCACTTGTGGCCTTTATCTCATCAGCATCAGAAATCCAGTTTGAGTCACTGTAATCCTCCAGTACCCTTGGATACCCGGTGTAGTGAATCCCATAGCTCGCGGTGCCTTTCAAACAGCGCATAACTCTCTCAAGCGCATGCCAATGATCATCTCCCGATTTTGACACAAACCGACTCAGCTTGCTCACAGCAAAAGAGATGTCAGGCCTCGTGGCACTCGCCAAATACATAAGCGAGCCAATAATCTGAGAATATCTCAGTTGATCTCTAGCAATCCGTCGATTCTTTCGAAGCAACACACTAGCATCATATGGAGTTGGAGAAGGTGTGCAGTCGCTATACCCAAAACGACTCAAGACCTTTTCCACATAGTGAGACTGAAGCAGTGTGATCCCACCATTCTCATCTCTCAACAGCTTGATGTTTAAGATAACATCAGCTACTCCTAGATCCTTCATCTCAAAACAGCGAGATAAGAAATCCTTAACCTCCTTGATTAAATCAAGTTTGGTTCCAAAGATCAATATGTCGTCGACATACAGACAAAGAATAACTCCTTCGCCCCCACCATAGCGATAGTACACACACTTGTCACCATCGTTTACTACAAAGCCGGCAGCAGTTAATGTTCTTTCGAACTTCTCATGCCACTCCTTAGGAGCTTGTTTAAGGCCATATAAAGACTTTAATAACTTGCACACCTTTTCTTCCTGACCAGGTACTACAAAACCATCTGGCTGATCCATGTAAATTTCCTCCTTCAATTCTCCATTGAGGAAAGCCGTCTTAACGTCCATTTGATGAACGAGAAGACCATGTGAGGCAGCCAGTGATAGTAGCACCCGAATTGTGGTCAGTCTAGCCACGGGTGAGTAAGTATCAAAGAAGTCCTCACCTTCTTTCTGGGTATAACCCTTGGCCACAAGCCGTGCCTTGTACTTTTCAATCGTACCATCAGGTCTAAGCTTCTTCTTAAACACCCACTTACATCCTACAGGTTTGCACCCATAAGGACGGTCAGTGATCTCCCAGGTACCGTTAGCTAAGATGGAATCCATCTCGCTACGAACAACTTCCTTCCAGTAGTCAGCATCAGGAGATGCATAGGCTTCTGAAATAGTCCTGGGTGTGTTATCCACAAGGTACACAATGAAATCATCACCAAAAGACTTTGCAGTCCTCTGTCTCTTACTCCTCACAGGAGTTCCATTGTCACCCTCAACAGGATTCTCAACGTGTTCCATCGCAGTGGTGGGTTCAGGAATTACAGCGAATTCCTCACTAGATGGAGTAGGTATCTCCTGATTTGATGAACTCGACATATCCTTCATAGGAAATATGTCCTCAAGGCGTTGTTTGGATAAGAGGCGGTATATGGAAAACGAGTTTGTACCAGGATTTTAGCAAAATCAGTTTTGCTAATTGATTTTTGGATTACCGATTTACATAATAACACGTTTGGGTTTGGAAAAGGGTAAAACTGGCTTGTGTATTTCCTTGTTTGGATAGATAACGATTAGCTTCCTTCCGTGACCTTCTCTCTCTTACTAACCCCAATTTTGGCCATTGCTGATGGCTTCGCAAGCTCCACCAGCGATTCTTCTTCTGTAGTTCGTTCTCAGCCCTTAGACGCCGGTGCACTCCTCCCCTTGTTTTGCGATGCCGGTGCACTCCTCCCAACGGGACGGCCTCGACGAGTTTGCGCAAAGAGGCTTCCCTGGTCGCCCATAGGCTCTGAACAAGGAGAGCTGCTGCTCACGCTAATCCCGCAGTCTGCCGCCCCTCGGCGCTTGCCGTACAGGAGCGCCCCTCGTCGGCCCACATAGGCTCTGCTTGGGGAGCTGCTCCTCGAGTTCATCCCGTAGGTCCACCGCCCCTCGACGCCGGCTGTCCAGGAACATCCCTTGTCGCCCCGCATAGGATCTGCGCGGGGAGAACTGCTCCTCGAGCTCATCCGCCATGTCCGCCGCGCCTCGATGCCGGACGTCCAGAGCATCCCTCTCGGCACCACATAGGTTCTGCTCGGGTCGAGTTGATTTGCAGGTCCGCCGCCCCTCAGACGCTGCCGTCCAGGCGCATCCATACCATGCTCGACGCCGGCCACCTGACGGCGGCCATGTCGGGGCTGGAGGTGAGCGGCAGAAAACGCAAAACTGGCGCCACGAAGCTGTTGGGAAACGAGCCGTCGGAGGGGGGAGCGGTTACGATCACGTATATAGCGATCGCGATTTTAGAAAAACGGATAATAGTAGATTTCCCACAAACCTGAAATCCAGGGTTTTGGAGAACCAAGTTTCCTATATACGTGGATTAGTGATCGTAGCCAAACAAGATTTTAATCTGTTGAACCGTTTTCCTGGTTTATAGAGAACAGATTCTGTACATACGCCCTATCCAAACAACGCCCAAAGAAAGTTGCATCATTCAACTCCATAATCGTACCAACATGCATGTCGGATACCTCAGATTTTATTATCAAAAATCTATAGCCGATGCTATGAAAAGCATAGCCCAGAAGAACACAATCCACGGTTTTTGGTCCAAGCTTGCGCTTCTTGAAAATTGGTATATTGACCTTCGCCAAACAACCCCAAGTACGTAGGTAAGAGAGTTTCAATCTTTTCCTTTCCCATTCCTCAAATGGAGTCATGGTCTTATGCTTTGTGGGAACTCGGTTTAGGACATGACACGCAGTCATTAGCGCCTCCCCCAACCATTCCTTGGAAAGACCCGATGTGTCTAACATGGTGTTAACCATATCAGTTAGAGTTCGGTTCTTTCTTTCGGCTACCCCATTTGACTGAGGTGAGTAGGGAGGCGTCCTCTCATGGATTATACCATGTTCCGCACAAAATAGATCAAATTCATTGGAAAAATACTCTCCACCACGATCAGACCTAAGCCGTTTAATTTTTCGATCAAGTTGGTTCTCTGCCTCGGCTTTATAGTTTTTTAAGAAAGTTAAAGCCTCATCTTTTGATTTCAGAAGATACACATAACAATATCTAGTGGAGTCATCAATCAACGTCATGAAGTATCTCTTTCCACCTTTTGTCAACACGCCATTCATCTCACAAAGATCAGAATGTATAAGCTCTAGTGGCGCCAAGTCTCTTGCCTCTGCAGTCTTATGGGACTTGCGAGGTTGCTTAGCTTGCACACATACTTGGCACTTAGAGCCTTTGACAGTAGAGATTTTCGGAATTAAATTCATATTGGCCAGCCACGTCATGCAACCAAAGTTAATGTGACAAAGTCGTGAATGCTAAATATCAGACTCATTATTGTGGCAAACATTATTAATAACTTTAGTGCAAATATCTGACAAAGACAGGCAGAACAAGCCTCCGCTCTCATAGCCTTTTCCAACAAATTGTCCATACTTAGAAATTACAACTTTATTGGATTCGAAAACCAACTTAAAACCATCTCGACATAAACGGGAACCGCTAATTTATTGATGGACGACACATGATGAACGTTCTTCAGACGCACAGTCTTCCCCGAAGTAAACTTCAGATCGACCGTACCAACACCTCGAACGATGGCATGTGACCCGTTCCCCATCAGCACGGGAGAAGTCCCTATTGCCTGGTAAGAAGAAAACATGGAGGCGTCAGCACAAACATGTACATTGGCACCGGTGTCAATTAACCAATCAGGGGATTGAAATACTGAAAGGATGGTAGGAAAAATACCGTACCCTGATTCCTTCATATCAGTATCACCGATGACAACATTAGCGGACTTGCCGCTCTTCTCATGTTCGCGCTCCTCAAAGCGGTTAGGACACTTCGGAGCCCAGTGATTAGGATCACCGCAGACATGGCAAAGTCCCTTCCCCTTCTTATGAGAATTCTTCTTGAAGTTGGTAGAATGTGATGGCTTGTTCTTTGTATCAAACTTGCCTTTGCCCTGAGTTTTGTTCTTGTGGTTTTTGAACTTGTTGGGCTGGAAGTTCTTCTTCTGGACCATGTGGGCACTAGAACCTCCCTCAGCAACTCGAGCACGTGTGTCCTTTGCTCTCGCCTTCTCTTCAACATCAAGAGTACCAATGAGATCCGCAACGGAAAACTCCTGTCTCTTGTGTTTCAGAGAAGTAGCAAAATTGTTCCACGAAGGTGGAAGCTTGGCAATGATGCCTCCGGCAACACACACTTGAAGTACTCAAGTTCTTTTGCGAGCGACTGTATCTCATGAGCCTGCTGTACAACAGGGCGCTCATCAGTCATCTTGTAGTCATAGAATTGCTCCATGACGTACAACTCGCTACCGGCGTCCGAGGCACCAAACTTGGCCTCGAGCGCAGCCCACATGTCCTTGCCGTCATCAAACGACATATACGAATCCACAATGGAGTCATCAAGAACACTCAGAAGAGCGCCTTTAAAGAGAGTATCTATCTTCTCAAAAGCTTCCAGTTGTGCTGGATTAAGATTGCCCTCAGGCTTGCCCTTGGTGGCGTCATAGCAGCCCATGGTCTGAAACCAGTAGACTGCTCTCGTGCGCCACCACTTATATTGCGCCCCCTTAAAGGCAGGCGGCTTCAGATGCGCAGCAAAACCACTCGGAGTAAATTGCCTATAATCAGGTTTTTGAATTGTTGGAAATATGAGCAAATTACTATGAGATTTAATCTGAATAAACAGAAGATAAATCATGACTACAACAGCAGAGATTAAACTAATCATGTGAACTAGCATAGCAGATGAACAAATCACATCTAGGGCACATACTAGAAACATGAATTCTACCACGATCTCAAACAGGAAGGATAGAATCACATACGGTGCAGCGGGAGCAGCACCGCCGGCGTTGACGTTGTCGCCCATGTCGTCGAGGATGAGGTTGCCGAGGTCGGGGAAGAAGTCGTCGTTGCCAGCAGTCGCGCGAGTGCGCTCCCCAAAAACCTGATCGCCCCTCTCCCGTACAGGATCACGAGAGGCGGGGTTCCAGAGGCCTGCTGTCCCTTCTGCCGGTGCACGCCGAAAGGAGGGATGGAGAAGACTTGCTTGGCGGCGCAATGATCTGGAACGGTGGTGAGAAACCATACGAAGCGGCGGCGGCTAGGGTAGACGTCTGCCTGACTATATAGTGCGGGCCGGGCAGGTTGTGGGAGTAACCCACGTCCGAGTCGTCACGATCCAAAAGAATCGGAAACGGTTCAGTAATTAACGCGTATAGCTCTGTCCTCGGCTCGGCTCAATCCCGCAACCCGCGCGGCGCGTCGTGGCGAGGCGAGCGAGGAAGAGGAGCGCGCGTGTAGGTCTCCTCTTCTCATGCTCATACAAGTGGTAGAAGAGCTCACCTTATAAAGAGGTGCAACTCTCTCTCAACTTATGAGGTAGGACTAAACTTTAGCCTCACTCACTCCACTTACATGTGTGCATGAATGGGCCAAGAGAATTTTAGAATTTTAGTTGGGCTTTGGGCCAAAGGCCTACTAGCAAAATTCCAACACTATTCAGTATAGTTTCGTATCAATCTACACTTCAGTCAATCGAATGGAAACTTACTGGTTTCTTCGTAGTCAGATAAGGTCGTGGCCGTCCGTTGGGCAGCGTTGGGCAGCAGAGGAGGGCAGCGCCGCCGCACCGCGCTGACGTCCTTCCGTGTGGATTCTTGATTAGTAGATTCTTGATTGTCACAAAGGAGTATACTACTACAAAAATAAGCAACTGAAGCAAATTCATGGTCCAAGTCTCGCATCGACGAATTTGCATCTGGTAAAGAACAGATCGATTCTCCATATTTTACTTAGCTCATGTACGTATGTGATTAATCTGACCAGGCTCAAACAATGCCTAGAACTGACAGCAGCAGAAACACCAGCAGAATTTAGAAGCGTACAATTAAACCAAAAACCCAAAAATTGTGACAGCAAGCAGTAAGAACGTGAGGGCAAAGCACCTGCAGCGTGGAGGTCCGGCGTGGGCTGTGTCCTGGCGGCGCGTGGACGCGGCGGCCCGGTCGGCGCGGGCTGTGTCCTGGCGGCGCGGCGGTCCGGGCGGATGGAGCGTGGACGGCGCAGCGGTCCAGGCGCCTTGAGCGTGGACGGCGCGGCGGCGCGGGTGCGGACGGCGTGGCGGCGCGGGTGCGGACGGCGCGGCGGCGCGGTCGGCGCGGCGGTGCGTGGCGCGGGAGGCACGGGCGGAGGTTCTCCGGCGGCGGTCGAGGCGGTGGCTGGCGCGGCTGCAGCAAGAGGGCGGGCGAGGGGTGGGGCGGTGCCAAAACTGCTGGTTGCGAGAGGGCAGAGGGGAGCGACGTGGTCGGGGAACGATGTTAACCCAATGGCAATGATTGGTAATTAATTAAGTAATGGCATGGTGGGTAATTAAAGCGTAAAACGCGTTTAGTATGCTGGAGGGATGTAGACCATCAGATTGCAGGTTTCGATGAATAGGATGATTTGGTTCTCCGCCCTTTCTTTCTTTTATCTCTACTATTAAAGGAGAATCGAACGTCGTGATGGTTTGACCTCCTTCGCTCCGCCGGTCTCGTTAGGTCCTCCCCTCGTACCACCTCCCTCGCACGATTTCTCCGTAAAAAAATATTAGCCACGACCGCCGCCCCTTTGTTCTCCCAACCCCTCGCTCCCGATTCCCTCACGGCCTCACCCTCATGATCCACCCACGATCTCCCCTCTCCGCTCCCAACTCACCCGATCGCAGGGAGTCTAACAAGCAGTTTCGTCTTCCACGGTTCCATCCCATCAGCCACCGCCGATCCACTTACCCCGTCCCATCTTCTTGCGGATCTCCTCATGGCCGCCGCATCTCACCACCGCCACCATCTCCCGTACAAATCTTCGGCTCCATCCCCCGTGTCTCCGCCTGCGTCGACTTCTCCTCCTTTGCGACATGAACGGCGATCGACTGGTTGACCGTTTCATTCTCGCCGTCGGTGGCCGCCGCCCTGCAGCTGCTGTTCCGGGCGTGGAGCTCCCTCTCCGTGTCGCTGCTTAGAGGAGCGGTGATGCTATGCATGGCCATGTTGATTATGGTGCTCGCCCAGATGGCCTTCCTCGGGACGGTTAGCGCCGCGGCGAAGATGAGACAAGCCGCTGGCGGCGGCGGCGGACGGCTATTCTGCCTTGAGACAAAGAGGCTGGCGGCTCCGCGACCTGCTTCCCCATGGTAATGAGAGGTATGTACACACGCATAGCTTGCTTAGTTAACACAGGTTGTTTAGCGTAAAGACGATTGATCGAACGACCTCAAGTGTTGAGAGAGTCACGGAGATCGAGCTAGCTAAACTTTGAAGAGGAAGTAGTAGTTAAGAATTTAGGATGGATTAATCTCATGTCGAAGAAAATAGGTGTATCAACTATCGATTGGGGGCAGCTTACATGCTCACGTCGTCGGCCCACCGATTAATTGTGCAGGTCCTTTGACGACTCCGCCGACCCATCGCCAAGGTAGGTGCCATTTCAAGTCTTCAAGTTTATAAACGGTGCATCTGCATGCATGCAGGAGCTGGTGAAGGAGTGTGAACAATGGGCCAGGAGCGGCGTCGACGTGTGGTACGAGCCCCGCCAGGACAAGGTGTGGTATGCCTACGCCCACCGCTGCAAGTTCGTTGCCATCTTCGACGTATCCTGCGCCGGAGTTCCTCGCCAACTCCGCGCCGCTCCTCCTCCGCAACCCAGGCCTCACGCTCATGCAGGCGTACTTGGAGTTCAGTACGTTCAGCTCCTGTCCAATTGCATATGCATCCCTCGGAAGGGTGGTTGCCAATTGTAAAAGCTGCTGCTATAACTGTATGTAGTGAACGAGTGCCTGCTGATGAGGACGCAAGGGATGTCCATGGACTACCATTTCAAGGTGGAGAAGCAAGCATGGTCCTCACTCTGCTACTTCGAATACAACTGGAGTCTCACATGTGCTTGTTGACCCTAATTTTAGGTCTTGGTATTTAGTTTTGCTTGGTTTGTTTGGAACTATAGGTGTTTGTCACAGACATGAGCCGGACTAAAGACAACATGCAGTTAACCGTGAGTCAGACTAAAGAGTGAAGACAACATGCAGTTAACTTAAGTAAGCGGAGACAAACATAAAACAGTAAGGTACTTTGTTCCCAATATATCTCAGATGTTGAAAGAATATTAAAAGAGGTAAGACTTGTACCTGTACTAAACAGTTTGAATTGGCTCTTGGGAATCTTTGAAAGTGAAAACCATGATGTTGATATATCTGTGATTGATAGTTCATGTGGTGCTGCACAATGGTAGTCAGACTTCAATAAAAAGGACAAAAATTGAAAAATATAAGAATAGTTCATCATCTTTTGACTAATTTTGAATCTAGGCCAACAGTTCAACATCTTCTTTCACAAGTTTTCAAAGAAACAATTCGAAATCTGCAGATGATCACTACAGCGTCAAATCCAGATGCCCTTTGACATCTTATGGGTGAAACTGGATTGTAAAAAGTAAATCTTATTAGCGATGTCCCAACCCTCAAATTGATATTTTTTATACTGATGTGCAGACTTCCAAATTGGGAAATTTTCGATCGTGATATGATTTGGAGAGTTGATGCATGATTTCAGATGGCTACCAAATTGGAAAAATTTTCAACCTTCACCAGTATAGAGGTATTTCACACGTGCAGGTTTAATTCCTGATTGCAGTGCATGTCAGATTCAGTTTGTGCATGAAAAGTCTGTATATGCGTATACCAATAATGATAACTTTGTTTTCAAATTCAAATGCACCTATTGTCCGCATGACAAGTGCGTGAATAAATTAGTATCATGTTGCCCACATCAGGCTTATAAATTTTTTCTGAATAATGTGTAGAAAATATTGATGTGTACTTCCCGCGGTGAGTGAGCCAGAGCGCATGAGACGTATTCTCATAGCCTACCGCCACCAGTCAAGTACCAAGGTGGTTCTCGATCGATATTGAGCATGATGAGTACTTCCTCTCTCGTCGTGTCGCTGATACAGGCCCCATCTGCATGTGATCTACTTTTTTTTGATAGATTGGAGAAGGAGATGCTTTAATAGGAATAAAGGAATCAGAAGAGCATGACAGAGAAAGACATCGAACGGGCATAGTAGAAGAACCTTTCATGCAAATGTCATTATGTACATTTTCGCTGTTATATGTTGAGAACCCGAAGAATACACACACATTTATGTATTTCCTATGATTGGAGTCCGTTCTCGTAATTTTCTGTTAACCAGGCATGTCGGTTGTCCACCTTAATGTTTCTGTCAGTCTGAACTCATCACATGTTCTTGATTCAGTCATGCTTTCACCTTTGATCTACAACTGTGTGAAATCAAAACATATGTCTGACGCTCAATGTAATGTTGAAACTTGGAGGTTATCAAATCATATGCTGTTGGGGCTGTAAGAGCTTAAACTAACTATTGCATACATTTTGGCTCTAGATTTACCTTTTGTATTTGTCCATGATGAAGAAAAGGCGTACATAGAGCTGGATTTGTTAAGCTTCTCTATTCACAAGGAGGTCAAATGATCCCTCCTGAGAAAGAGTCAGTTAACATTCCTCTTTTGCAAGTCAAATGTATTTTGGTTTGGAAGTAGTATATGTTGTTTAAGAGGGTCTATTTTCCAGAAAAAAATGTTATTCTCTTGTTTCTATACACAAAATTTTGCCACTTCATGTCGTTCATGTTTCCTTTTAGTTAGTTGTGACCAATATTGCTTAAGTTCCCTTTCAACAAACTAATTGCCAAAAAAGCGATGAGAAGAATTTTTTGATTCATTTAAAATATATAATATATAATACAAGATTTTGAAAAGAGGGCTCACACTGTGGCAAAAAAGGTGAAGGGAAAGAAATGGCAATGAGAAAAATATCGCTTTATCTTCTTGCTAGGAGTGGGTGGTTAAAGAGACACGACAATTGCCTATGAAGGAAGAAGCAGGAGGGAAGTAGCGTAAAAATTCAAATCACATATTGTCATGTTTGACGCACCATTTTTAATTAAAACAATTATTTAATAACTATGCATTTGTTGCTCCGTGGCAACGCACGTGCATGCATTCAGCTAGTAGTGGTAGTAGATAGATAGTAGATATACCTCATGCATGCGATTAATACAATGCGGCTTCGCATAATCTGAACCTACGGTGAGAGCTCGTGTGTTTCTCTGGCAATCCAAGATCGACTCGTATACGGTACACCTACGCGCTACGCTCGAGTCGATCATATAAGTCAGCAGGGGCCGAGCGCCCAAGTTCGTTCGCACCATCGGTTGCATTGCCACCCATCACCGTATAGCCCATCGATCCATCAGTGCGTGTTACGAGTTCATCAGGACGCGGCGCATCATCCGTCCGACGATGGCGTGGGAGAGCGCGGTGCAGACACTCGACGAAGGCGGCAAGGCGTTCACGAAGGGGGCAGAGATTCTGCGGCAGTTCGCCTCCGTCACGGAGGCGGAAGTTGCGGCGGGGAAGCCGGTGCCCATGACGGAATTCGACTCCGTGGCCGCGCTCGCCGAGGAGACCGCCCTCCGGCTGCTCGATAGGGCAGCCAAGGAGGCGGAGGCCGGCGAGCAGACCGCCGCGGCGTTCGCGCGTAGGCCGGGGGCCAAGAAACTGGCGGAAGCGCGCCGCAGGCACGCCGCGTCCGTCGCCGGGCTGAGGACGCAGGCCGCGGAGTTCGCCGCTTTCAGGCGCCGGATGGCCTCGCTGCCGGTGGTGGAGGAGCTCGATAGCTCGGAGTTGGGGCCGCGTGGAGGCTCGACGGCGGGAGTCGAAGGAACCGGTCGCGGGGAAGCCAGAACAAGGAAGCCCAACGCAAGATACCTTGGGGACGAGTGGAGCTCCTGAGCCCGCCGGCCGGCCACCCAACTGATTTCATCCGATCTACCGGAATAAGAGATCATGCCGTTTTGTTAGTTTTCTGTTCAAAGTTCAAACTAGATTATCGGTCGTTTGTTACTTCTGTGTTCAAAGTTCAAACTAGATCTTCGGTCGGTTTCAGATGATGCATTTATATAGCTTGGGAACAGCGATAAGTTTGTTGCACGTGTACAACGTATGAGCAGTGAAATTCTGATGCTGCATTTTTTTTCTTTTAAAACGAAGCAAAAGATTTACCATTTTCATTGATTAAGAGAGAACTTTAAGAGGTTAAGGCCATGGCCGAATTACAACAATCACTCACGCGGCATTATGTTACTCAAGTGCCTCGCGCCCGCCATGATCCAAAGCAACGTCTCCTCTTCAGTCCTAGCGATATGACTCCAACTGGGCCGGCGGTATTACGAAAGATCCGCGCATTCCTCCCATTCCACAACTTCCAAGAGATAAGAAGCATCAAGGAAGCAAGTCGTCTTCGTGATTGGGTCTTCTTGGTAGCATTATGGCTCCACCACTTTTTAACGAAAGTCGTGTCACTCCAATCAGAAGGATGCACATCATGGAGATCCAGTCAATCTTTGATCATGCGCCAAACTCTTATAGTGTATCTGCATTGGAATAGAAGGTGGACCGCCGACTCTTGAACCTGCTTGCATAGGGGACAAAGGTTACAGTTTGGCCACCCACGACGTTAAAGCATATCCGTTGTTCAAATCCTATTGTTGATTGCCAACCAAGCGAAGGACTTGCATTTAGGAGACGCCCAAATTTCCAAACGGTCGGTATCATGTCCGTGTTAGTATGACCAAAGAACTGCGCCTTGTAGGCTGACATCGCCGAGTAGTGTCCATCAGTGGTGAACTTCCAAGTGATAGTGTCGGGCGTGTCGATGTCGAGGTGGATATGGGAGACCTTCTCCCAAAGGGTGACAAACTCAGAGAGGTGTTCGGCGGTGATGCCGCGAAGAATGTCCACCTGGTAAGTCTAGAAGTTGTCATGCAGAGCCATTCGAACCGAGCAATTCTTCTCCGACAATTCATATATTTTAGGGGCCATGTCTTTGGGCCTAATCCCATCGAGCCAAGGAGACTTCCAAAACTTGGCACACAAGCCATTGCCAACTTGGACCTTGGTAGCTGCGACAAAAATAACTCGTCTCCCTGCACGTACGACATTGAGCAGAACGCGAGACAAAGCCGGTGACAGCAGGGCCGAAACCCAACATGTGGAGCGAAGCGGGAAACCAAGGTGTAGAAGTAGGTCGAGGAGGAAGTCAAAGGCTTTTTTATGTCAAGTTCGAAGAGCAACGCCGGTTTTTCTATGATGGAAGCGTCTCGCGAGATTGCGCACATACATGAAGTTGTCATGGATGCATCTTCTTTTAATAAATGCGCTTTGGGCATGTGAGACCAGCTCATTCATGCGCGAGGCAAGCCGGTTGGACATCATCTTAGCAATTAGCTTATCGACGACATGGATAAGACTGAGAGGACGAAAATCACCGATGTCCTCGGCACCATCTTTCTTCGGAATGAGAGCAATGCCGACAGAGTTCAACCAACAAAAATGCGTAGCATGGAGATCAGAGAAATGGTTGATGGCAAGCATGATGTCCAGCTTGATAGTATCCCAACATGCCTCGAGAAAGGCACCCGTGAATCCATTGGGGCCAATGCCTTGTCGCTAGGCATGAAAAACACAGCTCTCTTAGCTTCCTCCTCTCTTAGCTTCCTCCTCGGTGAAGGCCTCTCCCAATACATGAAGGTCACAATTGGGCGTGGGAATGATCCCCCAATTGATGTCAATGTCACGTGAATGGCCTTTTTTGCGATGTTCTGAAAGTGGCGGTGGACAATGTTTTTCTTGCGCTCGTGCTCGGTGACCTAGCCATTGTTGTGCTTGAGGCGGTGAATGATTTTTTTTCTCCTTCTATGGTTCACACGTAGGTGAAAGTAACGAGTGTTGGCATCTCCTTTTTTGAGGTTAGCGATTCTGGAGTTTTGACGCTTCCTAGCCTTCTCCAACACGGCAAAGCTAATAATTTTTTTCTTAAGCCTTTTACGGTTATCACTTTCTTCTGGACTAAGAACTCTTTCCTCTTGCGCTAAATCAATGTGGAGGATGACTTTGAGAGCTATGTGGAGTTGCACCTTCAAGTAGGCAAAGAGGGTCTTTCCTCAAGCAGGCAATTTTTGGCTTGTCTTCTTGAGCTTGTGGGAGAGCCTTTAATAGGGCTTAACAGTTTTGATTCCTCACTTCAAGCATCACTGATCACCTGTTGAAAGCCCGACATTTGTCGAAATAGGCTTTCACCCCGCTATGTTAATATAACAACCACCCAATACAGCAAGAAGTCCAACGCTGGGGCAAACAGCACAATTACGCACAAAAGAAAAACAAAAGAAAAATAAGAGAAAGAGCCCCAACACAATCACGCACAAAAGAAAAACAAGAGAACAATAAGAGAAAGAAATGCCAGCAGCACCGGATCAGCGAAAGTTGTAGTACCCGCAACCGCTGCGCCCACCAGACATCCACCACGCTCCAATGCCATCGAGTCGCCACGTACCAAGCAACACCTACAAGAAGGACTGCGACGACGACGACGCTGCTGCCCGACGAATCCTATAATTTCTCCCAGTACACGGAGGAAAGCGGAGGAGAGGTACTCCCGACGCCATTCAAGAAGGATGGTGACGCCAGCAGGTGACCCATATCTGGGCCCAAAAGGCCATGCGCCCGATAGACACCGGGGCACTGCCCACTGAGGAGCACCGTCGCCGGAGACCACCGCTCGAGTTGAGGAACCACGAGGGAAGGAAGAAGGGGGCCGCCACCGCCGGCCTCGCCACGGGGGCAACGCCAGCCGGCGACAGCGGCAGGAGGAGGAGTGGAAGACAGGGGCTAGGCGGCGAGGGGAGGGAGGGCCGCCCCGATGGCCCCGAGCGCGGGGGGTACGGGGAGAGGAGTTCCTCTCAGCCTCGTCCTTTGGAAGCCCGGCATTTTCAAAGCGGAAGGACTTCGGTCTCTAGGGCCCATCACCTTTAGCAAGCAAAAGGGGACAATGGTCAGATAAAGATGATGAGAGGACATGAAGTTGAGAGGATAATGCTGCATCTTCATCTCGGAAGTTTAGAAATTGCACCTGAACTGAACTTAAACCGCAACAAATCATACCGTAAAAAGGCCACACAAACGCTAGCGATCCAAACTTATCACACACAACACGTATTCACATATTCTAAGCAACATCAACCAGCAGTAAGCATTATACAAAACCAAACCATCTAAAACATCAGACGCCACATTGGTAGACAAAGATCATCGGCACTCACATATATACACACACATTTCCAGATCCAGAGCGAAGGATCTCAGCTGTCCTGCAGCTGAGCAGAGCGGCTGGTCAGAGGGACGTAGCGAACAGAGGCATCGTTGCGGACGCTGGTGGATCCGTCGGCGCTCTTGTCAATCACCTGCAGGTCCTGAGAGTATGTGCCAACGGGTATGACCATCCGCCCGCCAGGCTTCAGCTGCTCCAGCAGTGGCCGAGGGATCTCAGGTGCCGCTGCGCCCACATGAATAGCATCGTATGGCGCCGCATCCGGCCAGCCAAGCCTTCCATCTGTTGTTTTGAGAATTGCAATAAGACAACTTAAGCTCCATATGCTTTGGACTTCCAAAGAAATATTTGCTTTATGATAGTATGCATATGAGCATATCCAAATATGACTATCGAGAAAAAAATATGACTAGACGGCTAGACCAACCAACTAAAGTTTGGAGGCTATGAAACGACCAGCGCAAATTAAATTTCATTGATGTATTGAATGGCTCAACAGACCATAGTACATCAACAAGCATACCTGAAACATGAAAAGAAAGTGAACCATCCTTCATTAGTGCTGCTGCAGCACTCCGTTCGACATTTTCAGTAGAAGCAACAACGAGTTCAGGAATGTGTTCAATCCCCACTGCGCGACCTTCTGGTCCGACCATCATTGCAAAGCAAGCAGTCAAGTAACCACTGCCTATGATAGGAATACACGAAGATGGCAGCAGTTAGGACAAAATCTCAGTTGGACAAAGTTGTATTTGAAGGTACTAACAGAGTGACAGTGTATCAGGCTGTGAGCAACAACAAACCTGATCCAACGTCCAGAGCATGCATGCCTGGCTGTAAATAATCCTTCAACAGTTCTAAGCAGGTTGCGTGCATGTGAGGAGCAGATATTGTTGCATTGTAACCAATAGGCATAGGACTGTCGGTGTAAGGGGTAAAGCCCTCCGGTACAAATAAGGCTCGGTCGATAGTTTCCATAACTTCTGCCACTTTATCGGTTCGAACAACACCATACTGTTTCAGGTATTCAACCAGAGCGTTGTTCTTCTCCAGTGATCCTTCAGCCCAAAATTGCTGCAAGTTAAACAACAGATGCTGAGATGTATCCCTCATAGGTAAACTCCGGTACTTGGAGTCACTGAGCAGCAACGAATATGTGCTTCACTAAAACATTCAGTGTGCCAGAAATATATGATGATCGCGGATTTCATTACATTGATATTGCATAACACCGTCGCATTTGCTAGGAGTAAATTGCCCTTTCCCCCCGCAAATTTTTTTTTTGCCCTTTACCAAAATAAAATGTTTGTTGGCACATAATTCCTAGTTTCTGCAACAGACAAGCTACCTGCATAACATGGTTAGGTTCATATTTAACCTATATTATCACACTCAAGGTGCCACGCTTGCAGAAGATAGCTAACACTAACGAATTTTCAGCACCAACCACTAAAAAAATCAGTACCATGGCTTCACTCATAGCTGGACCAAGTTCACCGCCATATTCCTGTGCTCTCCAGCCCTCAAAATCATAATCGCTCTCCTTTAGCACTCTACAAGACTAAAATCCACCGATCAGCTAGAGCCCTCCCGATTTCCAAATCTCTCTCGAGTCCAAACGTGCAACTCAGCTCTCTCCTGAATCGGCTTAAACTCGAGGGTGCCAGTTAATTAATCATCCAATTTGCCGCAGCAATCGTCAAACAGTCATATACGGTGGCAGTACAACAAACAAAAAGGGGGGAACGAGGGTAGGGCGTCGCGTGTGCTGCTACGTACCGCCATCCAGTGGTACGGGGAGCAGCGCCGAAGCTGCGGCGGCCTCGGGGGCGCGGGCGCGGCGAGGAGGTGGTGGAGGAACCGGCGGCGGGCGGCCGTGGAGGGCAACAGGAAGCGGGACGAGGACGGGGAGGCTGCGGCGGCAAGGGACATGGCGCTGGCGCGTAGTGGAACCCCGCTATAAGAAGCGGGAGGGCCGAACAGGTGTGGGGAGCTCGGCCCGCCGTGGCAGTGCGGAGGAGCCTCGTCTCGACAGGTGGTGGCGCCGCCGTTCTTTCTAGTCCAAGCGTGGCTGCGCCGTATGCATCCAGAGACCACCACTCTTTTTCTTTCACGGGCCAGTCACACGTCGCGCGTGCTCTGCTACCCCCAGCGCGGAGGATTTTAAAAGGCCAGTAAAATCCACGGGAAAATTGTACGAAATTGGCTGCAGACTTGGGGAACAAAACCCCAGTTTACAGACTTGTGAATCAGGGCGGCAGTGTTATTTAACTGAACTGGTTTGTTAGGGTGACACAAACAACATTCTCGTTACAAGATTAATTATGGATTGCTTCAGGCGCCTTGTCTATCCATCTGTGTCCGAGACAGGTACCAAGAAGGCTAGCTAGAAGTCCAGAAGAAGCTGTGGCAAGACTCGCTCCAGGTGGGTGGGCTCAATTGTGGTCGCCCCCTCTGCTTCAGCGATAACAGCACAGCGCTGGACAGCCTCTGCAAGATAGAATTCATAGGTTAACTGCATAAGTGGAACCAAATGTTACTTGTTATTAGCATGAGCTGGTGTGATATTTTTCGTCAATATACAGACCTGCGACAAACATCCGAAGAAGTTCGCAGCTCACTTGCAGTGCACTTGCATTAGCTGCGCAAATTAAACAAACTAAGCATCATGAACAAGGTGCAGGAAAGCTTTATGTTGGAAATCATTTTGATATCTTTGGTTTGAGTTATCCAAAGGAACCTAAGGGCAGAAATTCATTTGTTTTCGGCTATTTTTTCCATTTTCGATCAAGGGGTTGATAAACAATCGAACAGTGAACATGATAAATGTGTCAATATAAACATAGTATGGGTAAAAACTGGCACAGATAGCTGCAACATGCATGAAAACTGTGCACGCAACTACTACTAGCTTGAAAGACAGAGAAACCGGACTAGGAAGGACCGAAGGACTCCATCAGTTTAATTTGCAGGTGCACGCGGAATCGACAGTCCACAGTGCCACTGAACTTCCAAGAACAAAGCATTGTTTATCATCGTAGAAAACAACATTTATTTACCAGAGGTACTCCGGTTCCTCCTTGACGTCTCCGCAGCAGGCTGCAATTAAAAACTGAAACATTCTCATCTGATGGAATGCTTGAAACAGGACAGTTTTGGGTGGGTTGGGGTAAGAGGGACAGGCAAGATAAGCATCTGAGATTAGATTGGGCCACGGATTCACCTCGATGTCTACGGCCTCGTCGACGGGGCCGCCCCTATCGGTCCGCCGGCTCCACACAAGCTTGAATATCGCGCGGATCAGATCCTGCTCAGGCCCCGACGGCTCTTAAAATCCAATATCCGGAAGAACAAAAAGGCCAGAGAAAAGGGCACATCCGATGGAGTAATTGAAGAGAGGGCGAGCTCACCGGATTGAAGGTCTCGTCGCGTGCCTCGCGCGTCTCTTCATGGAAATCTTCCATGGCGACTTGCGGTTTCGCCGGAGCGGCAGATGCAGGAGGGTGGGCGGGATGAGGGGAATGGGTTAGGGCGAAGGCGCGGGAACGGGTTCATTTCTGGGCCTACATGGGCCATTTCTTGAGCGCTAAGGCTTGGGTTGAGTTAAAAGTTGTTTTTTTCTACGAAATCACTAATTAATGAGCATTGGAGGGTTTTTTTAGTACGCCAATGACGTACCATATTTTTATAAAAGGAAAGAGAGTTAATTACAAGAAGCTCGTCTCCGATGCGAACAATCCGAGACGGGGTACACACTCCAACACCTAACTCGGATGCACCCTAAGCTAACTCCTCACAAATCTTTGTAGGCCTCCTACACCAATCCCGCGGCTCGCCATAGTGCGGTTTCATCAAGCACCAATGGATACGAGAGACGCCAGTTTCTGTTGTTCCGTCCTATTGAACATCCTAACGTTTCTTTGCTTCCAAAGGTTCCATGCCACCGCGCTGACCAAGGTGTCAAAGCCCACCTATCTGCTCCAGTGAACTTCTTCCTTTCCCTAAGCCACTAAGCTGAGAAAGTGTCCGCATGGGTCGTACCTTGCACATTTAGTCTGAGGAGGTCGAACACTCTATGCCACACTTCCTGCGTGAACGTACAGCTGGCAAGTATATGATCAGCATTGTCTTCGCTCTGCAAACATGTGTAACATGGTGACGGTTGATCTTGTAGTTCGTGCCTTGCTCTCCTGTAGGAGTTCCACAGCATGTACTGCAGCGCCAACTAGATGAATAACTTGCACTTAAGAGGTGCCCAATTTCTCCAAGTACAAGCCGCCACCGGGGATCTGGGAAGGCTCGAGCATAGGCAATCATAGATCAACTTTGCTGTGTAGCTCGCATTGGCCGACGCTGGCCAAGAGAATCTGTCTGGTTTGGCTAGGTCTCGACGCACAGTGGAGATCGCATGACAAAGATGCATGCATTGTAGCTGGCTCATGAATGAGGCGGTAGCGTCGCAGTCCCCCATCCATCTATCTTCAGTAAGAGCTTGTTGGACAGTGCGGCTGTTGACAACTCTTGTCTGCACCGATGCCACCAACAGTGGCGCAATATCCGACACCCCAAAGCCCCGTATCCACTTGTCTCTCCAGAACAAGAAGCTTTCACCACTTCCCACGGTAATGTTGACCATCGCGTCAAAGATAGCACGCGCGTTGGGATCCTCGATCATGGGCAGCCCTTGCCAAGGCATGCGTGGGTCAGTTCTCTTCAGCCATTCCCACCTCACTCGGAGTGCCAATGTCGGACCTTTCATGTTTCTGATCCCCAGCCCTTTAAGCTTCTTCGGTCGGCAAATCTTGTCCCACGCCACAAGGCATTGCCCTCCATTGGTCTTGTCTTTCCCTGCCCAAAAGAACGATCACATCCATACTGGTATTGTTAAAGAGATCAAAGCAACATCTTGATGTAGCACGGACTAGCGAGACACTAATTCGTGCGCGTAGATTACCCGATCTTCCACAGCGATGCAAGATCGGCAGTTCTTTCCCCGTCTTCCTCCTCGCAACCTCCAATAGCAATCTCTACCCGTGCACGAACAGTACGCGAACAAAGATAATGACCCCCTCGGATCAGCACGTAGGCGTCGATGTGATGATCAACCCTTTGTCGCTAATAGATTTCCTCGAAGGAAAATCACATAAAACACTCAAGATTGGATCGCCCTAAGATTGGACATTTTCTGAACCTTGTTCATAACTCACGAATAAAACTCAAAACTGCCCTTCCGTACATTGACAAAGCATTAGCTTTTATATGGCTTAATCTAACCTAGACTCCTGACAAATAAAAAAAACCAATTGGAAAGGAAAATAACTCACGTACCATACTAGCTAGCTAGTTGGTTGACAAAAACAAAAATAAGGATCCTAACAAACTTGTACTTGAATTCTGCCTACACAACATAACGTGGAGGTGTACGGAAATTCGGCTCCACGGAAGCTGGTGTTGATTCCTTCTTAATTTCCCATATTTTCTTGTAACGTGGCTGAACAAAATCTCTTGCCATCTTACCTGTACATGACTTCCCTTGCATCATTTGTTTTATCAAACATGCTCGTACACTTTTAGACTCCATGTGTACAGGACCATACACTGACATTCCAAACATGTCTCATGAATTCAATAAACGGGTCATATAATTGGTCTTTGGTTCGCTCATCACGGAATTGATTCTCGGTCCACATAATTGACGCATATGACCATCATTTCCTCGATGAAATCGAGCTGCGTGCATGGAATTATTTTTCATTGTTTTTTCAGGGCTTGACTCCTTAATTGGCTCAGCTTGGGTAGTATCAACAATCAACGGGACCATTCCTATATCATCCTCCCTCCCCTCAAACGGAACCGTCCTCGGTTTCGAGTCGGTTCTTAACATGATCTTCCTCTTCGGAACTTGCTGCTCTCTAGTGATTGCATTGTCCACCATTGGATTTAGCACGTGCTTCTTCCCACCATGCATGAATGTGTATGTGTTCAACCTTCCAGCATGCACAACATCATGATCGAACTGCCACGGTCTTTCTAATAGCAACTGACAAGCGTCCATCGGCAATACATCACAATCCACCTTGTCAATATAATCTCCAACAGCAAATGGCACACACACCTTATGTGTAATCTTTAATTTTCCGGAGTTGTATAGCCACTCCACATGGTGCGGTTTTGGATGCCGCCACATGGACAAACCCAATGCATGCACAATATCTTTACTAATGGCGTTTGTAAAGTTGTCGTCATCAATTATCATCTTGCATGCACGATCGTTGATCATGCATTGTGTCACTCGTGCCTCTCACAAACCCGTGCCTCTGTGAAAGAAAAAAAAAGAAAACTCATTTTTTTCGTTTCCGAGAGAAACGGTCATGCCTCTCGCAAAAGCAAAATCAAAACATGTTTTTCGTGAAAACAAATCCCGAATTTTTTTGTCTAAAAGCAAAGTGTGACGGTGGAAAACCGAAAAACTGAAGAAAAAACAAAAAAATCTAAAAAGCAAAAACGCGTGCGGAAAAATAAAGAAACAAAATCCAAAGGGAGCACGACCCATGACAACGGTTGAGAGCTCGCCATGTGGTGTGCTCTCAACCCACCCCAAGTGAGCCTTGGGGAAGCTCCCGAAGGAGCGCTCCTTCGTTAGTTGCTCCCCTTTTTCTGTTGTGTTTCAAACTCACGAGAGCTATTTCTTGCTTTAACGCTTTAAGCGAGATGATAGCTTGCTCTCGCTGAAGGGATTCGATTCTCGCGCAAGAAACTGAGCCGGCCCATCAACACACTTTTGAAAGAAAAGGAGGATGTAAGAGGTGCACAGGAGAGGGATCAATACCAGTACCTTCGAGAAGAAGACGACCCCTGCTAGCCAGTCTACCCACCTATCAGTCGTGGCTAGAAGTGGGGGGCGTCCTACTTGACTAACTAAAGCCGATTTTCTTAGGTTTCTTCTGTTTTTTTCTTCTCCATTTTTTATTCCTTTTGCATTTGTTTCTTCAGTTTTTTATTTTCTTTTTTCTCGGTTTATTTTGTTTCTTTTTTCGTTTTTCATTTCTTGGTTTTATTTGTTTCATTTTTGGCTTTCTCCGTTTTTCTTTCATTCTTTTTCATTGTCTTTCGCATTTTGTTACTTCATTTTTTATTTTCTCTATTTTCAGTTTTCTTTGCTCTTTTGGTTATTATTCTACATTTTTCATATGTCAACAACATTTTTATAAAACATGTCTAACATTTTTATTATATATTATACATTTTTTAATACATGGTCAACATTTTTTCTATACACATTTTAAACATTTTTCAAATACAAGATTACCATTTTTCCTACACGATTCTAAAAAATAATGCATGGTCAATATTTTCCGTATACATTTTTAAATGCTTGATTAATAGTTTTCAAGTAAAAACATTAACATTTTTAATACATGGTCAACAATTTTTCTTTTTTCATACACATTTAAAATTTTCCGAACGCTCGATTAATATTTCTCAAACACTTGTTCAACATTTTTTTTTTGCAAATGCTCGATTAATATGTTTATGTACATGATCAATTTTTTTTCTTCATTTAGTTAATACATGGTTAACATTTTTTCTATACACATTTAACATTTCCCATTTGTTTGATTAACATTTTTTAAATAGTCGATCAACATTTTTCTTCAAATGGTTGATCAACATTTTTATATACATGATAAAAAAACATCATTTTTTAATAAGCGATCAACATTTTATGTATACACGTTCAACATTGTCTGGACGCTTGTTCGATATTTTCAAATACTTGTTCGACATTTTTTTAATACTTATTAAACATTTTCAAATACTTGTTTATCATTTCCCAAATACTCGTTCAACAATATTCAAATACCCTTTCGACATTTTTAAATACTTTTTGTAGAGTTTTTTTAATAGATATTTAGAATATTTTAAAGTATAAACAAAAGTACAAAAAGGCAAAAAAACAAAAACAGAAAACAGAAGAAAAAAACATGTGGCCTGCTATGCGCGTGGGCCAGCCCATCTCGGTCCCCCCTTCAGCGAATCCGAAGATGGACTAGCTGAAGGCGAGATATAGGGACGCCCTTTAAAACTGGCTTGTACTAAAGTTCGATTGGGCTTCTTCTACTGTTTTTACTTTCACCCTTGCGGAGGTAAAAATGAATGCAAGTGCCTCCAGATCAATTCGGCAGTAATTGCATGTGACTCGACGACAGTGAAGGCACGCAAGGAGCAAATGCAATGATCATTGCAGAAATTAGAAAAATTCTTCAAACTAGTAGTGATATCTCTTTTATTTATTATTGTAGGGAATCGAATGTTGATGCCCACAATATAGCTAAAAATGCTCTAGAACTAGCTCCTGGCCGCCATGTGTGGCTTTTGGACCCCCCCCCCCCCCCCCCCCGAATTATGTAAACAATGTGGTGACGCAGTAATAAAGTTCGGGTTTTCACTAAAAAGGTAAAATTGAAAGAAAAAATGTGTGATTTTTTATATCCAATCATCAATTGTCAATATAGTACAGAGAACATCTGAAGCAAAAAATTACATGCAGGTCTGTGCACCACCTAGCAACGACGACTACAAGTATCCGCCCAAAAAAGGTAAACTTGCCATTTCTTATATAGTTCTGAAAAAACTTGTCATTTCTTGTTCATATGGAAAACCTGTTGGCTGAAAAGGCAAGTTGCCTCAAGTCCTCTTCCAGTTTTGAGATGCAAATGAAGTATAGTAGCAGAACCTAGTCGTAAAGTAAGTTTGAACTTTGAAGGTATAGTAGTAGCACCACCCCGCCGGCAGGCACAAAGTCATAACAACACTTGTTTCTAATCCTGCCATCAGTCTGCGTGGTTAGGCGTATTGTTGATTACAGCTGGCGTGATTAAGCTGCTCCCTTAAAGAGGTGGGTCACAACGGTCGGGAAAAGCGAGCACGACCACATTGTCATGACCATGGCCGATCGCTTTTGAAAGCAGTCTCTCTGCTCTGCTTCCGTTCTCTCGACATCACGAGGATATTTGCTCGTTCAAAGCCCCTTTGCGTTAACACGATTCCTTGTTTCTTCCATGGTCTAAAAGACACATCTGCACGACTGCACTTCTGACCCGGCAAGCCTGTCGCCGGAGCCGCCTAAGAGCAACTTCAATTGGCCCTTCGTTTGGGTCGGCGCGGACACAAAAAGCGGCCTAATGCGCCGTCCCAAACGGACGCGCGTCCGTTTTTCGTCCGCGGTCGACCCATTTCCGGCGCATTTTTTAGCCGGATTTACGTCGGCGTGGACACAAAACGGGCGCGCGCTCGCCTACTCCTCTCCCCGGGCCTACTGGTCTGTGGCACATTGGCCTTCCGGCTCACCCTGCGGTAAACAAGCAACCCTCCCGCCTCCTTCGTCGCCGACGCCGCCGTCCATTTTTTCCGGCGACTCTTCCAGCTGCCGCCGCCTCCACACCCGCCCAGCAACGCCGCCCCTTCCCCCGTCGCCCTCCGCCGCCGTTTTGCCGCCGGGTAGCATACTGCTTCCCACCGCTGCTTCCCCCACAGCACAGCCGCCCGCGACCAAGAAGCCGCCTCCGCCGCCCCTGCCACATCCGACCGGCACGCTCGTCGGACGCCGTCACACTCGTCGGACGTCGGCAGGGCAACTAGCTTGTCTGTGGGCGCCGCGACTCCCCTCGCCGGCTGTCTCCAACGTCGACGCCCGCAAACTATTCGACAGTTTGCCAAGGTACGAAATGGACTCCGCCGACGAGTTCTTTTTCCATAATTTCCTTTGTGACTCCGACGATTCGTCGTCCGACGACGATGAGGAGATATTGGCTGCCGTGTTGGTCCATCACCACCTCAACAGCCAGCGGCCGTTGTTCCGTGGCTCCATTCCGGGCCACCTTTCGGCGTTGAATCGCAACCGAGAGAGCGGACATTTCCTTCTCTGGAAGGACTACTTTGATACAACAAACCCGTTGTTCAAACATCACAAATTCCGCCGCTGGTTCCGTATGAGTAGGCATGTTTTCAACCGTATTAGAGAGGGAGTGGTCGGCTATGATGACTACTTCGAGTGGAAAGAGAATGCCGTCGGCAAGATTGGTTTCTCCTCTTATCAGAAATGCACTGCCGTACTAGAAAGGATGTCGAGCGTGCCTTTGGTGTTTTGCAATCTCGATGGGGCATCGTTCGGTATCCTGCTAATACTTGGAGCACGCAGAAACTGTGGGAGGTGATGACTGCTTGTGTGATCACGCACAATATGATCGTAGAAGACGAGCGCCCGGAACGTCTGTACGATCAAGGTTTTCAGTTTCAGGGTGAGAATGTTGTGCCTGAACATGGAGTAGCGACAACATTTGAGCAGCTCACTCAATTTCATGAAGACATGCGTGATTGGGAAACTCACGTGCAACTGCAAAATGATTTGGTTGAGCATATGTGGGCTCATGTTGGCAACCAATAGATGTATCTTCTTTTATTCGTTTGCAAAACTATGTAAAACATTTTTATTTGTACTTGGCTTGTAAAACTATACTTTTTATTTGGACGGCCAGACTTTTTGGCTATTACATTTTCATTTGACAATATGTTAAATGCAAATCATGTAAAATTAGGTGGCCAGCCGGCCACGCCGGCACATATGGATCGGCGCATTGGACGTGCTGCCAACCCATATCAAAAACAGGATGGACGCCGAGCGGGCGGCCGATCCAAACGGACAAAAAGAAGACGAGGACGGCCCGTTGGAGTTGCTCTAAATAGCACGGCCAGATAATTTATCTTGTAGGAGTAGTACCTGTAAAGGGTAATAGGAGCGACGATTTTTGTGTGCTAGTGCAGTTTAGGCGCCTCCGAGTTCCGAGATCAGATCGCATCGGCACATACTGTCAGCGTCAATCCACTCACATGTCTCTCATCCGGGACATGGGCCTCGCTTGTCTGCTAGCTTCCCAGGCCGGGACATGGGCGCCGGTGACACTGTGACAGTTGACCAAACACCCAGGATATAGTAGTTTTTTTCCAGCATTCGTCCATGGTACGTGGCGCGAAGCTTCTGGAAGGCGAATACCTCAGCTCCAATCATGCCGCTGCAGCGTTTAAAAATGATTTGCAACATTGGTGTTTTATAGTACTCACTCCCATCCAACCAACCTTAGGCCAACTCTACCGCGCGAACCCCACCTTGTTCGGCCCCGTCTGTTTGGCGTAAAACGGACAAACGAGACGGCCCAGCGCGCGACGGCCCGGACCCATCTGGTTTATTTTGTGTCCACGCCGACCCATTTCAAGCGCAAACTTGCCCCGGGTTTGGGGCGCGGCGGACACCAAACGAACGCTTCGAACGTCCGCGTCGGGGCCGCGTGGCAGGCGGCTACCTACCTCCCACCCGTCCACATCAATGCGCACGCGCAGGCGGCCCCGCCTATCATCCGCCCAGGCGAACGGTCGCAGTCCTTCTTAAATGGGACCTGTGGACCGGTCGTCGTCCACGCTGCCCCACTCCACCCCGCGGCCTCCTCGAAACCCGACAACCCCAGACCCCCAAACCCTAGCCTCGAGCTCGCCGGCCGGCCGCCTGCAGCCATGGGGCTATGGAATTACGGCCGCAAAAGCACGACCGCGAGGCTGGCTCCTCGTCGGGACGCCGCCGCGGCTCCGTCAAGAAGGAGGAGCCCGCATCGCCATCGCCACCGCGTCGGGCCCCGCGCCGTCCGCGTTCTTCATCGCGCCCACGGTCGCCGGCGAGCGCGACCGACACTACATCGAGGCGGCCGTATGCCGCCGTTATTGGGAGACGAGGACGCCGCTACCCTAGAGCGACGTCCACCTCCCCAACAACTGGCACCTGTCGGCCGACCGCGTGTCGATCCCGCCGGTCCCGCTCAGCGGCCGTCCGCGCTGCCAAGAGATCCAGCGCCCCGCCGCCTCCTCCCGGACGACCTCTACTACGACGAGAGGTACGCCCCCGACTCGCCATTGTGGGACACTTGGTTCCGCGATGAGCACGACATGTGGCGGGCGTCCTTCTTCGCCGGCACGTCGACGGGGCCGCGGCGGCCACGTGAGCCCCGAGCGGCTCCCCGGGCGCGCGGGCGTACGCGGGTGCGCAGCCTGACGCCCACGCCGTCGCCGTCTCCATCGCCACCCCCACCTCCTCGCATGACAGCGGAGGATGAGGCCCGACTCATGGCGCGTGTGCTGGAGGACTCCATGCACACGCACGACGAGCGCCAATGGGAGGGCCTCGAGGAGATGACGGCCCTCTCCGCGGCCGGCGACGTCGCCATCCCCGAGCTGGAGAAGGTGCCGAAGGAGGAGGTGGTGGAGGAGCCGCCGGTGGCCGCGTTCCACCCTGACCTGGTGGGCCACGGGTGGAGCTGGTCGTGCACCACTGAGCAGATGGCGGCCACCGTGGGGGGCGTGAACTGGTGTGACGCCCGGGTAATTAAGCTACAGTAAAACTTTGTAAATGATGCCACGTCACCTCGATTACTGTTGCTAATATTGCGTTAGTTCGAAACCGATTCAAATTCAAATTCAAAATCAAGCGAACAGCAAAAGTTTTCAAACGCTAAAACAAAAATGTTCTAAATGTGTCGGATAAATCATAGGTAATTGTGGTGGCGAAACCAAACTTTGACGAAGTGTTTAAAGGCTCTACAATAATTAAAACAGTAGGTAAAACAATTAAGTAAATACCTTTTATAGTTAATATGACATTTAACTAATTTAATTTGGCACTAAACTTTCTATGGCCCTGGTCTAACTTGATATGCTAATCTAGGTGCTAAAGGTGTGTTTTAAAAAACTAAAATAATTAGATTCTAAACTATAAACAGAAAAAGAAAAGTAAAACAAAAACAAAACAAAGCAAAAAAAACGAAGCAACACCCCCCTCCCCTGGGCCGTTCAGCCCAGCAGGGCACCAGGCCATTAGGCTGGCCCAGCTGCGCCCCTGCATAACCCCCCACCCCGCAACCCTAGCCCACTACACCCCGGTTCCCCCACGATCCCCCACTCTCCCTCGTTCCCTCCCCGCGTCGTCACCCACGAAGACCACACACACACACGCATATGCACGGAGGAGGGGCGCCCCTGTTCGCTCCCCTCCTCTCGGAGCGCCCGCGCCCGAGGACAGTCGCCGCCCGCCGGCGCCGAGCGCCGCCCTCCGGCTTCCTCCTCGCGGCTCCCTTCCTCTCGCGCCTCCACGTCCTCCGACGCTGCCGCCCTGTCGCCCGACCCTGATGCATCGCCGCCCCGCCGCGCCTTCGTCCTCCTCCACGGCGTCGCCTCGCTGGACGCCCCCGTCGCCTCGACGCGCCGGACCCCATCGCCGGACCTCCCCATCCTCTCCCTCGCCGGACTACCCCAAGCCTCAACGCCCTCTTCCCGACAACGTGGGTGAGGACCTCGTCCTCCTCCCCTGTTCCGCCCTCTTAGCCGTAGAGCGCCGCCGCTCACTACACAGAGGCCGACCTAGGCACCCCCCTCGTGCGTTGCCTCTCCGGCACCGCTGTTGCGACGCCGCGCCCGACGCCCGTGCTCGCGCCGCCCGCGTAGTCCTGCCGCTGCTCGGCTCCCGCCTCTGCCTCCGCCGCGTCGCCCTGCCCCGCTGCGCTCCACCGTCGTCGCCCGCCCCCCCCCTCGCTGGTCGATGCCCCACTCCTCGCGGCTCCGGTCGACTGCGCCGTGGCCGCCGGCGCGCGCCCTCCTGGGCGACCGAGTGCTCCCCGCACCCTGGTGGCCTAGGGCACGCACGCCCGCACCCGTCGCCCGCTAGGCCACTAGGGCCGTTGACAGCGGGGCCCGCCCCTGAAAACGAAAACGGAAATAAATTAATTAAAAATGGAAGGAAAATAATAATAATTAAGTTAATTAATTAATTAATTGCTTAATTAATCTAATTAAGTTTGTTTAATTAATTTAACGTTAATTAATCTGTTTAAGTTAGAACTAATTGATTTAGTTATCTCTGGAGACTATGACAGGGGGGCCCACTGGTCACTTTGACTAGTCAACAGTCAAACTTTGACTGCTGACTCAGCCCCCTGTCCCCACCAGTCAGCCCCACGTGTACACCTTTGGGTACACTTATGTGTACCCGTAGCATTTAGCTAGTTAATTTTCGAATTAATAATAACCCCAAAAATTGATTAAAACTTTGAAAATTAATATAAAATAAACCGTAACTCCGATGAAAATGTTTTCTACATGAAAGTTGCTCAGAAAAATCCAACGAATCTGAATACGCGGTCCGTTCATCTCTCACATGCCCCTAGCATGCTGAACATGGAACATTCCCCCTCCGGTCATCTGTTTGATATAGGTCCGGAACCGGGAATACATTCCCGGTTGAATTCCCCCTTCACCTTTATTGTGTAGCCATACGTTAGGTCACACCCGGCACAACATATTGCCATGTTATTGCTTTGTGATGCTTTTGATTGCTCCGTTATTTATTGTGTTCCCCCTCTGTTACTTCTTTCCGGTAGACCCTGAGACTGCCGGCGACCCCCAGTTCGACTACGGTGTTGACGACCCGTTCTTCTTGCCAGAGCAACCAGGCAAGCCCCCCCTTGATCACCAGATATCGCCTATTCTTCTCTATACTGCTTGCATTAGAGTAGTGTAGCATGTTACTGCTTTCGGTTAATCCTATTCTGCTGCATAGCCTGTCATTGTTGCTACAGTTGTTACCCTTACCTGCAATCCTAAATGCTTAGTACAGGATGCTAGTGTTCCATCAGTGGCCCTACACTCTTGTCCGTCTGCCATGCTATACTACTGGGCCGTGATCACTTCGCGAGGTGATCACGGGTATATACTATATACTTTATATACATGACACATGTGGTGACTAAAGTCGGGTCAGCTCGTTGAGTACCCGCAAGTGATTCTGATGAGGGGCTGAAAGGACAGGTGGTGTGATGCCCGAATAATTAGGCTACAGTAACCCCACGTTAACGATGCCACGTCGCCTCAGATTACTGTTGATAATCTCGCGTTAGTTCAAAACGATTCATATTCAAAATTTGAATTTAAGTTAAACAATTAAAGTTTTCAAAAGTAAAAACTAAATTCTTCCTAATGTGTCAAATAATCCTTAGTAAATGTTGGTGGATAAATTATCTTTTAATAAAATATTTAAATGCACTAAAGTAATAGAAATGACCGCAAAAATAAATAATTAGACGCCTTTTATAAAGTTATAATAATAAAACTAAATTAGTAGTGTGCCAAAATAATTGTGGCAGTGGACTGATTAGCAATACTAATTTAGGTGCTGACTGGGTATTTTATAAAACTAAAATAAAAGAAACTTTAAATGAAAACAGTAAAGGAAATAAGTAAAAGAAATAAAAGACAACCCCCCCGACTGGGCCTTGGCCCAGTTGGCCGAAGGAGCCAGTCGGCCCAGCCGACCCACTCCCGCACCCCCCTGGCCTACTAGGCCTCCTCCCCTCCCCGTAACCCACCGACACCCCACTCCTCCCCCCTCGAAATATCTTCCCCCCTCTCTCCCGATTGGATCGGGATCGAGAGGAGGAGGCCGCCGACGCCGCCCGGTACCGCCTCGCCCTCGTCCATCGCCGCCCGGACTCCCTCGCCGGCCTGCTTCATCTCCGTCGCGACGTCCCCGTCCCCCCACCACGAGCCCCGCTGCCCAGTCCCCTACTTCCCCTCGTGAGCCCCCTCTCCTCGTCTCTCGCTCGTCCCTGCATCGTCGCGCCCCGCCCGGCGTGCCCCCGCGCGCGCACGCCCGAACCTTGCCTCGCTCTGCCGCTTCACTCGCCGCGGCCTCGTCCCGGGCAGGCGCGCGCCAGCGCCCGCCGTGGCCACCACTCCGGCCGCTCGTTGCGCTCACCGCGGCCCTGCCGCGCCCGCGCCTCCCTTGCCCTGCTCCGCCTTGCCACCCGCTTCCCCTCATTCTCCCCGGTCACCGCCAGTCGCCGCCGCCCCTGGCTTCTACTGCTGTGCGCCCCCGCTCGCCCCCCTTGCAGCCCCGCTGCTCCGGCCGCGACCACAGTCGCCGTGCGCCCACAGTCGCCGTGCGCCCACGCCCGAGCACCCTTGGGCGTGCGCCGATCGGGCAGCGCCCGTTGCCCGTTCGCCCGTGCCCGTTTGGCCCTATGGGCCACTGCCCAGTGGGGCCCCCCGCCCCACGCCCCTCTGTTAAAAAAAAGAGAAGAATAAATTTTTTTAATTAATTAATTAATTAACTTAATTAGATCTGTTAAATTAACCTGATTAACTCTGATTAGATAACCTAATAATTAATTAACTAATTAATTATATTTAGTTAAACTGTGACTATGACAAACGGGACCCACACGTCAGTTGACTAGTCAATGCCTCTATTGACTGCTAACGTCATGCTGACGTCAGCGTGCACTGTTCTGGATAATGTTGGATTAAAATAATTAAATAAATGCTAAAAAGTGATTTAAATCTTTTAAAATCAATATAAAATAAACCGTAGCTCGGATGGAAAAACCTTGTACATGAAAGTTGCTCAGAACGACGAGACGAATCCGGATACGAAGCCCGTTCGTCCGCCACGCGTCCCTAGCATAGCAAACCTGCAACCTTCCCCCTCCGGTTCATCTGTCCGTAAACGCGAAACACCGGGGATACTTTCCCGGATGTTTCCCCCTTTCGCCGGTATCACCTACTACCGCGTTAGGGCACATCTAGCACTGCGTTTGTCATGTTATGCTTTGTGATGCTTTGGTTGCTCTGTTATTTATTGTGTTCCCCCTCCATTACTTCTTGCCGGTAGAACCCGAGACCGCTGTCGGTACCCCTGTGATCGACTACATCGACGACGAACCCTTCTATTGCCAGATGAACCAGGCAAGCCCCCCCCCTTGATCACCAGATATCGCCTATTATTCTCTATACTGCTTGCATTAGAGTAGTGTAGCATGTTACTGCTTTCGGTTAATCCTATTCTGCTGCATAGCCTGTCATTGTTGCTACAGTTGTTACTCTTACCTGCTATCCTACTGCTTAGAATAGGATGCTAGTTTTTCCATCAGTGGCCCTACATTCTTGTCCGTCTGCCATGCTATACTATCGGGCCGTGATCACTAGGGGGGTGAACACGGGTATATACTATATACTTTATATACATGACACATGTGGTGACTAAAGTCGGGTGAGCTCGTTGAGTACCCGCAAGTGATTCTGATGAGGGGGCTGAAAGGACAGGTGGCTCCATCCCGGTAGAGGTGGGCCTGGGTTCCTGACGGCCCCCGACTATTACTTTGTGGCGGAGCGACAGGGCAGGTTGAGACCACCTAGGAGAGAGGTGGGCCTGGCCCTGGTCGGCGTTCGCGGATACTTAACACGCTTAACGAGATCTTTGTATTTGATCTGAGTCTGGCCATTTGGCCTATACGCACTAACCAACTACGCGGGAACAGTTATGGGCACTCGACGTCGTGGTATCAGCCGAAGCCTTCGTGACGTCAGCGACGGAGCGGCGCGCGCCGGATTGGACTGGAACGCCTGCTAGGCTAGGTCTGCTTTCGGCCACCCTCGCAACATGCAGGTGTGCAATGGGCGATGGGCCCAGACCCCTGCGCCATAGGATTTAGACCGGCGTGCTGACCTCTCTGTTGTGCCTAGGTGGGGCTGCGACGTGTTGATCTTTCGCGGCCGGGCATGACCCAGAAAAGTGTGTCCGGCCAAATGGGATCGAGCGTGTTGGGTTATGTGGTGCACCCCTGCAGGGAAGTTTATCTATTCGAATAGCCGTGTCCCTCGGTAAAAGGACGACCCGGAGTTGTACCTTGACCTTATGACAACTAGAACCGGATACTTAATAAAACACACCCTTCCAAGTACCAGATATAACCCGGTGATCGCTCTCTAACAGGGCGACGAGGAGGGGATCGCCGGGTAGGATTATGCTATGCGATGCTACTTGGTGAACTTACCATCTACTCTCTTCTACATGCTGCAAGATGGAGGTGGCCAGAAGCGTAGCCTTCGACAGGATTAGCTATCCCCCTCTTAATCTGGCATTCTGCAGTTCAGTCCACCGATATGGCCCTTTACACATATACCCATGCATATGTAGTGTAGCTCCTTGCTTGCGAGTACATTGTATGAGTACTCACGGTTGCTTTTCTCCCTCTTTTCCCCCTTTCCTTTCTACCTGGTTGTCGCAACCAGATGCTGGAGCCCAGGAGCCAGACGCCACCGCCGCCGACGACTCCTACTACACCGGAGGTGCCTACTACTACGTGCAACCCGCTGACGACGACCAGGAGTAGTTTAGGAGGATCCCAGGCAGGAGGCCTGCGCCTCTTTCGATCTGTATCCTAGTTTGTGCTAGCCTTCTTAAGGCAAACTTGTTTAACTTATGTCTGTACTCAGATATTGTTGCTTCCGTTGACTCGTCTATGATCGAGCAATTGTATTCGAGCCCTCGAGGCCCCTCGCTTGTATTATGATGCTTGTATGACTTATTTTATTTTTAGAGTTGTGTTGTGATATCTTCCCGTGAGTCCCTGATCTTGATCGTACACGTTTGCGTGTATGATTAGTGTACGATTTAATCGGGGGCGTCACAGGTGGCTCCATCCCGGTAGAGGTGGGCCTGGGTTCCTGACGGCCCCCGACTGTTACTTTGTGGTGGAGCGACAGGGCAGGTTGAGACCACCTAGGAGAGAGGTGGGCCTGGCCCTGGTCGGCGTCCATGGTTACTTCAAAATAACACGCTTAACGAGTTCTTGATAATTGATCTGAGTCTGGCCATTTGGTCTATACGCACTAACCAACTACGCGGGAACAGTTATGGGCACTCCACGTCGTGGTATCAGCCGAAGCCTTCTTGACGTCAGCGACGGAGCGGCGCGCGCCGGATTGGACTGGAATGCCTGCTTGGCTAGGTCTGCTTCCGGCCGCCCTCGCAACGTGCAGGTGTGCAATGGGCGATGGGCCCAGACCCCTGCGCCATAGGATTTAGACCGGCGTGCTGACCTCTCTGTTGTGCCTAGGTGGGGCTGCGACGTGTTGATCTTTCGCGGCCGGGCATGACCCAGAAAAGTGTGTCCGGCCAAATGGGATCGAGCGTGTTGGGTTATGTGGTGCACCCCTGCAGGGAAGTTTATCTATTCGAATAGCCGTGTCCCTCGGTAAAAGGACGACCCGGAGTTGTACCTTGACCTTATGACAACTAGAACCGGATACTTAATAAAACACACCCTTCCAAGTACCAGATATAACCCGGTGATCGCTCTCTAACAGGGCGACAAGGAGGGGATTGCCGGGTAGGATTATGCTATGCGATGCTACTTGGTGAACTTACCATCTACTCTCTTCTACATGCTGCAAGATGGAGGTGGCCAGAAGCGTAGTCTTCGACAGGATTAGCTATCCCCCTCTTATTCTGGCATTCTGCAGTTCAGTCCACCGATATGGCCCTTTACACATATACCCATGCATATGTAGTGTAGCTCCTTGCTTGCGCGTACTTTGGATGAGTACTCACGGTTGTTTTTCTCCCTCTTTTCCCCTTTCTATACCTGGTTGTCGCAACCAGATGCTGGAGTCCAGGAGCTAGAGATCCCGAGGATGATTCTACGTGGAGTTCGGCTTCGAGGAGTAGTTAGGAGGTCCCAGGCAGGAGGCCTTGCCTTTTCGATCGTTGCTACTTTTGTGCTAGTCTTCTTAAGGCAATCTTGTTTAACTTATGTCTGTACTCAGATATTATTGCTTCCGCTGACTCTTGTGTTTTCGAGCTTATGTATTTGAGCCTTCGAGGCCCCTGGCTTGTAATACAAAGCTTGTTTTATTTTAATTTGTGTCTAGAGTTGTGTTGTGATATCTTCCCGTGAGTCCTCGATCTTGATCGTACACATTTGCGTGTATGATTAGTGTACGATTGAATCGGGGGCGTCACAAGTTGGTATCAGAGCCAACTGCCTATAGGAATCCCCCTTTCCAACTCCTTGGCCGAAGTCGAGTCTAGTCATTGAAAAACTTTTACTAATATGGCTGTGTGGCTTACGGGCCCACGTCGCCATTGGGTGGTATTAGGATCTTTTACTCCTTGTCTATACTCTGGGACTCTGATCTCTCTTCTATTCGGGTTAAATGAATTTTGCTAATTCTAACATTAGGATCTCGTTATCACTTTCACCCGGAGAGCCCCTTATTACTGATGATCGTCTGCTGCACGTGAGGACCCTGAAGACACTCTCCGCTGTTAACCCGAGAACTTGTGTTCATCGCTCTTGCAATTCCCTTCCATCGATAAACTCCTATGGATAACCACGTATACTCGCCATTCATACAATGTTTCCCAGTTGATCTTGTTATTACAAGGTACCCCGAAATTCTCTCTGTTGTTCCGAGAATCCTTTGAGCTTACTGCCTTGCTTTTCTTTGTCACCTGAATACCCCTACAGATAATTCTCGCACTTACCGAGTATCCGCTCATCCCCAGTTGATTCAAGTATTTCACAAAAGTGTTCAAAATACCATTCGATCTTCCGAAAATCCTCAGGAGCCTTTTTGCTCTTGAAATTCTTGCTTACTTGCATTATGATTAATCTTAAGTCTAGTAATCTTGTTGACATCCATTGTCATTATCATTTTGAGTCCGTTAATTCAATTTGTTGTGAATGCTCGCAATCCTCAAACAGATCCTAGAATATATCCTTCCGACTCAGACGTCATTTTAAACATGAGCTGGTTCTCACCAATCAAATTGTCGTCGATTGTGCCCCTAAGTCTATTGAACTTATCCATCCTTGATCAGAGCGTCTGCTTCTGATCCTTCACTTTGTAAATCATAATTCCTTTACAATTGAGCTCTAAGTTATTCAGTTGTTTCTATAATCCAATGTCTTTGCATTGATTCTTCCTCTGGTTGCGTGCCGATACTCACATCAGATCCTTTTGTGGACCGCCAGATCCTTTGTTGGATTTTATCCGACAATGTCCTTCATATTCAATAACCTTGTGAGCCTTTCCTAGGATACATAATGTCTTTACAAAATTGTATCCTCTACTTTCTCAACCATGCTCTGCTTTCGAGCTAGTGATAATTACTCTCGAAGTTTGTGGTATATGTTCCTAAGAGGCCCCGATGGGTTGGACATATGCTTTCTCTAATCTGTGTGAACCCGGAAACTACTACGGGTCATACTTTACTGGTGTTATGTCAGATAAAATTTCAACACACAACTTCGTTGAAGGCGAGAAGTGAATGAAAGGTTATGCATTAAAGAAGTGGGAGTCGACCTTGAACTTTGTGTTCATGCCCATGGACACGATGTAAATCTTATCATTGAAGCTTCTCGTAAAATAGTTACCCCCTTGTTATAAGTTCTTGTATCCGTGGTTTGATCATTTACAAATGTGGTTCTGACCATACTGTTCCCCTTGATTCAATTTCTCAGACAAGTTAAACCACTTGTCCTCTGCAGATCATTGCACCTGTCCAACCTTTACTTTGATCTATCGTCGAGTATTACCCCCTGGTATCTTGAGATAAACACCAAATATCATAACTTCTTATGAGTTCTTCATCAAGTACTGCATTCTCACCGATTCCTATTTTTCACGGGCTCTCAGTTATTAAACACTCAAAGACACCGATAACTGAACCGAGTCCGCACTACGATTCAACAACTATTAGTAATCTTCATTGCTTATGATTTTGTACTTGATCGGTCATTCCTAGCTGATTGACTACATCATCATCGTCAGGCTGACTGCTTGACCATTCTACCTATATCCTTCATCCCCGGGACACAATCCCGACAGTGCTCTAAGCTTACATCGAACTTTCACCATCATAATGTTTGTCTTGAGAGACAACTCTGAATCCCGAGATGACATCTTATCTATGTTTATAATAGCCTTTTGCTTCACCATTCCCTTGGCTTGATGTCGTCACCGACCGATTACATCTTCATGAACTCTCGCGACAAATGTGTCGTGAATATCATCAACATTCTGAGCTCTTCCAAGAGATCTATCGAATTTTGATGAGAAATACCATCCTTTGCCCTCGATGGTTTGGGTTATCATCGACAACATTATTGCATTCCCCCCAACACAAAAACTTGTTCTTGTTTTGTGGTGTACCTTGAGTTCCTTGCTATCCAACTTATGTTATGTTCTACCGTGGAGTATTACCATCTTTGATGTCAAGAATGTCGTGAGCATTTCTCCACCTCTTAGAAATTCTCGGTATGATGATACTTCTCACCATCACCATTCTTCCTTGGTCCCCGTGTTGTTTTTAACTAGGATACCAATATGCTAACGATGTTGTTTGAGTTCTGTACTTCTAGCAACCCTATTGCTTTGAAGTTAACGATCGACAGTTCGTTCTTAGACTGTTGGTTATTGAATTGTCACTCTAACATTGATCTTGCTGCCTAAGGTCGTATTCCGGGCACACCTTTCGACTAATGATTGATGGTGTATGTTTTCCTAGAGCATACAACATTATATCATTTGAATTGACAAGTGTTATCTCCTTGTTCACATAATTGTGGAAATCCATCTTTTGGAAATCTCGATGAATTGTCCTTAGCCCATCAGCCACCTCCTTGTCCTCTCCTTGGGTTAATGATGAACTCTTGTTAACGGAAATCACTTCATAGTTCATTTCCTGAGAATCTTACAGTGTCATCCCGTCAATTTGTCTGGCACCTTTTCTTCTCAGGCATCCTGAGTCTGAGGTTTCCTAACACCAATCAGATCTGAATCTCGGTCAGCTATGATGGTTGGAGCATATTTTCAAGAGTTATAACATTGGTCTTTATATGACCCGGTAAGGTGATGTCATGCCTAGCACACTTGACCGGAGGACCTATTGTTATAGTTCTTCCTTTCAGCAAGGTTATCCATTCTTCCATGAGGAAATTGTAAAACTTATTCCACAAGTTGTTCCTGATGGATCCTTTGTATCCAAAGTCTGACCTTTGCTTGAAGACCATGCCAATGCTATCTCGAAGCATGTCTGTGGTACTCCGATTTTTTTTACAAGAACATTTGAAGCCCAATGCTAAATGATTCTTGCTCAATTATCCAAACACTGTTGTATGGGTAATGTCATGAAATTTCTCTCCCCTTATCTAAATGGTATTCTACTTTCTATCCTGTCATGGATATGATACTCTGCTTGTCCTTGGGAAGGATATACCCCTGAAATATGTGTTTAAAACCACATTTTCCTTTCCATTGTTTTGTTTGACCTTTCTTGTGATTTATGTAAGCTAAGCAGTAATATTCTTCTGCTTATGTAAACACCTTGGCGTACAACTATGTCAATAAGATCATGTTGCTTTTGTTGATGACATTCCGGTAGACACCGATGGACGAGAACTTTGCCTATTGGTTCGCCTCGTTTGACGAGCAGGAGAATGGTTCTCTTCGTCCCTCGCCCTTGGTACCGATGTTGTTGCCGACATAAATGACAGGCCATCCTCTGACATGCCTTGCTTACATGATCATGCAAGATGTCACCACTCCTACTTTTAACCAACATGGTGGGCCCATAACCCACGGTTCCACAGGATCGAAACCTGACTCTCATGTACACCCTATTGTCAAAGTTATTCCTCGTACGTGGCCTCGTATGTAATTCACGAGCCACCTTCAAGTCTGATATCAGACACTATACTTATTCCAGTTGCTTTGAACCCCTTTCACCTTCTAACTAGGCATTGAACGATTGTCTATCCGCTCGAAACTTCTCATGATACCTCCTCACTTTTCTCTCGATAATGTCTAAGGTTTCAATTCGAGAGTTACTTTCCGCCACCTTCCCTGATGTTATCTACCAGATAAGCAAACATTGTAGAGGTCCGTTCTCCCGGAATACCCACCCTTTATTCTTTCGTAAGTACGATGGAAATCCCGAAGGAATGATGACGACTTCATCATGATGACCTGAAGCGGAGAAATGAAGACCTCAACGTAATGGATCGACCTCTTCGAGAAGAGCAACCAAGACCGATAAGACTCGTTAGAATTTCGTAACCAAATCCCTTCCCCCTTAGTCCCCTCTTAAATCTCGGGACGAGGTTTCTTGTAGTGGAGGAGATTTGTGACGCCCGGGTACTTAAGCTACAGTAAAAATTTGTGAATGATGCCACATCACCTCGATTACTATTGCTAATATTGCGTTAGTTCGAAACCGATTCAAATTCAAATTCAAAATCAAGCGAACAGCAAAAGTTTTCAAACGATAAAACAAAAATGTTCTAAATGTGTCGGATAAATCATAGGTAATTGTGGGGGCGAAACCAAACTTTGACGAAGTGTTTAAAGGCTCTACAATAATTAAAACAGTAGGTAAAACAATTAAGTAAATACCTTTTATAGTTAATATAACATTTAACTAATTTAATTTGGCACTAAACTTTCTATGGCCCTGGTCTAACTTGATATGCTAATCTAGGTGCTAAAGGTGTGTTTTAAAAAAACTAAAATAATTAGATTCTAAACTATAAACAGAAAAAGTAAAGTAAAACAAAAACAAAACAAAGCAAAAAAAACGAAGCAAGACCCCCCCTCCCCTGGGCCGTTCGGCCCAGCAGGGCACCAGGCCATTAGGCTGGCCCAGCCGCGCCCCTGCATAACCCCCCACCCCACAACCCTAGCCCACTACACCCCGGTTCCCCCACGATCCCCCACTCTCCCTCGTTCCCTCCCCGCGCCGTCACCCACGAAGACCACACACACACACGCATACGCACGGAGGAGGGGCGCCCCTGTTCGCTCCCCTCCTCTCGGAGCGCCCGCGCCCGAGAACAATCGCCGCCCACCGGCGCCGAGCGCCGCCTTCCGGCCTCCTCCTCGCGGCTCCCTTCCTCTCGCGCCTCCACGTCCTCCGACGCTGCCGCCCTGTCGCCCGACCCTGATGCATCGCCGCCCCGCCGCGCCTTCGTCCTCCTCCACGGCGTCGCCTCGCTGGACGCCCCCGCCGCCTCGACGCGCCGGACCCCATCACCGGACCTCCCCATCCTCTCCCTCGCCGGACTACCCCAAGCCTCAACGCCCTCTTCCCGACAACGTGGGTGAGGACCTCGTCCTCCTCCCCTGTTCCGCCCTCTTAGCCATAGAGCGCCGCCGCTCACTGCACAGAGACCGACCTGGCCACCCCTCTCGTGCGTTGCCTCTCCGGCACCGCTGTTGCGACGCCGCGCCCGGCGCCCGTGCTCGCGCCGCCCGCGTAGTCCTGCCGCTGCTCGGCTCCCTCCTCTGCCTCCGCCGCGTCGCCCTGCCCCGCTGCACTCCACCGTCGTCGCCCGCACCCCCCTCACTGGTCGGCGCCCCACTCCTCGCGGCCCCGATCGACTACGCCGTGGCCGCCGGCGCGCGCCCTCCTGGGCGACCGAGTGCTCCCCGCGCCCTGGTGGCCTGGGGCACGCACGCCCGCACCCGTCGCCCGCTAGGCCACTAGGGTCGTTGACAGCGGGGCCCGCCCTTGAAAATGAAAACGGAAATAAATAAATTAATTAATTAAAAATGGAAGGAAAATAATAATAATTAAGTTAATTAATTAATTAATTGCTTAATTAATCTAATTAAGTTTGTTTAATTAATTTAATGTTAATTAATCTGTTTAAGTTAGAACTAATTGATTTAGTTATCTCTGGTGACTATGACAGGGGGGCCCACTGGTCAGTTTGACCAGTCAACAGTCAAACTTTGACTGCTGACTGGGCTGCTCACTCAGCCCCCTGTCCCCACCAGTCAGCCCCATGTGTACACCTTTGGGTACACTTATGTGTACCCGTAGCATTTAGCTAGTTAATTTTCGAATTAATAATAACCCCAAAAATTGATTAAAACTTTGAAAATGAATATAAAATAAACCGTAACTCCGATGAAAATGTTTTCTACATGAAAGTTGCTCAGAAAAATCCAACGAATCCGAATACACGGTCCGTTCATCTGTCACATGCCCCTAGCATGCTGAACATGGAACATTCCCCCTCCGGTCATCTCTTCTATACAGGTCCGGAACTGGGAATACATTCCCGGTTGAATTCCCTCTTCACCTTTATTGTGTAGCCATACGTTAGGTCACACCCGGCACAACATATTGCCATGTTATTGCTTTGTGATGCTTTTGATTGCTCTGTTATTTATTGTGTTCCCCCTCCGTTACTTCTTTCCGGTAGACCCTGAGACTGCCGGCGACCCCCAGTTCGACTACGGTGTTGACGACCCGTTCTTCTTGCCAGAGCAACCAGGCAAGCCCCCCTTGATCACCAGATATCGCCTATTCTTCTCTATACTGCTTGCATTAGAGTAGTGTAGCATGTTACTGCTTTTGGTTAATCCTATTCTGCTGCATAGCCTATCATTGTTGCTACAGTTGTTACCCTTACCTACAATCCTAAATGCTTAGTACAGGATGCTAGTGTTCCATCAGTGGCCCTACACTCTTGTCCGTCTGCCATGCTATACTACTGGGCCCTGATCACTTCGCGAGGTGATCACGGGTATATACTATATACTTTATATACATGACACATGTGGTGACTAAAGCTGGGTCAGCTCGTTGAGTACCCGCAAGTGATTCTGATGAGGGGGCCGAAAGGACAGGTGGCTCCATCCCGGTAGAGGTCGGCCTGGGTTCTTGACGACCCCCGACTGTTACTTTGTGGCGGAGCGACAGGGCAGGTTGAGACCTCCTAGGAGAGAGGTGGGCCTGGCCCTGGTCGGCGTCCGCGGTTACTTCAAAATAACACGCCTAACGAGCTCTTGGTATTTGTTCTGAGTCTGGCCATTTGGTCTATACGCACTAACCAACTACGTGGGAAAAGTTATGGGTACTCGACGTCGTGGTATCAGCCGAAGCCTTCTTGACGTCAGCGACGGAGCGGCGCGCGCCGGATTGGACTGGAACGCCTGCTAGGCTAGGTCTGCTTCCGGCCGCCCTCGCAACGTGCAGGTGTGCAATGGGCGATGGGCCCAGACCCCTGCGCCATAGGATTTAGACCGGCGTGCTGACCTCTCTGTTGTGCCTAGGTGGGGCTGCGACGTGTTGATCTTCCGCGGCCGGGTATGACCCAGAAAAGTGTGTCCGGCCAAATGGGATCGAGCGTGTTGGGTTATGTGGTGCACCCCTGCAGGGAAGTTTATCTATTCGAATAGCCGTGTCCCTCGGTAAAAGGACGACCCGGAGTTGTACCTTGACCTTATGACAATTAGAACCGGATACTTAATAAAACACACCCTTCCAAGTACTAGATATAACCCGGTGATCGCTCTCTAACAGGGCGACGAGGAGGGGATCGCCGGGTAGGATTATGCTATGCGATGCTACTTGGTGAACTTACCATCTACTCTCTTCTACATGCTGCAAGATGGAGGTGGCCAGAAGCGTAGTCTTCGACGGGATTAGCTATCCCCCTCTTATTCTGGCATTCTGTAGTTCAGTCCACCGATATGACCCTTTACACATATACCCATGCATATGTAGTGTAGCTCCTTGCTTGCGAGTACTTTGGATGAGTACTCACGGTTGCTTTTCTCCCTCTTTTCCCCTTTCTATACCTAGTTGTCGCAACCAGATGCTGGAGTCCAGGAGCTAGAGATCCCGAGGATGATTCTACGTGGAGTTCGGCTTCGAGGAGTAGTTAGGAGGTCCCAGGCAGGAGGCCTTGCCTTTTCGATCATTGCTACTTTTGTGCTAGCCTTATTAAGGTAATCTTGTTTAACTTATGTCTGTACTCAGATATTATTGCTTCCGCTGACTCTTGTGTTTTCGAGCTTATGTATTCGAGCCTTCGAGGCCCCTGGCTTGTAATATAAAGCTTGTTTTATTTTAATTTGTGTCTAGAGTTGTGTTGTGATATCTTCCCGTGAGTCCTCGATCTTGATCGCACACATTTGCGTGTATGATTAGTGTACGATTGGATCGGGGGCGTCACAACTGGTGCCCCACGCCGCCGCGGTCGCCGGAGCAGGACGCCTCGCCTCGGGAGGAGGTGGTGCAGGCACCGGCCACCTTCCAGCCCGCCGCCCTCGTGCACGACGGACCGCCGGCCCACTTGTGGACGCTGCCGGACTACGTCGACCTCGTCAGCGACGACGACGCCGGCGGCCAGTGCAGACGGCGACGGCCACGGCATCGACGGGCACGGCAGGAGCGCGCATGCGGTGTTTTTTAATTTTGTTTTTATGTTAATTATTGAACTGGGTTGTTTAAGTAGATTATGGAACTGGCCGTTTTGTGGCCGTGACCATGTTTTAAGTTTTTTAGTGCGTTTATTTACTATTTTAGGCATTTTATTTAATTTTTTTAATCACGTCCACCCCGAACATGATTTGAGGTGCGGCCGCGCGTTGGGCGCACCCACGACCCAACGGACAAACGCGAACATGGGCGAACCCATTGCCGCCCCAAAGGGACAAAATTCAGTCAAACCGGACGTTCGTTTGGGGTCATGCGGTGGAGTTGGCCTTAGTTCAAAACTGCGGCGCCTATCTCGAATCGGAGGGAGTAGTATAAATAGGTTCTTTTGCTGATTATGGATTTATGTTTCGTTTCAACCATAGGCAATCGATGAGGAGAGACCATCGGTAGCAGTAGCACTCTACAGGAGCAGCGTCCACACCGGCAAATTTGACAATTTTGACCTCGGGACGAAATCATTTCACAGAATGAACTGGGTGCGAAACTATTTCACTCCCCTGACCTTTTTGTGTAGCACCCGCCACGCCGGCGCCACACCCTACGGTGCAGCGCCTAGCGCGGCGGCGTTGCACTCCTGTCCACCGTGGCAGCTCCTGGGCCCGCACCCAGCAGTGCAGCGCCTCCGGGCTAGGCGCCACACATGTAATGTGCAACGCCTAGCCGCTAGGCGCTGCACTGTGACTTATCCAGCCACTTGGCTGGGCCCCCCTTCCCCACCCCCCCCAGCACACTCTCTCTCACTCTCTCCCCGAGCTTTGCCCCCTCTCCCACTCTCTCCCCCTCTCAAATCTTCTTCCAAATCTTGCAAATTTGAAGAATTTGTCCGTGGATTTTGAAGTCAAACCCTCCCTCAAGGTAATAATCTCCGATCCCCTTGTTTTGATCCATGTAAAGTTCTCCCATTGCTCATTTGTTGCTAGTTTGGGGAAACCCTAGTTTTGTTTGGATCTAGAGATTTGCATGGAGATGTGAGATGTTTGTTTGCCAATTTCTATGATTAGGCTTTGTTAGTATGCTAGGGTTATTCTTATGGGTGTTCTTATGTTGGTGCTAGGGTTAGGTTTAGGGCTAGGGTTATGGTTAGGGTTAGGGTTAGGGTTATGGTTAGGGTTAGGGTTGTTGTTTCATATATATATATTAGGGTTTGTATTCCGTGTTAATCCATGGATTAGTACTCATGGAAGCAATGTTACCTTGTGTTCTTTGAATGCTTATAGGGATGGGAAGAACATGTGTGTTTGTTCATCATGGGGACAAAGACGCCTTTTTAAAAGGCAATAAAGAACCGGACCCGGATGAGCTTGACATGGTGTTTGATAGTAGTCCTAGCTATGCAGAGCTCTTGCAACAAGTTAGGAAAGATTTGAATTGGATGGACCCTAGTGATATCATTGAGTTGGAGGGAAGGCATAATGTTGGTTTTGGAATGCACATCCGTTGGAAGACAATGCGTGTCAACTCGGAGCAACGTTGGGTTGCATACAAGGAGACGGTGGCCGAATCACTAGACAAGGCTCTTGAGTTATTTGCAACGAAGAAGGTTGATTCAAGTTTGCATTTGGACTTGAACCGGAACCCCTCCCCTTTGGTTGCTAGTAGCCCCCCACCCTTGAAGCGAGATGAAATTGTTGAACCTCTTTTGACCCAAGAAGTGAGGCCAACATTGAGCCCGTATACAAACAACCAAGATGAATCTTTGCAAGAGGACAATGATGAGTATGCGGACGATGACAATGAAGTTGATCTCCATGACAACAATGTGGGTGATCTCGACAAATATCATTTGCAAGAGACAATGGACCATTCCATCCCTTTTTCCCGTGCATATGCATCGGACTCGGATGACGATGGTCCCGATGAACAAGTTGATGCGGAGGGGTTCACGGTGAAGGAGGCCGAAGCTTTCGAGAAGGTATTTGGTCGGGATCATCGGACTACATTGTTCAAGGATGTTAGTCTCGCGGATGAAGCCGTGGTAGATGGTGGCCAATGTGTACCTCTTGGGGTTAGGCCAAGCTCTCACCGTGATTTGGTAGACGACAAGAACCGGATTGCTAAAGGTTCTAAGTTCGACAGCTTGTTGGAATTGAAGATGTGGCTCGACAACTACTCGGTTACGCATTATCGTCCACACAAGGTGGTGAACTCGGACGTCAATGTGCGCTACACGGTTGCATGTGCATGTGAAGATGAAAAGGAGGTCCAACTTGGACTTACAAGAGGCCGTGGTGGTGGTAGAGCTCGTGGAAAGGAGGTCCAACTTGGACTTACAAGAGGCCGTGGCGGTTGTCCGTGGATTGTGCGTGCAAGACCATGGAAAGGAGGTCCAACTTGGCATGTAGTGAGTTGTGTGCCAACTCACATGTGCCAAGGCAAAAGGGTGGATGGCAAGATTGTGTCCCAAGACCACAAACAACTCACGTCCGAGTTCATCGCTTACAGGCTCTCCAACTCAATATCCACACTTCCAACAATGAGCGTCCAACATGTCATTGACCTTGTGAAAGCCATCTTTCATTACAAGGTGAAATACGGCAAGGCATGGAAGGCGAAGCAAGCCGCATTTAAGATGTTGTATGGTACATGGGAGGAAGCATACAACCGAATCCCTAGGTTGTTGTTAGCCATGGCCGCGACAAACCCGGGCATGGTTCATGTGGTCGAGCCTCATGGGCACCAAACAACGGTTCATGAAGGAAGGAAAGTCAGAGTATTTGGCCGTGCTTTTTGGGCGTTCGAGCAATGTGTGAGGGCTTTCGAACATTGTAGGCCGGTCATCGCAATTGATGGCACGTTCTTGACCGGACAATACAAGGGCACCTTGTTGGTTGCGATAGCAAGTGATGCCAATAACCGGGTGTTGCCATTGGCATTTGCTTTGGTTGAGGTGGAAAACAATGACAACTGGGAGTGGTTTCTGCATCTTTTGAGGACGAAGGTGTTACCCGCTCAAAGGGAAATTTGTGTCATATCGGATCGGAATCAAGGAATTCTTAACGCCGTGGAGATTGACATTCCCGGGCATGCTCCGTTGCACCATCGATGGTGCATGAGGCACTTTTGTTCGAACTTCTATAGGGCATGTGGCCTTAAGGAGTTGGCCGATGATCTTCAAGATTGTTGTCTCGCTTTCTCCGATAAGCGCTTCGCCACTTTGTACAACAAATTGCTCGCACACAAAAAACTTGATCCCGGGGGTCAAGAATTTCTCAATAGGCACATTCAATACCGGAACAAGTGGGCACGTGCTTTTGATGAAGATGGCCGGAGATACGGTCAAATGACAAGCAATATGGCCGAATGCTTCAATAGGGTGCTCAAAGGTGCACGTGGATTACCCGTGACGGCAATAGTTCAATACACATTTGACAAGATGAATGCGTACTTTGTAAAGTACTCGATGGAAACCGATGCACAGATAGCGGGTGAGAACCCACGGAAGTACAAGTACAAGTTCCCACCCAAAGTTGATGAATGGTTGGTATTTCAATCACGGAAGGCGGACTCAGAAGAAGCTATATTATATGACAACGAAGAGTGGAAGTACGAAGTGAAAGAGCCAGGAGGAACCACAAACGATGGCCGGCAACATGGAGGTCGGGCTTTCAAGGTGTCGTTAACACAATGTGATTGCACTTGCGGGAGGCCATTGTTGCTTCATCTCCCATGCTCACACTTGTATGCCGCCGGTCGCGTTAGGAATGTGGACATCAATCACCCACGCACCGTGAGGGAGTCGGAGTTCTCAATCATGACGGTCAAGAAAACATGGGCTCCCCGCTTTCACCCATACTTTGACCAATCACAATGGCCGGAGTATCATGGAGTTCAACTATGGCCGGATCCGGAGTTGAAGGTTGTTAAACGGGGTAGACGTAAGACAAAGCGTCTTAGAGGCGACATGGACGGATGGGGCTATGGTGGGCGCCGCGAAGCGGGCAACGACCAATTCCAAGAGCCTCGTGAGAGCTCCCGTTGTGGGGAGTGCAAAGGTCATGGCCACAACAAAAGAAAATGTACGAAACCAAGGAAAAGGTCCAAGAAAAATGATGCAAGCACAAGCCAACAAGGAGCTACACAAGGGAGCCAACCAAGTGGTAGCCAACCTAGTGGTAGCCAACCTAGTGGTAGCCAACTAGTGCCAAGCCAACCAAGTGGTAGCCAACCTAGTGGTAGCCAACAAGTGCCTAGCCAACCAAGTGTTAGCCAAAGAGGATCTAGGCAACAAAGAGGTCGGCAACTTGGACTTACAAGAGGCCATGGTGGTGGTAGAGGTGGTGGTGGTGGTCTAGGCCGTGGTGGTGGTAGAGCTCGACGTGGTGGTAATGGCCGTGGTGATGGTCTCGGCCTTGGTGATGGTCTTGGCCTTGGTGGTGGACTTGGCCGTGGTGATGGACAAGCGCAAGTTCGTTATAGAGGAATGTTTGGATACCTAGATGGACCGTTTTCGTATGTTCCTCACTAACTATAATGTATCATATGTTCTTGTTTTTTCATATGTTCTTGTTTTTCATATGTGCTTCCATTTGTTCTTATTGTCCTTACTAACCATTATGTTTCACTCATTGTAGGTATGGCGGCTTCCCAACCCAACAAACCAACGATGAAGGAGGATGGCGAAGATGAGATGGCGGGATGGTGGGAGAAGGCTGCGAAGAAGCTTAGAGAGGAGGATGCAACCAAGCTAAAGAAGAAGAAGGAAGAGGAGCTTGAGAAGGAGAGGAAGCGAAAACAGACTGCGGAAAATGCGATGCGTGCTAGGGAGCAAGCGTTGATGAGGAAAGTTGAGGAGGCACAGAAGAAGCGTCAACAGGATTTTGAAGAAAGAACCATGAAGCTTTGGGAAATTGCAGCTGAAAAAGAAGAGAGGGACAATCAGATATTCATGGAGAGGGTGGTTAAGGAGGCTCACCTCATAAGAAAAAGGGAGGAGGAAGAGGAAGAAGAGAGGAAGAAGAAGAAGGGAAAGGGGCCTTGCTCTACGCAATAGAGCTATGTCATCCTCTTCGATTTGGTTGTGAACTACTATGTCTCCTCTTCGATTTTGTTGTGAACTACTATGTCTCCTCTTCGATTTGGTTGTGAACTACTATGTGCCGTGAACTACTATGTCTCCTCCTCGATTTGGTTGTAAGAACTACTATGTGCGGTGAACTACTATGTCTCCTCCTCGATTTGGTTGTAAGAACTACTATGTGTCGTGAAGTACTATGTGTTATGAACTACTATGTGTCGTGAAGTACTTCGTGCATATGTTCTTTTCACAGTTGTTTGCTTGCTACGTATCAATCCTACTTCACATCTGGGCGCTGCAATCTACAGTTGTTACTTACTATGTTTGCATATGCTAAAAAATTCACTAAGTCCAAGTGCAACGCCTAGCATCTGGGCGCTGCAATCTACCGTGTGGCGCCTAGGTGCTGTGGCTCTCTGGATAGCTAAAAAATTCACTAAGTCCAAGTCCAAGTGCCTCAAATTGGAGGCCTACCTTCTGTTGCTGTCTGCATAGCTACAGACCTGTGCAGCGCCTAGCCTGGAGGCGCCACACTCTACAGTGCAGCGCCTGGCCGCTAGGCGTTGCACAGTATAGTGCGGCGCCTTCAGGCTAGGCGCTGCACAAACACTTAGCGAATTTTTGCCTCAAACTGGAGGCCTGCCTTCTGTGGCTCTCTGGATAGCTACAGACCTGTGCAGCGCCTAGCACGGAGGCGCCACACTCTACTGTGCAGCGCCTGGCAGCTAGGCGTTGCCCAGTTTAGTGTGGCGCCTCCAGGCTAGGCGCTGCACAGGTCTGTAGCTATGCAGACAGCAACAGAGGGTATGGCAAGTTACAGACCTATGCAGCGCCTAGCCTGGAGGCGCCACACTCTACTGTGCAGCGCCTGGCAGCTAGGCGTTGCACAGTATAGTGTGGCACCTCCAGGCTAGGCGCTGCACAGGTCTGTAGCTATGCAGAGAGCCACAGAAGGTATGGCAAGTTACAGACCTGTGCAGCGCCTAGCCCGGAGGCGCCACACTCTACAGTGCAGCGCCTGGCAGCTAGGCGTTGCACAGTATAGTGCGGCGCCTCCAGGCTAGGCGCTGCACAAACACTTAGCGAATTTTTTGCCTCAAACTGGAGGCCTACCTTCTGTGGCTCTCTGGATAGCTACAGAACTGTGCAGCGCCTAGCCTGGAGGCGCCACACTCTACAGTGCAGCGCCTGCCGGCTAGGCGTTGCACAGTAGAGTGTGGCGCCTCCAGGCTAGGCGCTGCACAGGTCTGTAGCTATCCAGACAGCAACAGAAGGTATGGCAAGTTACAGACCTGTGCAGCGCCTAGCCTGGAGGCGCCACACTCTACTGTGCAGCGCCTGGCAGCTAGGCGTTGCACCGTATAGTGTGGCGCCCCCGAGCTAGGCGCTGCACAAACACTTAGCAAATTTTTTGCCTCAAACTGGAGGCCTACCTTCTGTGCCTCGTCCCCCCCTCTACTGGGTCATTTTCAGCCACAGTTCAACAATTTGTATAATAAACATTAAGGTTCAAAAAGGGTTCACCACAGACATCATTTCTTAGAAAGGACCATCACAATAAGTTCAACGACATAACAAATTCCACATTACTAATAGGTACGACCACTCCAAGTTCAACGACATAACAAATTCCACTCTAAGTTCAACATTATAAAAAAAATGACGATGACTAGTGCTTTCCACGCTTGCTGGTTCCTCCCCCCTCTTGACGCTTATCTTCTTCACCTTCCTAGGAAGAGGAACCCGCTCCGGCTCCGGCTCCGGTTCCTCCACGTCATCCACATCATCATCCAAATAGTCATCCAAAGTCGCCATCCGCGAGGTGCCGACCGTCCTTTTGCCTCTTTGGGTGAAGTCTTCAGGTGTGTACCTTCTGATTCCCTTCCTAGGCTTCAAATCGTATGCAGACCGAGCCTAGTACGTCCCCAAGGTCATATCATCAGCAACCTATGCATCAACAGAAGATATGGAAAGACCGTGTGTGAGGATATAGTTAGCAATGCATCAACAAATGGATATATATCGTCATGCCATACCTCTTGGGTGACCACACCCACATCCTCATCCTCCAAAGGTTCACCATGGCCCTGCCCCGAAGCGAGATCTGATGGTGTCGCCGACCTAGACCGTTCTAGTGATACATACTCGGGGTCACGACAACCGAAAAGGTTTGATAGCCGCCTTAACTTTTGGCCCTGGCGCTGCAACATGTACAATTGAATGAGACATGGAACGTAGCAACAAATGTTAAGTGCTAGTTTTAAGGAGATGTGAACCTTAATGAATGCTCGAAGTGCACCTTCCCCGTCGCTTTTGCTAGCCGGGGTTGTTTCCAGAATAGTCTCGGTCTCATCAGCTGCTTTCTTGATCTGGGCACGCTATGAATAGAAACGGTATCAAAGTGATAGGCAAGCGAAGATGTGAATAGTGTGAATGGAAAAGCAAAAAGGGCTAACCACAAAGTTCATCATTGGAGCTGAAGGGATCACTGAGTTGCCTTTCCTGACTAATGCGTTGTACTGGTGCTGGGCTACCTCATCAAAAACGGTGGGTTCTTCCAGAATCTCCTCAGCATACGCCGGCTGGCATACCTCCACGCGGGTACTTGCAAGAAACCATGTGAGATAGTTGTTGAACGCGATCGGGCAGTGCTCACGAAGCTGGGCTCGTTTTCCAGCCCTTGCTTGCTCCACACTAAGAGCGAACTGCACGACATACTTCCTATGATGGTTGGCCCAATCCTTGATCTTCCGCTGCTTTTTCCTATCCAACCTGCAAGTTAGAAACAGAATATTAGCATCATTGAAACCGTCGAGAAGCTGCTAAGTGCTCAAGGTTAATTATATCTTACGCGTGTAGCAACTTGTCCGTGTCCTCCCACTCCGGCGGGTGTGGCTGGAACAAACCAAACTGGCGGAACACCCGATGTGGCAGGTGAAGCTCAACCGCCCAGTTGCATATCAGTGGGCACCGCATATGCCAGAGATCCCTATCCCTAGTGCACATCGGATTCAGCTTGAACTCTATAGGGTTACCAAAACTCTCTCCTTTTCCATACAGCTCCATTCCACCTGCAAAATGGGATTGAATGCAAAATTGATATCGAGTTACGATACAAGCATGATAATCACTTATGCAATGTCGGTTCACCTGCTCAGGCGTGATCGCGTCCAGCTCGCTCTTGTACAACTTGTACATTACTGAGGGATCATCCGTCGTCTCATTTAACACATCCCACTTGTAAGCCCAAGTGGGGAGCCGTAGTGGGTCGTCTTTATCGTCCCAATCCTCGTACTTCACGGTCTTCGGTCGTCCAACCGACAAACGCTCCCAGCTCCATATGGGAAGTGCGAGCAGACAACCACCAATACCTCCAGTGTGCCTACAACAGGCTTCGTCCAACTGCACATAAAAGAGAACACGGTCAAATTTGCCGCAAGAGCGCATTGATAATGTATCAATGAAGTGAAAAGGAAACAACTTCATACCTGTTGATACAAGTAAGCCAGTGTCGCCGAACCCCAACTCCATTTGCTATCGAAGACGGTCAACGCCTTCAGCCACATCCATGGAGCATTCTTGCCTGTGCCATCAGCAAACATTGTCCTGGATATCACGTACCACATGTAGACACGAGCATATGTCTTCACCATGTCCTCATTAGCATCCTCAGGGCAATGACTGAAGTTCGATGATATCCACGTGAAAGTAGCGCCCGCTGCGACTCTTTCCTTCTTCTTATCTTCTGCTTCTGGTTCCCGAGGCTCCGGAGGAACCATACCGATAAGGGCTTACATCTGCGCGCGCCACCCATCAGAATCGGTGATCATAGCAATATCCTGCAGCGTCACGGTCATCTCCCCGGTCCGAAGATGGAAAGTGTGTGTCTCCGGCCTCCAATAATCAATAAGCGCGGTGAGTGCTGCAGCATTGTTGGGTGGCGTCGACCGGCGGACCAACTGAATGAAAGGGAGAAGTCCTGCCTCCCTTACATACGGTGTGTACCGCTCATCATAGCGCATCCATCCAAGGCTGATCCCGTGAGACCGAAGCTTCAGAGGTGCAAGCTCCTACAAACAAACAAATCATAACATTACATATGGGGCATTTGTGTTTGAAAAAAATACAAAATTCATAACACCGGCCACTTTCAGTATTACCCGCTGCTCCACCGACATAGCGTACGACCGGTGTTGTTTGTCCCAATGATCATCGAGAAGCCAAACCATCCTAACAATTTCAACAAAGCATTCTTGTCAACACGATTATCTTTTCAATTCAAAAAAACTAAAGTAGGCCTACTACATGCAAGATTCAAAGCATATGTATCCAAAGCATTTTTCTCAATACGAGTATAATTTCAGTACAAATAAACTAAACTAGGCATACTTCATACAAATAACTTTTCCATAGAAATAACATGTCAATCTATGTATCCAAACTATATAAATAACATGTCAACCTATCTATCCAAACCACATTCTAATCTAACAAGGGTTCCCCAAATCTAATATATGCAAGATTCAAACAAAAGTTCCCCAAATCTAATACATGCAAGATTCAAACAAGGGTTCCCCAAATCTTCAAAATATCATATTTTCTATGGATAGAAAGAAGGGGATCGGAGGAGAGTACCTTCTACGATGGATTGGTGAAGAAATGCACGTACCAAATCGTCGGATCGGAAGGATTTGGGAGAGGGGATTGAGAGGGGGAGTGGAGAGGGCCGCCGCCCTGTTCTGTTCTGTAACTGGCAATGGGGTGGGTGGGGGAGGAGAGGGCTGGCGCGGTTGCATCTAAGTCAATGTGCAACACCCGAGGGCTAGGCGCTGCACATTACAGTGTGGCGCCTAGTTCGGAGGCGCTGCACTGCGGGATGCGGGGCCCAGGGCTGCCACGGTGACAGAGGTGCAACGCCCCAGAGCTAGGCGCTGCACCGTAGGGTGTGGCGCCGGCGTGGCGGGCGCTACACAAAAGGGTCAGAGGTGTGAAATAGTTTTACGGGCAGTTCATTCTGTGAATTGATTTCGTTTCGAGGTCAAAATTGTCAAATTTGCCCGTCCACACCATACATCTAAGGCATCTAGCCTGCCTGGCTCAGCTAAGCAGTTGACATGGCTTACTACAGTAGTCGTCGTCGTCGAACCAGTTGTTGACAAAATTAATGATCGAATATTCCGACGCCCGGCGCGTTCATGCATGTAGACGCGCCTGGCTTCCTGATCCGTTGAAACCACGCACGAGGGAGCGGTCTCAGGCGAAACCAGCCACTTGTTTTTGACCTCGCTGAGGCCGTGGCGTCTTGCAATCAAGCTAGCTACAGGCTGACATACCCAACTCCGGCGCATGCATGTGGACGAGTACTTAAAAATACAGCCACGTTGGTCCTTTCTCACTGATTGTTTTTGTTCAAATTGTATTTCTCTGTCGTTATACTACGTACATGTGGAGTACCTACCATCCCATGTGCTCAGGAGTCAATTCAGTGCATGCATTTTCAGCATTGCGAAATGTTATCCGCTTTTTCTTCCTTCCACTTAGCTAGAGGAGACACGCCCTGTTAATCAGATTAACTATAGCTAGCTCGGTAGCGCTAGACCCTTTGCTTCTGACTGAATTCAGCATTTGGCACGAGTAAAGTGCGGCATTGCATTTGACCTCAGATATGTGCACTGATGCTACCAACTAGCTTGGCAAGCGCAAGAAAAGGATCGATCAGCTGGCCTGGAATGGATGGATTAGTTTAACATGATTGATCGAGAGTGCGTGCGGGTTCGTGAGTTAGTGGGGGACTAATTAAATCCCAGTAGCTCCTGCTCCTGCTCCTGACGCGCCACTGCTCCTCCTCCTCCGTGGATAGATTCGGGGGACCAACCGCGACGACCCAGCTCCGCCTAATCCGCGCAACTAGCCCCGCTTTGTTAATCCCATCTGGCCCTCCGCTCCGCCCACTGATTCGTCGGTCACTTCGTCGCCCGGTCTTAGAAAGTTTTTGCCCTGTTCCCATCGGGCAGATACTGCATGCGACCTCTCGTAGTTATCTGCCTGCGATCACCAGACGCGATAAGAGTACACCTGGTTGCATCGGTGCTACTTAATCTACTGCAGAGCTGATGTGTCCACTACACATGGGCTAACCGGCTGGTGTGTCACTTGCCACCCGGGCTCACGCGGTCACCACGCACCAGCACCAACCCCGCGCCCAAATATCTGCAGAAATGGCTGCCGCGGATACGCTCCTTGTTCATTTCCTCCCGCCGGTGCGGCACGAAGAGGAGAAGACAGATCATCAATCAAATCAAACAACAAAACAACGTTATCGTCTGTCGTAAGATGTACAAATCTGTCCGGTATCTATACCAACGTGTTGTTTCTGTCCGGTATCCAACGTGTTGGAGCTTTGCTGATCAGGACGACTGCTCAGTCCACAGGTCACATGTAGCCCTCCTAAGTACATGTCGATCTCGCGTTCGATCATAGGGCAGTAACGGTTCCCAATAATTGGACGGACGCTGAAACTGACGCCTGAACCGCAGGTGTTAATCGGAGTACTGTACGACCGAAACCGATCGAAGTCCGAAGAACCATGAAGCATTCTATGGCGCAGAAGCGGACGGAAGAAACCTGTCGAACAGACAGAAAATACAATGCAGGTGTGAAGAATTCGGCCGGATGTGTTAAAGAAATATCATCTGCGTGTGGGGAGCTGGTCTGGCGATGCCCGTGAATGAACTGTTGCCAAAGTAGACCGCAACGCGCGCTCCTCCTAACCAGCCTGAGAATCTTATCGTTCGACTGCATCCAACAAGTGTACGGCTCAACAATTCGCACGCTCACGTCGGCTCGGCTCCATTGATCTTTGCACGCCATCACCGTGAAAGCTACTCGACCCCGGGCCAGTCTCCCGATCCCCAGCGATACAAGGCGGCTTTACAGCCGAGTGGATTGCCCACAGCGCAGCTCCAACCGTCCAACAATGTATGCAGCATGGCAGCTGATTGGAAGTTGGCATCGCATCGCATGGTGTACTTCAAATGCGTGTGGTCCAGAAGAGAAAACGAACTGTTCATGTAAAATAGAGAAATCGGACGCCTCCTCCTCCAAAAAAGCTAGGTTTTTGCCTCCCGCCGGCGCCGCCGCAGGTCCACCTCCTCTCCGGTGGCCGTAGGGCCATGGGGGCGCGGTGGATCTCGGCAAGGGCCGGTGGGAGGGCTCCATTTTTAGTCGTTTCTTTCAATTTTGCTAGGGTTTGTGTCCTGCTCAGAAAGACGAGACGGCGGGGCCTCTCTGAAGATGGAATAAAGGTCTCTCGTCTAGCCCCCGTTTTCCAGCGGTGTGTCTAGCAGCGTTGGTGGGCGTGTTGAGGTGTGCCTCCGGCGGATCTATCTTTGGTGGATTTGTTCGGATCTCGTCGTTATTCGTCTGCGTTCGTGTGTTTTCGGATTGGATACTTCTGATCTACGTTATTCTTCATCTGCGGCGGTTGCTACTCTGGTGCGGTGGTCCTACGGGGCCTTAGCACAACGACTTCCCGGCCGTCTACTACAACAAGTTGTGCCCGACTCCGGCGATGGAGGGGCGATGACGGCGGCGCGCCTTCAGCTCGCTTCAGTGCTTGTAGTCTACGGATCAGGATGTAATTTCTATTATTTTTGGTATTCGTTGTACTGTCTTATGATTGAAAATGATTAGATCGGAAGTTCTCTCGCAAAAAAAAGTAAAATAGAGAAATCACTTCTAAAATGAAAAGAAATATTTTTTTGATCTCTGGCTATAGTAAAAAAACACGTCTTCCTTTTTTTCTGTGGAAAAATCAACTAAGTTGAGGGGAAAAAATTAGAAAAACATATTGAAATTTTAGACAAGAAATGAGGTTTTCATAAACTAGAAATTTTGGAGAAATTAACTTTAAAAAGAAGATTTACTCCAAAAATAATACTATAAAATTGGAGAACTGAAGGAAACAATAAGAAGGTAACCAGAAATTCATAAATATAAATAATATTCTTTTTTAAAATTGGTTATAAATAACATTATAAAAAACATGGTTTTGACCGAATTACAAAAATGACGAACCAAATCGTTGCTTCTTAATACGGGAAATAAGAAATTGAGAAAATAGATAACATGCAATATGGTACATGTTTTGACTGAATTACAAAAATGGCGAACCAAACAGTTGTTTCTTAATACGGGAAATAAGAAATTAGGAAAATAGATAACATGCAATATGGTACATGTTTTTGACTGAATTACAAAAATGACGAACCAAACAGTTGTTTCTTAATACGGGAAATAAGAAATTGGGAAAATAGATAACATGCAATACGGTACATGTTTTTGACTGAATTACAAAAATGACGAACCAAACAGTTGTTTCTTAATATGGGAAATAAGAAATTGGGAAAATAGATAACATGCAATACGGTACATGTTTTTGACTGAATTACAAAAATGACGAACCAAACTGTTGTTTCTTAATACGGGAAATAAGAAATTGGGAAAATAGATAACATGCAATATGGTACATGTTTTTGACCGAATTACAAAAATGATGAACCAAACAGTTGTTTCTTAATACATGAAATAAGAAATTGGGAAAATAGATAACATGCAAGACGGTAGGCTCTGAACTTTTTCTATTAAAGAACGATGCATTTTTCTGCTTTTTTTTTTAAACGGAGGCAAAAGCTTTGCCTCATTCATTGAATAAGAGAGAATAGAGTTAGTTACAAACAACCCCGAGTACACGGCATGCGGATTACTCGCGCAATAACAAAGGCCCTAACTTTTTAGCGCCGGCGGTGATCCAAAGGTTGGTCTTGGTGGCGATGGAGGAAAGCAGCACCATCGGTGGGGCGCACTTATGCCTGAAAACTCGTGTGTTTTGCTCATTCCAAATTGTCCATGAAAAAAGCATGGTGAGGGATGTCTTGGCTTGTCTGTGCGGAGTGCCGCCGTCGCAAGTACCTCCCCGCCAAGAGTGGGCCGAGTCGAACAAGGGCCAAGTGAAAATGACGAAGTCGGGACGTGGTACTTCTCAATGACCAAGGACCAAAACCTTCTAGAGAAGCGGCATTTGAAGAAGAGGTGGATCCCACTCCCTTGTTCCCTCTTGCAAAGAGGGCAAAGATCACAGTTTGGCCACCAACGCTTTGCCAATCTATCCGTGGTCTAAATCCTGTCTTAGAGAGCCAACCAAGCAAATAACTTGACTTTTGGGGAGCCCAAACTTTTCAAACCATAGGACAAAGAATTAATCCTAAGAATTGTGCCTTATATGTGGAGGCTGCCGAGTAGTGCCATGAAATCCAGTGTTTCCAAAGGATGTCATCCTCGGAAAGTTCGTCAAGATGGACCTCGTGTAAAAGTATCCAAAGAGTAAAGAATTGCATGACATGCTCAGCGGATATAGTGGTGGATGGACTGATCTCTTTTGGACATGAAGAAGAGAGAACAGCCTGCAAAAAAAGAGCAAGAAAGAAAGAACCCCATGGTGAGCAGAGCACCCCACAGCCCCATCCCAGTTCAAGCTCATGGTTCATCAGTTGGACCACTGAGGGTATGGCTCATCAGCTCACGCGCGTTCAGTGCCAGTTCGAATCTGCCCACGCCAACATGAAAGCTACTAAGCTCCAGGTAGATCTCCAGCTTCCAAGCAACCAATGGATGATCACTTTACAGCTGCACGGATTTGCCCGGTGGTTCGGTACACAGCACCGACTAAACTATGTATGTGCATGGCACGTTTGCGGTTGGCATCCCATCTTTCAGGTCCTCATGGTACAACAATAGTCCACTAAATCCAGTTCTTTGATGTGTTATTACCAATGAAAAAATAAACGCGCTATGATAAAATAAAGTGGCACTTAAAATACGCTACTAGCTTGCTATATTGCACTATAGCGAAACATTATACATTGATTTATTTAAGTGAGACAATTCTCATATCGCTATAACATACTCTCTTTTTTCACTGGTTACATCACCGGTAGCTTCTTCCATGATTTTATCAAAACATTAAAACAATTACTCATTTTCAATGTCAAAACTGATAACACATACAACCATGCATTTTCTCAAGAGTATTAAACAAATAAACAGACCAAGCACCGGTGCCAATTCTAATTTTAACATGGTCCCGCTTACCTCCTCTTTTCACATGGGAGGTAAGAAGATAAGAGTTAGTCCGACTCATTGCTTAATGAAATCAACGGCTTAGATTATTACATACTCTTACCTCTACCGGGATCTATCGGATTAGCTTCGTCAATCAATCATCACCAACCAACATCTTTCTTGGAGAGCAGCCATTAAGTCTCACACGCACCACCTCACGCCACCCGATTGCAAACCACCATGACGTGCCGCCATGATCGAACCACCGCGCCACAAACCATTGATCTGGGACATCACCCCCGTGCCAAAGCTAGTCACATCGGTCCTCCAATCTGCCGGTATGACCCTGATCACTCCCGGTCAAGGACGAGAATCGTCACCTTTGCGCCAACTCCCGTGTCACGACACTAGAGGAAGGCCCCACATTCGGGTGCTTTGTCCAACGATATTCACTGGTGGTGGCGCCCTGCGAGAGGTAGGGGCATCTCCTCCACCACGGTCGCCAAACAGCCTAGCAACCCCGACACACTAGAGCATAGCTCAGCGGCCATTGGACCCAAATCGGGACGCCAAACCTGTCCCAGGACTTTTGTATCCTACGCTTCCGTGCCACGGGACGACCTCGACGTTGCCCTACAATGGCGACAAGGGAGAAGGGGAAGCGAACGAGGCCCTCGACAGCCGGATATGAGCTCCTGATAGCCTGCTGGGGCCGCACAAGGAGAGCCATGGCTTCGGGTTGATCTAATGGAGGTGACTTGTTTTCTTTTATTTTCTTACCTTTTCATTTCTAATGGTTGAGAACCTTCGTGTCAATCTTAGGTAAAGAATGTGGCTAGGTCTCGGTCGACCAAGTCTTAGTCAAGTGACGTAACATGTAAGGAAAAAAAACTAAAAAAGTTTGCACGAATCTCCACACAACATCTTATGAATATAGCATCGACTCAGACTTGGTTAAGTTCATCCGATTGAGATTTACAATCCCGTGGGGTAAATGGCTAAAAGAGGTAACTTGTGCCGATAAGTTTCAGGCGACCTGCATTGGATTCACCACAAGAAGTTCGCCGAAGTCCAAACATTACAGGTAGATAAATTACCTCTTTCCTGTATGTACACGACCGTACGTATCTCTATCTCAACTATCAAGATCAGATCAAAAATCAGGAAAACACACTTTCCAACGTCAGAAATCGCAGCAAATCCAACCTACTACAAGCCCGTCGTCACCCGCAACGACCAGACCCGCACCTCGCCGTCAAAGCTGGCGCTGCACACCCTCCATTCCTCGCCACCGTCATCGCCGTCGTCTCCTCCCTGCAGTTGCTTCTTGCCCGGAACGAGAGCCACCGCGACCGAACGGACGGCGCTGCCGTGCCCGTCGATCACGGCGACGCACGTGTGCCCCCGTCCGTCGGTCTCGCGCCGCCAGGCCCGAACCGTGTGATCCGCCGACCCGCTGACAACCAGCCCGTCCCCCGCGCACGCGACGGAGAGCACCGCCTTGCGGTGCCCCCGCAGCGCCCCGATCGCGACCATGTGGCTCGCGCTGTCCTCCCGCTCCCACACCACGACGCAGCGATCGTTGCCGCCGGAGTACAGCACCTGCCCCGCGCACCCGACGGCCACGGCGTTCACCGCCGCCGTGTGGCGGGAGAGGGTGGCCACCAGGTAGTAAACCGGCTTCTTGCTCTGTCGTTTGGCGGTCTTGTCGGACGCCGGCTTGGGCGCCCAGACACGAACGCGCCTGTCGGCGGAGCCGGTGTACACCGTGCCGTCGGGAGCGACGGCGACCGCGTTGACGGCATCGTCGTGCGCCGGCAGCGACTGCAGGCAGCGGAGGGACGGGATGGCCCAGACCTTGAGCGTCTTGTCCCAGGAGACGGAGAAGAGGAGGCGGCCGTCCGTGGACGCGGCGACGCCGGACACGGTGTCGGCGTGCTCTATCCAGAGCCGGCGGTGATGGCGTCGGACGGCGACGTGGTTGGACGGGAGCGGGAATCGGCGCAGGCGGTCGGAGACCGTGGGGAGCGCGGCGGCGAGGCGGATCCGGGCGGGCGCGCGCGAGGAGGCCCGCCACAGCCGCAGCCTCCCGTCCTGGTGGCCCGTCACGGCCTTGCCTCCGTGGACGTGCGCCACGCACTTGACCGAGCCGGCGGTCGCGGTGTCGTGGCCCGGGTCGGAGGTGGACGTCGGCTCCAGGGTGCAGAGGTCGTGGAAGGCCACGGACGCCGGCCTGGCGACGACGAAGCCGCGGGAGGCGTCCACCACCGCGACAGCCGCTGCCGCGGCCGCCGCCGTGGGCGGAGGGAGGAGCGTGGCGACGTGGGCGAAGGAGGCGGCATTCGACGTGGCGGCGGAGAGCGAAGGGAGGGAGGTGGAGGAGGACGCCTCGGACACCGCGGCCGCGGCGGCGGAGGAGGAGGTTGAGACGGTGGAGGAGGAGGTGGAGGCGACCGAGGCGAGCTTGTTGCTGCTGGCGTCGCTTTCGCCCGCGGCGGCGCTGGTGGTGGCCATGCAGAGGCGCGGGAGAAGCTTCATTGGGGAGGCGGCGTGGCTGCTCGATTGGAATGGAAGGTCGTGCTGGGTTCGCGACCGGGCGGGGGGCCTATTTGTAACGCGCGCGCGGGTTACTCTCCGGGTTGCCACGCGCGAGCCGGGACTCTGCAATACGGAGCGCTCCTGGCTGGGACGGTTTGGCGACCCGTCGGCACAGTACTCGCTTTGACAACTCGTGGCAAGGTGTCGGGGACTCGGGGCGGCGTGCAGTCGTGGTCGCCTCGCGTCAACGTGCGATGCGACCGAGAGGCCTGCTGCCCGATCGGTGCAGCGAGCGATCGGGCATCAACCTGGGATCAATCAGGCAGCAATCTCGCTTTCACCGGTGGCAGGGTGTAATGCAGCAGTACAGCGGCATCTTTCGCTTCTCTTTCGTTGAACAGAGCCTGTGCTCCCTGCCACGGGCGACGTTTGGCGAGTTGTTTCCGTCAGGGGGAGAAGGCCGCTGATCCTAGTACAGTAATTTTTATTTTTATTTTCGCGTGGGAATCTCAATCTCTCAACCTGATACGCAATGTGCTTTCATCGGGGAAATGCATGCAGTGCGGCACGTACGGCAGCATCTTCCGCTTCTCTTTCGATGAACAGAGCGTGCTCCGGCGTCCAGCGAAAACGGTTGGCGAGTTGCTCTCCGTCAGGAAGGACCGCTAGCTGATTCTGGCTTCATCCTACATTCCTGATACGCAATGTGTGCCTGTAGTAGAATCAGAGGTCCAACCAGATCGAAGCTCGGGGCATCGATCGCTTCAGTGTGTATGGGTAAAGCGTTGCACTCGATGAAAGTCCTGCCTTTTTTTTGTCTTCATCCCATGTCAAATCACCGGGACTCGGAACGTGGGACGTTTCTGCCTAGCCCCACGAGGCTAGGAATAAAACATGTCACGGTGCAGCCTCTCTTTTTTCTCCCACTCAAAGGAACGGCACAGCTTCATCTGAAAAGAAAAAACAAAGGCAGAGCTCTCGGCCATAAAGTTCCTCATTATAAAAATGGGGTGTCGGGCATTTTTCTGGGCCGGAACCGAGGCGGTGAATGGAGGCAAATGTGTCGTCTCCTGGGCTAAAGTGTGCAGGCCTAAACACTTGGGAGGCTTGGGTGTCATTGACCTGGTTCAGCACGGTATCGCTTTAAGACTCAGATGGGAATGGCTCAGACGTACTGATGATTCCAGGCCGTGGCAAGGCCTCAACTTGACCTCGGACAAAAAGGTGGATCAAGCTTTTGGAAGCCTTGTCAAATGGGAAGTTGGTTCAGGAGGCAAGACCTTGTTCTGGAAAGACCGATGGATACATGGAGCAACTATTAAAGATTTTGCACCCTTGGTTGTGGCAAAGGTGCGGACACAAGTGGCAAACAGGAGACTTGTGCGAGATGCGATGTGCATGCATTCGTGGATGGACGATGTAGTGGGTGACCTATGCACTGAGGGTCTCACCCAGTTCATCGGCCTTTGGGAGATTCTCTTGGAAGTTCATTTGGACGCTCAGGTCGAGGACTGCCCCGTCTGGGCTTGGAACACGTCCGGAGTCTACACGGCATCATCTGTGTACAAGATGCTATGCGAGGGAGGAGTCGGATTCCACTGCTTCGGAGCCATATGGAAGTGTTGGGCACCGCTTGCATGCAAGCTATTCATGTGGCTCGCGGTGCAATATCGTTTATGGACCTCGGACAGGAGAGCTAGGCACGGACTGCAAGACCAAGCATCAAAATGTTACATGTGTGACCAGGAGGAGGATACAGTTGACCACATTTTGCTGCAGTGCGTGTTCTCGCGGCAAGTGTGGTTCCGCTGCACTACTAGGATGGGTTTGACGGCCGACCTTTGCCCAACAAATGACTCAAGATTGGTGCAGTGATGGACGGATACGAGAAAGCGAATAGATAAGCAGTCTCGGAAAGGCTTTGACACCCTCGTGATGCTAATCTGTTGGACGATATGGAAGCAAAGGAATGCGAGGGTCTTCGGCACGGGCATAATCAAGAACGAGTGGGATACAGTAGACTCTATCTTTGATGAGATGAGGACTTGGGCCAAAGCAGGAGCTTTCGGAGGACAACCGATCATAGAGTAGTCGAGTAGAGCTAGGGAGTGGTGTGGAGGCTTGGTTAGGGTCGGTTTATGACTCCTAGCGAGCGATGTGTAATCTCTTGTACATATTTTTCTTCCTTCTATAAAGCTAAGGTACGCCTTTGGCGTACCCTTGATTTTTTTTGGGAATTTAAGCGTGCCCATTTCTGTCTTTATTCCCGTTGTGTGCATTTGGTGCACCCACGGCTAGAGATGCCGATACATAGGTCGTGTTTGGTTAACTGCATCGTTTTTTTTCATTTGCATACTTGTCCCAGTTGGGCCTGCCTGAGCAAATGCAGGCCAAAAACCAACATCTGTATCTAGTTTGGTCGTTTGCATGTCCTCTTCCTGCATCGTAACGATGCCTCTATGCATCGCGTTTGATTGGTCGCATTGTATGTGCTCACACGGGTGCACGTTGTTTGGTTACATACGAGCATAGAGTTGTGCTCACCTTGTACCCTACTTCGTGAGCTTACCAATACCGCCACACCTTACACATGATCACGCCGTGCACACCAACGCCACAACACAGCTATGACGATGAACTGGACGAAAATGATGAAGTTCTTCAGCAGTAACGGTCGATCCACCTTCTTGCCAACCTCAACCTTGCTGCATGAATGCTTTCGCACATACTTGGAGTAAGCATCTTCTGCCGCCTGCCTAGTCTTAAACCCTCCTCTGTGGTTGTTATCGTTGTACCCTGAAACTTGTTTGTTGCAAGCTTCCCATGAACTGTAAACCCCTGAAACCCTACCTTCGAACACCACATACCACTTGCCCTGGCAGTGCAAACGAGCAATAAGTTCAAGCAACAAGCATTGGAACACAGAAACAGCAAGCAATGAAGAACTCTAGAAGCAAGCAATGAAGAACTCTAGGAGCAAGCAATGGAGCAGAAGAGCATCAGTATGCATGCATGACCATAGCAAGTTCAACCTAGCACTACTTTGGTGTCATCCTACCACCACATCCAAAAGAGGGTGTCATCCTACCACCACAAGTTCGTGATAACCGCGAGGATCATCGTGAGGGGTTAGTATTATACCACCTCATCAAAATATACACACCATAAGATTGTTTTCAAACCCTAACTACACGAAATATATGTCGTCGTCGTCGTCCTTGTCGCCATCACTGTCGAGGATCATGCACGCCGTCGCCACCACCAGAAGCTGCACTAGTAGTAGTGCTTGCCCAGCCATGTCCTCTGCTAGAGCACCCTGTGGTCTGCTCCCATGGCAACAAACCCAACACCCTGGGCTTTGTTGTCCAGCAGGTGGCTGAGAGCCACCATGAGAGCCTCTGGGCTGAAGCCAATCTGATCCATGACGGCGATGTAGAGTTTAGGGTGGACGTCCACACTCTTGCTCTCCCAGATGGCGGTGGCCACCTCCTTCACTGCCTCAGTCATGCTGCTGAAGACGCTCAGCTCCTCCTCCATGAAGCCTGCCCGCTTCCTCTTCCTATCAAGCACAGGAACGTGCTCAGCATCCTTCTCAGGAGCATCAACGTTGATGGTGTCTGACTCCTGGGTGTCTGGATACTCCGGCATCGATGAGCCCAGCGGCTGACCAGAGCCCATGGCATGCTTGCTGGTTGCCAGCCCGAAGGAGAAGATCTAGTGCATCTGGTGGTAGTTTTGGATAGGGGTGTTGAGGAACTTAGCGTCCTTGGGTTGAGTCTAAGAAGAAACATGGCAGACAGGTTAGTTAGTATGGCAATGGTTCATAGGCTTGAACTGCTGGTCTATTAGAATGGCATGGTTTGTGAGCTAACCGCAATGTGGCCTTGGTAGTGCTCTGCCTCCAGAAGGATCGAGCAGGTGTCCTCATCCCATGAAGCACCTCTAAGGTCTCTGAGCTTGTACACTTGGATCCATCGAGCTCTCCACTTCCTCAGTTGGTTGTACACCTAGGTCGAAGTGACCTTGAGTCCCCAAAAGTCGAACACCTACTTTGCAACAAGGTTCAAGTGCACCTCCTTGAAGCCCTTGTCGGTCCTCACCCCACTAGCCATGGTCTCACACATCTTGTTAAGCACAAACGTGGAGAGGAACGACTGCCATTTCATGTTGTTCCTCTGCCATCCTTCTTCTCCTTTGCTGCCTTTAGAGCATCAGCATGAGCAACATCATTGGGCTGAGCCAGCACAAGTGGAGGAACCCTAGGCGGCACCTCGAAAACCTCTGAATACAGAGGCATCTATTACAGAGGAGGCTGGGAGTCCTTGACGTAGGACGGCGGGAATTGGCTCTCGGACATCAAGAGGGCCTGACTAAACTCTTGCATGGTCATGTCCTACGAACGTAAGTGTCATCAATGAAGGAAATATGCCCTAGAGGCAATAATAAAGTTGTTATTTATATTTCCTTATATCATGATAAATGTTTATTATTCATGCTAGAGTTGTATTAACCAGAAACTTAGTACATGTGTGAATACATAGACAAACAGAGTGTCCCTAGTATGCCTCTACTAGACTAGCTCGTTAATCAAAGATGGTTAAGTTTCCTAGCCATAGACATGTGTTGTCACTTGATGAACGAGATCACATCATTATAGAATGATGTGATGGACAAGACCCATCCGTTAGCTTAGCACTATGATCGTTTAGTTTATTGCTATTGCTTTCTTCATGACTTATACATGTTCCTATGACTATGAGATTATGCAACTCCCGAATACCGGAGGAACACTTAGTGTGCTATCAAACGTCACAACGTAACTGGGTGATTATAAAGATGCTCTACAGGTGTCTCCGATGGTGTTTGTTGAGTTGGCATAGATCGAGATTAGGATTTGTCACTCCGATTGTCGGAGAGGTATCTCTGGGCCCTCACTGTAATGCACATCACTATAAGCCTTGCAAGCAATGTGACTAATGAGTTAGTTGCGGGATGATGCACTACAGAACGAGTAAAGAGACTTGCCGGTAACGAGATTGAACTAGGTATGATGATACCGACAATCGAATCTCGGGCAAGTAACATACCGATGACAAAGGGAACAACGTATGTTGTTGTGCGGTTTGACCGATAAAGATCTTCGTAGGATATGTAGGAACCAATATGAGCATCCAGGTTCCGCTGTTGGTTATTGACCGGAGAAGTGTCTCGGTCATGTCTACATAGTTCTCGAACCCGTAGGGTCCGCACGCTTAACGTTTGATGACGATTGGTATTATGAGTTTATGTGATTTGATGTACCAAAGGTTGTTCGGAGTTCCGAATGAGATCATGGACATGACGAGGAGTCTCGAAATGGTCGAGACATAAAGATTGATATATTGGACCATGTTGTTCGGACACCGGAAGTGTTCCGGAGAGTTTCGGATAAAACCGGAGTGCCGGAGGGTTACCGGAACCCCCCCCCCCCCCCCCGAGAAGTTAATGGGCCACCATAGGTCTTAGAGGAGAGAGGGCCGGCCAGGAGGTGGCGCCCCCCAGTCCGAATTGGACAAGGGGTGGGGGCGGCGCCTCCCTCCTTCCTCCTTCCTTCCCCTCCTTGTTGGACTAGGAAAGGGGGGAACCTACTCCTAGTAGGAGTAGGATCCCCCCCCTTGGGCGAGCCCCTTGAGGCCGGCCGGCCCCCTCCTCCCCTCCTTTATATACGGGGGAGGGGGGCACCCCACAGACACACAAGTTGATTTCTTAGCCGTGTGTGGTGCCCCCCTCCACAGTTTTCCACCTCGGTCATATTGTCGTAGTGCTTAGGCGAAGCCCTGCGTCGGTAACTTCATCATCACCGTCACCACGCCGTCGTGCTGAGGAAACTCTCCCTCGGCCTCAGCTGGATCTAGAGTTCGAGGGACGTCACCGAGCTGAACGTGCAGATCGCAGAGGTGCCGTGCGTTGGTACTTGATCGGTTGGATCGCGAAGACGTTCGACTACATCAACCGCGTTACTAAACGCTTCCGCTTTCGGTCTACAAGGGTACGTGGACACACTCTCCCCGCTCATTGCTATGCTTCTCCTAGATAGATCTTGCGTGATCCTAGGATTTTTTTTGAAATACTACGTTCCCCAATAGTGGTACCAGAGCCAGGTTTATGCGTAGATGTTATATGCACGAGTAGAACACAAAGAGTTGTGGGCGATAATAGTCATACTACTTACCAGCATGTCATACTTTGATTCGGTGGTATTGTTGGATGAAGCGGCCCAGACCGACATTACATGGCCGCGTTCATGAGACTGGTTCTACCGCCGTGCTTTCCACACAGGTGGCTAGTGGGTGTCTGTTTCTCCAACTTTAGTAGAATCGAGTGTGACTACTCCCGGTCCTTGTTGAAGGTTAAAACAGCACACTTGACGAAAAATCGTTGTGGTTTTTGATGCGTAGGTAAGAACGGTTCTTGCTAAGCCCGTAGCAACCACGTAAAACTTGCAACAACAAAGTAGAGGACGTCTAACTTGTTTTTGCAGGGCTTGCTGTGATGTGATATGGTCAAGACGTGATGATATATAAATTGTTGTATGAGATGATCATGTTTTGTAACAGTTATCGGCAACTGGCAGGAGCCATATGGTTGTCGCTTTATTGTATGAAATGCATTCGCCATGTAATTGCTTTACTTTATCACTAAGCGGTAGCGATAGTCGTAGAAGCAATAGTTGGCGAGACGACAACGATGCTTCGATGGAGATCAAGGTTTCAAGCCGGTGACTGATAATCCCCAAGTGCAGGGAATCATCGTAGCAATTTCCAAAGATGGAAGTGATAAGTATGGAGTGTCGAACTCACAAGGAGCTAAAGGTAAGATCAATATTCTCTCAAGTCCTATCTGCCACTGATAGCACTCTACGTACACCGAACGTTTGCTTCGAACTAGAAACGAGAAATAAAACTACGTTGTGGGTATGAAGAGGATAACTTTGTATGATATCGGAGAGCTAAAATATAAAATTAGGTGTTGTGATCATAAAGTTAGAATATATTACTAAATAATATAAATAGCGAGTGTGGAATAATGATGGATCGGTGTGCGGAATTGTCCTAGGCAATTGTTAACAAGACCGATAGTCGTCATTGCAATTTCATATGAGGGAGAGGCATAAGCTAACATACTTTCTCTACTTGGATCATATGCACTTATGATTGGGACTCTAGCAAGCATCCGCAACTACTAAAGATCATTAAGGTAAAACCCAACCATAGCATTAAAGCATCAAGTCCTCTTTATTCCCATACGCAACAACCCCCTTACTCGGGTTTGTGTTTAAGTCACTCACCAACCCACTATAAGCGAATCATGAACGTATTGCAACACCCTACAACGGGAATCCCTCACGCTTGCGCGACATGGAGGGCACCATAGGACAGCACCAAAATAAAACATACAACTCGTACCAATCTAGATCATCAATCAACCCAAAGACAAAGGATATCTACTCAAAACATCATAGGATGGCAACATATCATTGGATCATAATATGTGGCATAAAGCACCATGTTCAAGTAGGGATTACAGCGGGGTGCGGGAGAGTGGACCGCGTAAAAGATATGAGGATGGTGATGATGGTGGTGATGTTGATGAAGACGATCACCGCGGCGATGATTCCCCTCTCAATGGCACTCCGGTGCCACCAAGAGAGAGGAGGAGAGGTTCTCCCCCTTGTGCTTCCTCCTCCATGGCCTCCCCCCTAGATGGGGAGAGGTTCTCCCTCTGGTCCTTTGCCTTCATGGCGATGATGGCCCCTCCGGGATCCTCCTCCATGGCCTCCGATGATGATGGCCCCCTCCGGCAGGGTGCCAGAGAGGGCCTAGATTGATTTCTCGTGGCTACAGAGGCTTGCAGTGGCGGAACTTCTGATCTAGGTTAATTTTCTGAGGTTTCTGTATTTATAGGAATTTTTGGCGTCATTCTCACGTTAAGGAGGTGCCCGAGGCAGGCCCACGCGCCTGGGGGGGGGGGGCGCCCCCACCCTCGTGGGCAACCCGGGACTCTTCTGGCCCAACTTCGATGCTCCGTGGTCTTCTTTTGGTCCATAAAAAATCATCAAAAATTGGCACGTCAATTGGACTCCGTTTAGTATTCCTTTTCTGCGATACTCAAAAACAAGGAGAAAACAGAAACTGGCACTGGGCTCTAGGTTAATAGGTTAGTCCCAAAAATCATAAAAAATAGCATATAAATGCATATAAAACATCTAAGATGGATAATATAATAGCATGAATACTTCATAAATTATAGATACGTTGGAGATGTATCAGCATCCCCAAGCTTAATTCCTGTTCGTCCTCGAGTAGGTAAATGATAAAAGAAATAATTTATGAAGTGTGAATGCTAGCAGGTGCACAAGTTTGATCAATGATAATTTCAATCACCTTTTCTAGCATCATTATATGTCATAACAGTAGCTCATCTCATAAAACTTTTCATGATCAAGTAAGAAGCTATTCACATGTTAAAGTATAGATCACAAACTTTCTTGAAAACTAACAAACAATGCTCTTAGTCATCAAACAATTGCAATTCATCTTATTTTCAGGAAGGGTCTATGTCAGAGCTTTGATTTAGCAAACTCCACATACTCAACTATCATTTAATCTTTCACAATTGCTAACACTCACGTGATATTTATGGGTTCAAAGTTTTAATCGGACACAGAGAAAGATAGGGGCTTATAGATTCGCCTCCCAACCTTTTACCTCAAGGGTAATGTCAACAATAATAGTTCATGATAACTTACATCCAATTGGATATATATATATCAGGATCTTTCCAACACAATGTGCTTGCCAAAGGATAAAATGTAAAAAGAAAAGGTGAAGATCACTATGACTCTTGCATAAGGTAGAAGATAAAAGTAAAAGATAGGCCCTTCGCAGAGGGAAGCAGAGGTTGTCATGTGCTTTTAAGGTTGGATGCACAAAATCTTAATGCAAAAGAACGTCACTTTATATTGCCAAAAGAACGTCACTTTATATTGCCTCTTGTGATAGAGACCTTTATTATGCAGTCCGTCGCTTTTATTTCTTCCCTATCACAAGTTCGTATAAAGCTTATTTTCTTCGCACTAATAGATCATACATATTTAGAGAGCAATTTTTATTACATGCACCGATGACAACTTACTTGAAGGATCTTACTCAATCCATAGGTAGGTATGGTGGACTCTCATGGCAAAACTAGTTTAAGGGATATTTGGAAGCACAAGTAGTATCTCTACTTGGTGCAAAGAATTTGGCTAGCATAAGGGGGAAAGGCAAGCTCAGCATGTTGGATGATCCATGACAATATACTTTATTTTGGATATAAGAAAACATAACCCATTACATTGTCTTCCTTGTCCAACATCAACCTTTTAGCATGTCATATTTTAATGAGTGCTCACAATTACAAAAGATGTCCAAGATGGTATATTTATATGTGAAATCTCTCTTCCTTCAATATTCTTTCATGAATTGTTCAAGTGACCAATTCTGAGTTTGCTAACCTTCAATAAGTTTACTACCTATACTTATTATGTGTGAAGTCATTACTCCCCATGTTATAAGCATATGAAACATATATAAATTCAGATTTATGATATTCAATTTTCCAACCATTTACTCATAGGATATACGTGAAGCACGTGAGTAAATGACAAACTACTCCAAAAGATAATAGTGAAGGACACTGAGTAGTCAAATAATTAACTAGCCATGGGAGGATTATTTTTCATTAAATATTTCAGATCCAATGATTTATTCAAAAAGCAAGTAAAATTGAAAACACGCTCCAAGCAAAACACATATCATGTGATGAATAAAAATATAGCTCCAAGTAAGGTGTACCGATAGTTTTGAAGACGAAAGAGGGGATGCCTTCCGGGGCATCCCCAAGCTTAGGCGCTTGAGTCTTCCTTGAATATTACCTTGGGGTGCCTTGAGCATCCCCAAGCTTAGGGTCTTTCCACTTCTTATTCTCCTCATATCGATATCTCACCCAAAGCTTGAAAACTTCAATCACACAAAACTTAACAAAACTTCGTGAGATAGGTTAGTATGATAAAGTGTAAACCATTCACTTTGGTACTGTCTAAGACAAGGTTCATAATTGTTCCCACACAATCTCTACTTTACCATATCATTTCTACAATTTATATTGAGAAATATAAGCCATAGAAACTAGAAAACAAGCAAACTATGCAATGAAAACAGAATCTGTCATAAACAGAATAGTCTGTAATGATCTGAACAGCAACCATACTTATACTACTCCAAAAATTATGAAATAAATTGGTTGACGTGAGGAATTTGCCTATTAATCTTCTGAAAAAATAATCAACTCAAAAGCACTCTTCTGTAAAAAAAATGATAGCTAATCTCGTGAGCGCAAAGTTTCTGTTTTTTTACAGCAAGGTCACATTAACTTTCACCCAAGTCTTCCCAAAGGTCTTACTTGGCACTTTATTGAAATAAAAGCTATAAAACATGATTACTACAGTATCTTAATCATGTAAACACACAAAAACAGTAAGGGTAAATATTGGGTTGTCTCCCAACAAGCGCTTTTCTTTAATGCCTTTTAGCTAGGCATGATGATTTCAATGATGCTCACATAAAAGATAAGAATTGAAACATAAAGAGAGCATCATGAAGAATATGACTAGAACATTTAAATATAACTCACTTCCTATGCCTAGGGATTTTGTGAGCACACAATTTAAAGGAACAAGTATCAACTAGCATAGAAAGGCAAAACAAGTATAACTTCAAAACTTTAAGCACATAGAGAGGAAACTTGATATTATTGCAACTCCTACAAGCATATATTCCTCCCTCATAATAATTTTCAGTAGAATCATGAATTAATTCAACAATATAACCATCACATAAAGCATTCCTTTCATGATCTACAAGTATAGAAATTTTTCTACTCTCCACATAAGCAAAATTCTTCTCATTTGGAATAGTGGGATCACCAATTCCTAAAGTTGACACTTTTCCAAACCCACTTTAGATGATAGTATTATTCATACTCCAAAAGATATAAGTTAAGTTCATGCAACATTCTACAATTAATATAGACTAACCAATATCCAAGCTCAATATATATAAGATATGAAGCATTCTCTAAAACCATACTCAAAAGATTTAAGTGAAGCACAAAGAGCAATTCTATAAGATCATACTTAAAAGATATAAGTGAAGCACATGAAGTATTCTATAAATCAATGGAGGGCTATCTTATGCTAGCATGGTTCTTAAAGGAAAAACAAAAACACAAAGGACACAAATCATGTGAACAAAACAAAAACCGAGGTATACCGATATTTGTTGAAGAAGAAAGATGGGATGCCAACCGGGGCATCCCCAAGCTTAGATGCTTGAGTATCCCCTGAAATATTTACTTGGGGTGCCTTGGGAATCCCCAAGATTGAACTCTTGCCTCTCTTTATTCTTCTCATATTGAGTGCTCCTCGATCTTCGAACACTTCATCCACACAAAACATTAACAAAAACTTTGTGAGATCCGTTAGTGTAATAAAGCAAACTACCACTTTAAGGTACTGTAATGAACCCATTATTTATTTATATTGGTGTTAAACCTACTGTATTCCAACTTCTCTATGGTTCATACCCCCCGATACTAGCCATAGATTCATCAAAATAAGCAAACAACACGCGAAAAACAGAATCTGTCAAAAACAGGACAGTCTGTAGTAATCTGGAAGTTTAGTATACTTCTGTAACTTCAAAAATTATGCAATAAATTTGAAAATTTGAAAAATTTGTACATAAGTAATGTGCAGAAAGTTTCAGACCTGTTTGACTTTCCAGTAAAAATTGTAAATTCACGCACTACAACCAAAGTTTCTGTTTTTGTACTGCACATAGTAAACAAACAAACTAATCATCCTAAAACCAAGCTTGGCACATTATTTTTGTAATACAATGGATATATACAAGGGGATAATTATTTACAGAGAAACTTCCATGAAAAATTCTACATTCCGTGAGCATGAACAAAAGTGCTCAAGGTCGACCCTCACTTCTTCAATGCATAACTTTCCAATCACTTCTCTTTTTGAAAAACTTTTTAGGCATGAAAGGCAAGTAAATTTTTTTTGTATTTTCATTCTTTAAAAAAAATGTATGTTTCACCCACAACTAAACAGAAACAAAAAGGAAAAACAAAATCTACTTAGTGAAGAAAGCAAACAAGCACACACGAGAATATCAACCCCACGCTATTGCTCCCCGGCAACGGCGCCAGAAAAGAGCTTGATAATCCCCAAGTGCAGGGAATCATCGTAGCAATTTCCAAAGGTGGAAGTGATAAGTATGGAGTGTCGAACCCACAAGGAGCTAAAGGTAAGATCAATATTCTCTCAAGCCCTATCTGCCACTGATACGACTCTACGTACACTGAACGTTTGCTTCCAACTAGAAACGAGAAATAAAACTACGTTGTGGGTATGAAGAGGATAACTTTGTATGATATCGGAGAGCTAAAATATAAAAGTAGGTGCTGTGATCATAAAGTTATAATATATTACTAAATAATATAAATAGCGAGTGTGGAATAATGATGGATTGGTGTGCGGAATTGTCCTAGGCAATTGTTAACAAGACCGATAGTCGTCATTGCAATTTCATATGAGGGAGAGGCATAAGCTGACATACTTTCTCTACTTGGATCATATGCACTTATGATTGGAACTCTAGCAAGCATCCGCAACTACTAAAGATCATTAAAGTAAAACCCAACCATAACATTAAAGTATCAAGTCCTCTTTATTCCCATACGCAACAACCCCCTTACTCGGGTTTGTGTTTCAGTCACTCACCAACCCACTATAAGCGAATCATGAACGTATTGCAACACCCTACAGCAGGAATCCCTCACGCTTGCGCGACACGGAGGGCACCATAGGATAGCACCAAAATAAAACATACAACTCGTACCAATCTAGATCATCAATCAACCCAAAGACAAAGGATATCTACTCAAAACATCATAGGATGGCAACACATCATTGGATCATAATATGTGGCATAAAGCACCATGTTCAAGTAGGGATTACAGCGGGGTGCAGGAGAGTGGACCGCGTAAAAGAGATGAGGATGGTGGTGATGTTGATGAAGACGATCACCATGACGATGATTTCCCTCTCAATGGCACTCTGGTGCTACCAAGAGAGAGGAGGAGAGGTTCTCCCCCTTGTGCTTCCTCCTCCATGGCCTCCCCCTAGATGGGGAGAGGTTCTCCCTCTGGTCCTTTGCCTTCATGGCGATGATGGCCCCTCCAGGATCCTCCTCCATGGCCTCCGGTGATGATGGCCCCCTTCGGCAGGGTGCCAGAGAGGGCCTAGATTGATTTCTCATGGCTACAGAGGCTTGCGGCGGTGGAACTTCCGATCTAGGTTAATTTTCCGAGGTTTCTGTATTTATAGGAATTTTTGGCGTCGGTCTCACGTCAAGGAGGTGCTTGAGGCGTCCACGAGGCAGGCCCACGCGCCTGGGGGGGGGGGGGGGCGGGCGCGCCCCCACCCTCATGGGCAGCCCGGGACTCTTCTGGCCCAACTTCGATGCTCCGTGGTCTTCTTTTGGTCCATAAAAAACATCAAAAATTGGCACGTCTATTGGAATCCGTTTAGTATTCCTTTTCTGCGATACTCAAAACAAGGAGAAAACAGAAACTGGCACTGGGCTCTAGGTTAATAGGTTAGTCCCAAAAATCATAAAAAATAGCATATAAAACATCTAAGATGGATAATATAATAGCATGAATACTTCATAAATTATAGATACGTTGGAGACGTATCAGTGACGATGGTGATCATGACGGTGCTTTGGAGATGGAGATCAAAGGCACAAGATGACGATGGCTATATCATATCACTTATATTGATTGCATGTGATGTTTATCCTTTATGCATCTTATTTTGCTTAGTACGGTGGTAGCATTATAAGATGATCTCTCACTAAATTTCAAGGTATAAGTGTTCTCCCTGAGTATGCACCGTTGCTACAGTTCGTCGTGCTGAGACACCATGTGATGATCTGGTGTGATAAGCTCTACATTCACATACAACATGTGCAAGCCAGTTTTGCACACGCATAATACTCGGGTTAAACTTGACGAGCTTAGCATATGCAGATATGGCCTCGGAACACTGAGACCGAAAGGTCGAGCATGAATCATATAGTAGATATGATCAACATAGTGATGTTCACCATTGAAAACTACTCCATCTCACGTGATGATCGGATATGGTTAAGTTGATATGGATCATGTGATCACTTAGATGATTAGAGGGACGTCTATCTAAGTGGGAGTTTTTAAGTAATATGATTCCCGAGCTCTTCGCAACGCTAAAGGCTGCAGAGGTAGAAATCAAGAAGGAGCATCAAGTGTTGATGGTCAACAAGACCACTAGTTTCAAGAAGAAGGGCAAAGGGAAGAAGGGGAACTTTAAGAAGAACGGCAAGCAAGTTGCTGCTCAAGTGAAGAAGCCCAAGTCTGGACCTAAGCCTGAGACTAAGTGCTTCTACTGCAAAGGGACTGGTCACTGGAAGCGGAACTGCCCCAAGTATTTGGCGGATAAGAAGGATGGCAAAGTGAAACGTATATTTGATATACATGTTATTGATGTGTACCTTACTAATGCTCGTAGTAGCGCCTGGGTATTTGATACTGGTTCTGTTGCTCATATTTGCAACTCAAAACAGGGGCTACGGATTAAGCGAAGATTGGCTGAGGACGAGGTGACGATGCGCGTGGGAAATGGTTCCAAATTCGATGCGATCGCCGGCGGCACGCTACCTCTACATCTACCTTCGGGATTAGTTTTAGACCTGAATAATTGTTATTTGGTGCCAGCGTTAAGCATGAACATTATATCTGGATCTTGTTTGATGCGTGACGGTTATTCATTTAAATTAGAGAATAATGGTTGTTCTATTTATATGAGCAATATCTTTTATGGTCATGCACCCTTGATGAGTGGTCTATTTTTATTGAATCTCGATAGTAGTGATACACATATTCATAGTATTGAAGCCAAAAGATATAAGTTTAACAATGATAGTGCAACTTATTTGTGGCACTGCCGTTTAGGTCATATTGGTGTAAAGCGCATGAAGAAACTCCATGCTGATGGACTTTTGGAATCACTTGATACTTGCGAACCATGCCTCATGGGCAAGATGACTAAGATTCCGTTCTCCGGAACAATGCAGCGAGCAACAGACTTGTTGGAAATAATACATACTGATGTATGCGGTCTGATGAGTGTTGATGCTCACGGCTGGTATCGTTATTTTCTAACCTTCACAGATGATTTGAGCAGATATGGGTATATCTACTTGATGAAACATAAGTCTGAAGCAATTGAAAATTTCAAAGAATTTCAGAGTGAAGTGGAAAATCATCGTAACAAGAAAATAAAGTTTCTACAATCTGATCGTGGAGGAGAATATTTGAGTTACGAGTTTGGTCTTCATTTGAAACAATGCGGAATAGTTTCGCAACTCACGCCACCCGGAACACCACAGCATAATGGTGTGTCCGAATGTCGTAACCGTACTTTATTAGATATGGTACAATCTATGATGTCTCTTACTGATTACCGCTATAATTTTGGGGTTATGCTTTAGAGACAGCTGCATTCACGTTAAATAGGGCACCATCTAAATCCGTTGAGACGACGCCGTATGAAATGTGGTTTGGCAAGAAACCCAAGTTGTCATTTCTTAAAGTTTGGGGCTGCGATGCTTATGTGAAAAAGCTTCAACCTGATAAGTTCAAACCCAAATCGGAGAAATGTGTCTTCATAGGATACCCAGAGGGAACTGTTGGGTACACCTTCTATCACAGATCCGAAGGCAAGATATTCGTTGCTAAGAATGGATCCTTTCTATAGAAAGAGTTTCTCTCGAAAGAAGTGAGTGGGAGGAAAGTAGAACTTGATGAGGTAATTGCACCTGCTCCCTTATTGGAAAGTAGTTCATCACAGAAATCAGTTCCAGTGATTCCTACACCAATTAGTGAGGAAGCTAATGATGATGATCATGAAACTTCTGATCAAGTTACTACCGAACCTCGTAGGTCAACCAGAGTAAGATCCGCACTAGAGTGGTACGGTAATCCTGTTCTGGAAGTCATGTTACTTGACCATGACGAACCTACGAACTATGAGGAAGCGATGATGAGCCCAGATTTCACGAAATGGCTTGAGGCCATGAAATCTAAGACGGGATCCATGTATGAGAACAAAGTATGGACTTTGGTTGACTTGCCCGATGATCGGCAAGCCATAGAGAATAAATGGATCTTTAAGAATAAGACTGACGCTCACGGTAATGTTACTGTCTACAAAGCTCGACTTGTTGCGAAAGGCTTTCGACAAGTTCAAGGAGTTGACTACGATGAGACTTTCTCACCTGTAGCGATGCTTAAGTCCATCCGAATCATGTTAGCAATTGCCGCATTTTATGATTATGAAATTTGGCAAATGGATGTCAAAATTGCATTCCTTAATGGATATCTTAAAGAATAGTTGTATGATGCAACCAAAAGGTTTTGTCAATCCAAAAGGTGCTAACAAAGTGTGCAAGCTCCAGCGCTCCATTTATGGACTGGTGCAAGCCTCTCGGAGTTGGAATATACGCTTTGATAGTGTGATCAAAGCATATGGTTTTATACAGACTTTTGAAGAAGCCTGTATTTACAAGAAAGTGAGTGGGAGCTCTGTAGCATTTCTGATATTATATGTGGATGACAGATTGTTGATCGGAAATGATACTGAATTTCTGAATGGCATAAAAGGATACTTGAATAAGAATTTTTCAATGAAAGACCTCGGTGAAGCTGCTTATATATTGGGCATCAAGATCTATAGAGATATATCAAGACGCTTAATTGGACTTTCACAAAGCACATACCTTGATAAAGTTTTGAAGAAGTTCAAAATGGATCAAGCAAAGAAAGGGTTCTTGCCTTTGTTGCAAGGTGTGAAGTTGAATCAGACTCAATACCCGACCACTGCAGAAGATAGAGAGAAAATGAAGGTCATTCCCTATGCTTCAGCCATAGGTTCTATCATGTATGCAATGCTGTGTGCCAGACCTGATGTGTGCCTTGCTATTAGTTTAGCAGGGAGGTACCAAAGTAATCCAGGAGTGGATCACTGGACAACCATCAAGAACATCTCGAAATACCTGAAAAGGACTAAGGATATGTTTCTCGTTTATGGAGGTGACAAAGAGCTCGTCGTAAATGGTTACGTCGATGCAAGCTTTGACACTGATCCGGATGACTCTAAGTCACAAACCAGATACGTGTTTATATTGAATGGTGGAGCTGTCAGTTGGTGCAGTTCCAAGCAGAGCATCGTGGCGGGATCTACGTGTGAAGCGGTGTACATAGCTGCTTCGGAAGCAGCAAATGAAGGAGTCTGGATGAAGGAGTTCATATCCGATCTAGGTGTCATACCTAGTGCATCGGGTCCAATGAAAATGTTTTGTGACAATACTGCTGCAATTTCCTTGGCAAAGGAATCCAGATTTCACAAGAGAACCAAGCACATCAAGAGACGCTTCACTTCCATCCACGATCAAGTCAAGGAGGGAGACATAGAGATTTGCAAGATACATACGGATCTGAATGTTGCAGACCCGTTGACTAAGCCTTGAAGGAAATATGCCCTAGAGGCAATAATAAACTTGTTATTTATATTTCCTTGTATCATGATAAATGTTTATTATTCATGCTAGAATTGTATTAACGGGAAACTTAGTACATGTGTGAAGACATAGACAAAACAGAGTGTCCCTAGTATGCCTCTACTTGACTAGATCGTTAATCAAAGATGGTTAAGTTTTCTAACCATAGACATGTGTTTCATTTGATGAACGGGATCACATCATTAGGAGAATGATGTGATGGACAAGACCCATCCGTTAGCTTAGCATAAGGATCGTTAAGTTTTATTGCTATTGCTTTCTTCATGACTTATACATATTCCTCTAACTATGAGATTATGCAACTCGCGAATACCGGAGGAACACCTTGTGTGCTATCAAACGTCACAACGTAACTGGGTGATTATAAAGATGCTCTACAGGTGTCTCCGAAGGTGTTTGTTGGGTTGGCATAGATCAAGATTAGGATTTGTCACTCTGAGTATCGGAGAGGTATCTCTGGGCCCTCACGGTAATGCACATTGATACGTCTCCAACGTATCTATAATTTTTTATTGTTCCATGCTATTATATTATCTGTTTTGGATGTTTAATGGTCTTTATTATGCACTTTTATATTATTTTTGGGACTAACCTATTAACCGAAGGCCCAGTGCAAATTGCTGTTTTTTTTGCCTATTTCAGTGTTTCGCAAAAAAGGAATATCAAAAGGAGTCCAAACGGAATGAAACCTTCGGGAGAATTATTTTTGGAACGAACGCAATACAGGAGACTTGGAGTGGACGTCAAGGAAGCAACGAGGAAGCCACGAGGCAGGGAGGCATGCCCAGGGGGTAGGCACGCCCCCACCCTCGTGGGCCCCTCGTGGCTCCACCAACCTACTTCTTTCGCCTATATATACTCATACACCCTGAAAACATCCGAGAGCACCACGAAACCCTATTTCCACCGCCGCAACCTTCTGTACCCGTGAGATCCCATCTTTGGGCCTTTCCGGCGCTCCGCCGGAGGGGGAATCGATCACGGAGGGCTTCTACATCAACACCATAGCCTCTCCGATGATGTGTGAGTAGTTTACCACAGACCTTCGGGTCCATAGTTATTAGCTGGATGGCTTCTTCTCTCTCTTTGGATCTCAATACAAAGTTCTCCTCGATCTTCTTCGAGATCTATTCGTTGTAATTCTTTTTGCGGTGTGTTTGTCGAGATCCGATGAATTGTGGGTTTATGATCAAGATTATCTATGAACAATATTTGATTCTCCTCTGAATTCTTATATGTATGATTTGTTATCTTTGCAAGTCTCTTCGAATTATCAGTTTGGTTTGGCCTACTAGATTGATCTTTCTTGCAATGGGAGAAGTGCTTAGCTTTGGGTTCAATCTTGCGGTGTCCTTTCCCAGTGACAGAAGGGGCAGCAAGGCACGTATTGTATTGTTGCCATCGAGGATAAAAAGATGGGGTTTATATCATATTGCTTGAGTTTATCCCTCTACATCATGTCATCTTGCCTAATGCGTTACTCTGTTCTTATGAACTTAATACTCTAGATGCATGCTGGATAGCGGTCAATGTGTGGAGTAATAGTAGTAGATGCAGAATCATTTCGGTCTACTTGTCGCGGACGTGATGCCTATATACATGATCATGCCTAGATATTCTCATAACTATGCGCTTTTCTATCAATTGCTCCACAGTAATTCGTTCACCCACCGTGAATTATGCTATCTTGAGAGAAGCCACCAGTGAAACCTATGGCCCCCGGGTCTATCTTCCATCATATTATTTTCCTATCAATTTACTATTCCTTCCGTCTTTTATTTTGCAATCTTTACTTTCCAATCTATATCATAAAAATACCAAAAATATTTTTCTTATTATCTCTATCAGATCTCACTTTTGCAAGTGGTCGTGAAGGGCTTGACAACCCCTTTATCGCGTTGGTTGCAAGATTCTTATTTGTTTGTGTAGGTACGAGGCAATTTGCGTGTAACCTCCTACTGGATTGATACCTTGTTTCTCAAAAACTGAGGGAAATACTTACGCTACTTTGTTGCATCACCCTTTCCTCTTCAAGGGAAAACCAACGCATGCTCAAGACGTAGCAAGAAGGATTTCTGGCGCCGTTGCCGGGGAGGCTTACACACAAGTCAAGACATACCAAGTACCCATCACAAACTCTTATCCCTCGCATTACATTATTTGTCATTTGCCTCTCGTTTTCCTCCCCCCACTTCACCTTTGCCATTTTATTCGCCCCTCTTCCGTTCGTCTTCTTCGTTTGCTTCTGTTGCCATGTGCCTTCTATATGCTTGCATCTTCGCTTGCTGAAAATCTATTGATATGGATCCACTTAAAGTGTTCTACTTGGATCATCTTCGATCCTTATGCGCTCGTGCTGAAACCCCAACTAGCCTAGTTGATGGGAAATCTTTAGATGAGCATGCTCATTTTGTGCGTCACTGTTTGTCTAAAAAAGGGAGACTCTTATGGGATCAAATAAACAGATTACTGTGTTTTGCTTGGAATCTTTGTGAAATTTATGATTTTACTTGTTGTTCTAAGAACCCTAAAAAACACCTCCCCAACCTATGTGAGTTTAATGATAATGAAATATTATCTTCTTATGCAAAGGGTGTTTATAGTTACTACGATATCGAACAAATTGAAGAATTTGTTGCTTTTAAGGGTGCTTATGAAGTTGTTTCTTTGATTGAAAAGAATGATATTACTCTCTACGAATCTGAAAATTTTGACATACTTAAATATTGCTATGAAATCTATGCTCATAATGTCTATGTCAAAGAATTTATTGAAAGAATGACCGTTGCTTCTGAAGAAAATAATGATATGCATGAATCTATAGATAATTATGATCCCGATGATTTGATTGAAATATCCCTTGATGAACATGATGCTTGCTATCCTTGTGGCCAAGATGCCAATATTTATGAAGATGAATTTGCTATAGTTCCTTATGTTAAACATGAGATCGTTGCTATTGCACCCATACTTGATAGTTCCTTCGATGAAAAGCATGATTGAAATGATCTTATTATAAATTCTCTTGATGTCAATTGTGCTAATAGTATGCAAAATCCTAAGCCTGGGGATGCTAGTTTTGCTATGTCCACTACTTGTTGCAATGATCATGATTGGGGTGATTCTTCTTACAATCTTTAAAATTTATTTAAGCCCCATGATGAATATGATATTGATAATAATGTTTGCAATAATACTGAAAGTGGGTTTGGAAGAGTGTCAACTTTAGATCCCACATATTTGGAGAATGTTCAATCTTATGAAGTTTTTGATAAAAGTGGGTTTGGAGAGGTCTGATACGTCTCCAACGTATCTATAATTTTTGATTGTTCCATGCTATTATATATTCTGTTTTGGATGTTTAATGGGATTATTTATACACTTTTATATTATTTTTGGGACTAACCTATTAACCGGAGGCCTAGCCCAAATTGCTGTTTTTTTGCCTATTTCAGTGTTTCGCAGAAAAAGAATATCAAACGGAGTCCAAACGGAATGAAACCTTTGGGAACGTGATTTTTGGAACAAACGTGATCCAGAGGACTTGGACTGGACGTCAAGCAACAGACGAGGAAGCCACGAGGTAGGAGGGCGCGCCTACCCCCCAGGCACGCCCTCCACCCTCATGGGCCCCTCGTGGCTCCACCGACCTACTTCTTCCTCCTATATATACCTACGTACCCACAAACCATCAGAAGCGACCACGAAAACCTAATTCCACCGCCGCAACCTTCTGTACCAGTGAGATCCCATCTTGGGGCCTTTTCCGGCGTCCTGCCGGAGGGGGCATTGATCATGGAGGGCTTCTACATCAATACCATAGCCTCTCCGATGATGTGTGAGTAGTTTACCTCAGACCTTCGGGTCCATAGTTATTAGCTAGATGGCTTCTTCTCTCTCTTTGGATCTCAATACAAAGTTCTCCTCGATTCTCTTGGAGACCTATTTGATGTAATCTTCTTTTGCGGTGTGTTTGTCGAGATCTGATGAATTGTGGGTTTATGATCAAGATTATCTATGAACAATATTTGAATCTTCTCTGAATTCTTTTAGGTATGATTGGTTATCTTTGCAAGTCTCTTCGAATTATCAGTTTGGTTTGGCCTACTAGATTGATCTTTCTTGCCATGGGAGAAGTGCTTAGCTTTGGGTTCAATCTTGCGGTGTCCTTTCCCAGTGATAGCAGGGGCAGCAAGGCACGTATTGTATTGTTGCCATGGAGGATAAAAAGATGGGGTTTATATCATATTGCATGAGTTTACCCCTCTACATCATGCCATCTTGCTTAAAGCGTTACTCCGTTCTTATGAACTTAATACTCTAGAGGCATGCTGGATAGCGGTCGATGTGTGGAGTAATAGTAGTAGATGAAGAATCGTTTCGGTCTACTTGTCACGGACGTGATGCCTATATACATGATCATACCTAGATATTCTCATAACTATGCTCAGTTCTACCAATTGCTCGACAGTAATTTGTTCACCCACCGTAATACTTATGCTATCTTGAGAGAATCCACTAGTGAAACCTATGGCCCCCGGGTCTATTTTCCATCATATTAATCTCCCGTTATTTCCATTACTGTTTACTTGCTTTCTTTACTTTTACTCTTTATCATAAAAATACCAAAAATATTATCTTATCATCTCTATCAGATCTCACTCTCGTAAGTGACCGTGAAGGGATTGACAACCCCTTTATCGCGTTGGTTGCGAGGTTCTTATTTATTTGTGTAGGTGCAAGGGACTTGAGCGTGATCTCCTACTGGATTCATACCTTGGTTCTCAAAAACTGAGGGAAATACTTACGCTACTTTACTGCATCACCCTTTCCTCGTCAAGGGAAAACCAACGCAGTGCTCAAGAGGTAGCAAGAAGGATTTCTAGCGCCGTTTCCTGGGAGGTGTGCGCCAAGTCAAGTCAAGACATACCAAGTACCCATCACAAACTCTTATCCCTCGCATTACATTATTTGCCATTTGCCTCTCGTTTTCCTCTCCCCCACTTCACCCTTGCCGCTTTATTCGCCCTCTCTTTTCCGTTCGCCCTCTTTTTCGCTTGCTGCTTGTTCGCTCGTGTGTTGGATTGCTTTCTTGTCACGATGACTCTACCTAGATTTGGTGATCTTCACCTTAAAAGGTTAGAAGAGATTGAAAGCAACGTCAGAAGTTTCATGACTTTACAATTTGAGCATAACAATTTCTTTAGAAACGAGCTTAATGAACAAAAAAGTTTTATGGGTTACATGAATAAAGAGCTCGACGATATGTCTAAGGAATTTTATGGTCTGAAATCTCAGATTGCTCATCTCGAAAAATTAACTGCTCAAATTTCGGATAAGCAGGCCACCTTAGTTAATAAGATGGCCGCTAAACCGGAAAGTTTTCATCAGAATAAAGATGACGATCTAAAAGTTATTGATGTGTCCCCTATTAAATCTTTGTTTTGCAATATGAATATTGATAATGATGGGACTGGAGATGAGTCAACTTTAGTTAAAAGGCGTCCCAAAAATTCGGAGTTTTTAGATCTTGATGCAAAAATTAGTAAAAGTGGGATTGAAGAGGCTAAAACTTTAGATAGCAATGAACCCACTATTTTGGATTTCAAGGAATTTAATTATGATAATTGCTCTTTGATAGATTGTATTTCCTTGTTGCAATCAGTGCTAAATTCTCCGCATGCTTATAGTCAAAATAAAGCTTTTACTAAACATATCGTTGATGCTTTGATGCAATCTTATGAAGAAAAGCTTGAGTTGGAAGTTTGTATCCCTAGAAAACTTTATGATGAATGGGAACCTACAATTAAAAATTAAAATTAAAGATCATGAATGTTATGCTTTGTGTGATTTGGGTGCTAGTGTTTCCACGATCCCAAAAACTTTATGTGATTTGTTAGGTTTCCGTGAATTTGATGATTGCTCTTTAAACTTGCATCTTGCGGATTCCACTATCAAGAAACCTATGGGAAGAATTAATGATATTCTTATTCTTGCAAATAGGAATTATGTGCCCGTAGATTTCATTGTTCTTGATATAGATTGCAATCCTTCATGTCCTATTATTCTCGGTAGACCTTTCGTTAGAACGATTGGTGCAATTATTGATATGAAGGAAGGGAATATTAGATTCCAATTTCCGTTAAGGAAAGGCATGGAACACTTCCCTAGAAAGAAAATTAAATTACCATATTAATCTATTATGAGAGCCACTTATGGATTGCCTACCAAAGATGGCAATACCTAGATCTATCCTTGCTTTTATGCCTGGCTAGGGGAAACGATAGCGCTTGTTGGGAGGCAACCCAATTTTATTTTCAGTTTTTTGATTTTTGGTTCTGTTTAGGAATAAATCTTTGATCTAGCATCTGGTTAGATTTGCTTTTGTGTTTTAATTAGTGTTTGTGCCAAGTTAAACCTATAGGATCTTCTTGGATGATAGTTATTTGATCTTGCTGAAAATTCCAGAAACTTTCTGTTCACGAAAACAATTGTTAATAATCACCAGAACTTGATAAAATACTGATTCCAATTGCAGCAGATCAATAAACAAATTATCTAGGTCGTCCTATTTTGGTAGATTTTTCTGAGTTCCAGAAGTTTGCGTTAGTTACAGATTACTACAGACTGTTCTGTTTTTGACAGATTCTGTTTTACGTGTGTTGTTTGCTTATTTTGATGAATCTATGGCTAGTAAAATAGTTTATAAACCATAGAGAAGTTGGAAAACAGTAGGTTTAACACCAATATAAATAAATAATGAGTTCAATACATTACCTTGAAGTGGTGTTTTGTTTTCTTTCGCTAACGGAGCTCATGAGATTTTCTGTTAAGTTTTTTGTTGTGAAGTTTTCAAGTTTTGGGTAAAAGATTTGATGGATTATGGAACAAGGAGTGGAAAGAGCCTAATCTTGGGGATGCCCAAGGCACCCCAAGGTATATCCAAGGACACCAAAAAGCCAAAGCTTGGGGATGCCCCGGAAGGCATCCCCTCTTTCGTCCTCAACCATCGGTAACTTACTTGGAGCTATATTTTTATTCACCACATGATATGTGTTTTGCTTGGAGCGTCTTGTGTGATTTGAGTCTTTGTTTTTTAGTTTGCCACAATCATCCTTGATGTACACACCTTTTGAGAGAGACACACATGATTCGGAATTTGTTAGAATACTCTATGTGCTTCACTTATATCTTTTGAGCTATATAGTTTTTGCTCTAGTGCTTCACTTATACCTTTTAGAGCACGGCGGTGGTTGTATTTTATAGAAATTATTGATCTCTCATGCTTCACTTATATTATTTTGAGAGTCTTAAACAGCATGGTAATTTTCTTTAATTGTGAAATTAATCTTCCATATTGAGTTCATTAAATGTTATGAGAAGTTAGATACTTGATAAGTGTTTTGAGATATAAAGGTGGTAATAATAGAGTGTGCTAGTTGAGTAATTGTGAAATTGAAAAATACTTGTGTTAAAGTTGGCAAGTCCCGTAGCATGCACATATGGTAAAAGTTGTGTGACAATTTTGACACATAGGTGTTCTTTTATTGCTTTCCTTACGAGTGGCGGTCGGGGACGAGCGATGGTCTTTTCCTACCAATCTATCCCTCTAGGGGCATGCGTAGTAGCACTTTGCTTCGAGGGCTAATAATCTTTTGCAATAAGTATATGAGTTCTTTATGACTAATGTGAGTCCATGGATTATACGCACTCTCAACCTTCCACAATTTTCTAGCCTCTACGGTACCGCGCATTGCCCTTTCTCATCTTGAGAGTTGGTGCAAACTTCGCCGGTGCATCCAAACCCCGTGATATGATACGCTCTATCACACATAAGCCTCCTTATATCTTCCTCAAAACAGCCACCATACCTACCTATCATGTCATTTCCATAGCCATTCCGAGATATATTGCCATGCAACTTTCCACCGTTCCGTTTATTATGACACGCTTCATCATTGTCATATTGCTTTGCATGATCATGTAGTTGACATCGTATTTTGTGGAAAGGCCACTATTCATAATTTTTTTATACATGTCACTCTTGATTCATCGCATATCCCGGTACACCGCCGGACGCATTCACATAGAGTCATATTTTGTTCTAAGTATTGAGTTGTAATTGTTGAGTTGTAAATAATAAAAGTGTGATGATCATCATTATTAAAGCATTGTCCCATGTGAGGAAAGGATGATGGAGGCTATGATTCCCCCACAAGTCGGGATGAGATTCCGGACTAAACAAAAAAAAGAGGCCAAAGAAAAAAAGGAGAAGGCCCAAAAGAAAAAAAAAGAAGAAGAAAAAGAAAAAAAATGAGGGAAAAAGGGAGAAGGGACAATGTTACTATCCTTTTTCCACACTTGTGCTTCAAAGTAGCACCACGATCTTCAAGATAGAGAGTCTCCTATGTTGTCACTTTCATATACTAGTGGGAATTTTTCATTATAGAACTTGGCTTGTATATTCCAATGATGGGCTTCCTCAAAATGCCCTAGGTCTTCGTGAGCAAGCAAGTTGGATGCACACCCACTTAGTTTCTTTTGTTGAGATTTCATATATTTATAGCTCTAGTGCATCCGTTGCATGGCAATCCCTACTCCTCTCATTGACATCAATCGATGGGCATCTCCATAGCCTATTGATTAGCCGCGTCAATGTGAGACTTTCTACCTTTTTTGTCTTCTCTCATAACCCCCATCATTATACTTTACTCCACCCATAGTGCTATATCCATGGCTTGCGCTCATGTACCGCGTAAGAGTTGAAAAGGCTGAAGCGCGTTAAAAAGTATGAACCAATTGCTCGGCTTGTTATCGGGGTTATGCATGATGAGAACGTTTGTGTGACAATATTGAAACATAGCTTAACTATATGATTTTGTAGGGATAAGCTTTCTTTGGCTATGTTATTTTGATAAGACATAATTGCTTGATTAGCATGTTTGAAGTATTATTGTTTTTATGTCAACATTAAACTTTTATCTTGAATCTTTTGGATCTAAATATTCATGCCACAATAAAAAGATTTACATTGAGAATTATGCTAAGAAGCATTCCACATCAAAAATTCTGTTTTTTATCATTTACCTACTCGAGGACGAGCAGGAAATAAGCTTGGGGATGCTTGATACGTCTCCAACGTATCTATAATTTTTGATTGTTCCATGCTATTATATATTCTGTTTTGGATGTTTAATGGGCTTATTTATACACTTTTATATTATTTTTGGGACTAACCTATTAACTGGAGGCCCAACCCAAATTGTTGTTTTTTTTCCTATTTCAGTGTTTCGCAGAAAAAGAATATCAAACGGAGTCCTTCGGGAACGTGATTTTCGGAACAAACATGATCTAGAGGACTTGGAGTGGACGTCAAGCAACAGACGAGGAAGCCACGAGGTAGGGGGCGCGCCTACCCCCCAGGTGCGCCCTCCACCCTCGTGGGCCCCTCGTGGCTCCATTGACCTACTTCTTCCTCCTATATATACCTACGTACCCCTAAACCATCAGAAGCGACCACGAAAACCTAATTCCACCGCCGCAACCTTCTGTACCCGTGAGATCCCATCTTGGGTCTTTTCCGTGTCCTACCGGAGGGGGCATTGATCACGGAGGGCTTCTACATCAACACCATAGCCTCTCCGATGATGTGTGAGTAGTTTACCTCAGACCTTCGGGTCCATAGTTATTAGCTAGATGGCTTCTTCTCTCTCTTTGGATCTCAATACAAAGTTCTCCTCGATTCTCTTGGAGATCTATTCGAGCGGTGTGTTTGTCGAGATCCGATGAATTGTGGGTTTATGATCAAGATTATCTATGAACAATATTTGAATCTTCTCTGAATTCTTTTATGTATGATTGGTTATCTGTGCAAGTCTCTTCGAATTATCAGTTTGGTTTGGCCTACTAGATTGATCTTTCTTGCCATGGGAGAAGTGCTTAGCTTTGGGTTCAATATTGCGGTGTCCTTTCCCAGTGACAGCAGGGGCAACAAGGCACGTATTGTATTGTTGCCATCGAGGATAAAAAGATGGGGTTTATATCATATTGCATGAGTTTATCCCTCTACATCATGTCATCTTGCTTAAAGCGTTACTCCGTTCTTATGAACTTAATACTCTAGATGCATGCTGGATAGCGGTCGATGTGTGGAGTAATAGTAGTAGATGTAGAATCCTTTCAGTCTACTTGTCACGGACATGATGCCTATATACATGATCATACCTAGATATTCTCATAACTATGCTCAATTCTATCAATTGCTCGACAGTAATTTGTTCACCCACCGTAATACTTATGCTATCTTGAGAGAAGCCACTAGTGAAACCTATGGCCCCCGGGTCTATTTTCCATCATATTAATCTCCCGTTATTTCCATTACTATTTACTTGCTTTCTTTACTTTTACTCTTTATCATAAAAATACCAAAAATATTATCTTATCATCTCTATCAGATCTCACTCTCGTAAGTGACCGTGAAGGGATTGACAACCCCTTTATCGCGTTGGTTGCGAGGTTCTTATTTGTTTGTGTAGGTGCAAGGGACTTGAGCGTGACCTCCTACTGGATTGATACCTTGGTTCTCAAAAACTGAGGGAAATACTTACGCTACTTTACTGCATCATCCTTTCCACTTCAAGGGAAAACCAACGCAGTGCTCAAGAGGTAGCAAGGTCATGACTTTAGTTAATGCTAATCCCACTATTTTGGAAGAGTGTCAACTCTGCATACATGTGGATCGTGTTAAGAATATGTTTTGTGATAGCTATATTGTCGAATTTGCTTATGATCCTACATGTAATTATTATGAGAGAGGAAAATATGGTTGTAGAAATTTTCATGTTACTAAATTACCTCTCGTTATGTTGAGATTGTTATTGTTTCTTTCCGCTTTCTTGCATATGCGAGTTTTTGCTTGCCTTGATAATTTGTTTGCCTATAAGATGCCTATGCATAGGAAGTACGTTAGACTTAGATGTATTTTTTTCATATGCTATATGATGCTCTCTTTGTGCTTCAATTCTTATCTTTCATGTGAGCATCATCGAAATTATCAATGCCTAGCTAGGGGCGTTAAACGATAGCGCTTGTTGGGAGGAAACCCAATTTTATTTTTGTTTCTTTCTTTTTGTTCCTGTTTAGTAATAAATAATTCATCTAGCTTCTGTTTGGATGTGTTTTTATGTTTTAATTAGTGTTTGTGCCAAGTAGAACCAATAGGATCTTCTTGGGTGATAGTTGTTTGATCTTGCTAAAAAAGACAGAAACTTTGCGCTCACGAAAATAATTGTTAAAATTCACTAGAACGTGATAAATTGCCAATTCTTTTTGCAGTAGATCAATATACAAATTATCCAGGCTGTCCTAGTTTTTCAGAAGTTTTGGAGTTCCAGAAGTAGTCGAACAAATATGATTACTACAGACTGTTCTGTTTTTGACAGATTCTGTTTTTGTTGTGTTGTTTGCTTATTTTGATGAATCTATGGCTAGTATCGGGGGGTATGGACCATGGAGAAGTTGGAATACAGTAGGTTTAACACCAATATAAATAAAGAATGATCTCACTACAGTACCTTAAAGTGGTGATTTGTTTTCTTATACTAACGGAGCTCATGGGATTTTCTGTTGAGTTTTGTGTTGTGAAGTTTCCAAGTTCTGGGTAAAGATTTGATGGAGTATGGAATAAGGAGTGGCAAGAGCCTAAGCTTGGGGATGCCCAAGGCACCCCATGGTAAAATTCAAGGACAACCAAAAGCCTAAGCTTGGGGATGCCCCGGAAGGCATCCCATCTTTCTTCTTCGTCTATCGGTAACTTTACTTGAGGCTATATTTTTATTCACCACATGATATGTGTTTTGCTTGGAGCGTCTTGTACGAATTGAGTCTTTGCTTTTTAGTTTACCACAATCATCCTTGATGTACACACCTTTTGGAGAGACACACATGAATCGGAATTTATTAGAATACTCTATGTGCCTCACTTATATCTTTTGAGCTAGATAACTTTGCTCTAGTGCTTCACTTATATCTTTTAGAGCACGGTGGTGGTTTTATTTTATAGAAATAATTGATCTCTCATGCTTCACTTATATTATTTTGAGAGTCTTGTAGAACAGCATGGTAGTTTGCTTTGGCTATAAAATTAGTCCTAATATGATGAACATCCAAGATAGGTATAATAAAAACAATCATATAAAGTGCATCAAATACTATGAGAAGTTTGATACTTGATAATTGTTTTGAGACATGAAGATGGTGATATTAGAGTCATGCTAGTTGAGTAGATGTGAATTTGAGAAATACTTGTTCTAAAGTTTGTGATTCCCGTAGCATGCACGTATGGTGAACCGTTATATGATGAAGTCGGAGCATGATTTATTTATTGATTGTCTTCCTTATGAGTGGCGGCCGGGGACGAGCGATGGTCTTTTCCTACCAATCTATCCCCCTAGGAGCATGCGCGTAGTACTTCGTTTCGATAACTAATAGATTTTTACAATAAGTATGTGAGTTCTTTATGACTAATGTTGAGTCCATGGATTACACACACTCTCACCCTTCCACCATTGCTAGCCTCTCTAATACCGCGCACCTTTCGCCAGTATCATACACCCACCTTATACCTTCCTCAAAACAGCCACCATACCTACCAATTATGGCATTTCCATAGCCATTCCGAGATATATTGCCATGCAACTTTCCACCGTTCCGTTTATTATGACACGCTCCATCATTGTCATATTGCTTTGCATGATCATGTAGTTGACATCGTATTTGTGGCAAAGCCACCTTCATAATTCTTTCATACATGTCACTCTTGATTCATTGCATATCCTGGTACACCATCGGAGGCATTCACATAGATTCATATTTTGTTCTAAGTATTGAGTTGTAATTTTTGAGTTGTAAGTAAATAAAAGTGTGATGATCATCATTATTAGAGCATTGTCCCAAGTGAGGGAAGGATGATGGAGACTATGATTCCCCCACAAGTCGGGATGAGACTCTGGACAAAAATAAAAAAGAAAAAGAAAAAGAAGAGTCCATAAAAAGAAGAAGAGAAAAAGGCCCAAAAAAAGATGAGAAAAAAGAGAAGGGACAATGTTACTATCCTTTTACCACACTTGTGCTTCAAAATAGCACCATGATCTTCATGATAGAGAGTCTCCTATGTTGTCACTTTCATATACTAGTTGGAATTTTACAGTATAGAACTTGGCTTGTATATTCCAATGATGGGCTTCCTCAAATTGCCCTAGGTCTTCGTGAGCAAGCAAGTTGGATGCACACCCACTTAGTTTCTTTTGAGCTTTCATACACTTATAGCTCTAGTGCATCCGTTGCATGGCAATCCTACTCACTCACATTAATATCTATTGATGGGCATCTCCATAGCCCGTTGATACGCCTAGTTGATGTGAGACTATCTTCTCCTTTTTGTCTTCTCCACAACCACCATTCTATTTCACATATAGTGCTATGTCCATGGTTCAGGCTCATATATTACGTGAAGATTGAAAAAGTTTGAGAACATCAAAAGTATGAAAAAATTGCTTGGCTTGTCATCGGGGTTGTGCATGATTAAATACTTTGTGTGATGAAGATAGAGCATAGCCAGACTATATGATTTTGTAGGTATAACTTTCTTTGGCCATGTTATTTTGAGAAGACATGATTGCTTTGTTAGTATGCTTAAAGTATTATTATTTTTATGTCAATATTAAACTTTTGTCTTGAATCTTTCGGATCTGAACATTCATGCCACAATAAAGAAAATTACATTGAAAAATATGCTAGGTAGCATTCCACATAAAAAATTCTGTTTTTATCATTTACCTACTCGAGGACGAGCAAGAATTAAGCTTGGGGATGCTTGATACGTCTCCAACGTATCTATAATTTTTTACTGTTCCATGCTATTATATTATCTGTTTTGGATGTTTGATGGGCTTTATTATGCAATTTTATATTATTTTTGGGACTAACCTATTAACCGAAGGCCCAGTGCAAATTGCAGTTTTTTGCCTATTTCAGTGTTTCGCAGAAAAAGAATATCAAACAGAGTCCAAACGGAATGAAACCTTCGGGAGAGTTATTTTTTGAACAAACTCAATCCAGGAGACTTGGAGTGGACGTCAAGGAAGCAACGAGGAAGCCACGAGGCAGGGAGGCGCGCCCCCGACCCTCGTGGCTCCACCGACCTACTTCTTTCGCCTATATATACTCATATACCCTGAAAACATCCGAGAGCACCACGAAACCCTATTTCCACCGCCGCAACCTTCTGTACCCGTGAGATCCCATCTTGGGGCCTTTTCCGGCGCTCCGCCGGAGGGGAATCGATCACGGAGGGCTTCTACATCAACAACGTAGCCTCTCCGATGATGTGTGAGTAGTTTACCATAGACCTTCGGGTCCATAGTTATTAGCTAGATGGCTTCTTCTCTCTCTTTAGATCTCAACACAAAGTTCTCCTTGATCTTCTTGGAGATCTATTCTATGTAATTCTTTTTGCGGTGTGTTTGTCGAGATCCGATGAATTGTGGGTTTATGATCAAGATTATCCATGAACAATATTTGATTCTCCTCCGAAATCTTATATGTATGATTTGTTATCTTTGCAAGTCTCTTCGAATTATCAGTTTGGTTTGGCCTGCTAGATTGATCTTTCTTGCAATGGGAGAAGTGCTTAGCTTTGGGTTCAATCTTGCGGTGTCCTTTCCCAGTGACAACAGGGACAGCAAGGCACGTATTGTATTGTTGCCATCAAGGATAAAAAGATGGGGTTTATATCATGTTGCTTGAGTTTATCCCTCTACATCATGTCATCTTGCCTAATGCGTTAATCTGTTCTTATGAACTTAATACTCTAGATGCATGCTGGATAGCGGTCGATGTGTGGAGTAATAGTAGTAGATGCAGAATCGTTTCGGTCTACTTGTCGCAGACGTGATGCCTATATACATGATCATGCCTAGATATTCTCATAACTATGAGCTTTTCTATCAATTGCTCGCCAGTAATTCATTCACCCACCGTGAATTATGCTATCTTGAGAGAAGCCACTAGTGAAACATATGGCCCTCGGGTCTATCTTCCATCATATTATTTTCCTATCAATTTACTATTCCTTCCGTCTTTTATTTTGCAATCTTTACTTTCCGATCTATATCATAAAAATACCAAAAATATTTATCTTATTATCTCTATCAGATCTCACTTTTGCAAGTGGCCGTGAAGGGATTGACAACCCCTTTATCACGTTGGTTGCAAGGTTCTTATTTGTTTGTGTAGGTACGAGGCGATTTGCCTGTAACCTCCTACTGGATTGATACCTTGGTTCTCAAAAACTGAGGGAAATACTTACGCTACTTTGCTGCATCACCCTTTCCTCTTCAAGGGAAAACCAACGCATGCTCAAGAGGTAGCACACATCACTATAAGCCTTGCAAGCAATGTGACTAATGAGTTAGTTACGGGATGATGCATTACGGAACGAGTAAAGAGACTTGCCGGTAACGAGATTGAACTAGGTACGATGATACCGATGATCGAATCTCGGGCAAGTAACATACCGATGACAAAGGGAGTAACGTATGTTGTTATGCGGTTTGACCGATAAAGATCTTCGTAGAATATGTAGGAGCAAATATGAGCATCCAGGTTCCGCTATTGGCTATTGACCGGAGATGGGTCTCGGTCATGTCTACATAGTTCTCGAACCCATAGGGTCCGCACGCTTAACGTTCGATGACGATTTGTCTTATGAGTTAGGTGATTTGATGACCGAAGTTTGTATGGAGTCTCGGATGAGATCACGGACATGACGAGGAGTCTCGAAATAGTCGAGAGGTAAAGATTGATATATTGGAAGGTAGTATTCGGGCACCGGAAGGGTTCCGGAGTGTATCGGGTACATACCAGAGGGGTTACCGGAACCCCCCTCCCCCCGGGAAAGATATGGGCCTTATGGGCGATAGGAGGGAGGCTAACCAGCCCACAAGGGGCTGGTGCGCCCCCCACAAGGGAGGAGGCCGAATTGGACTTGGGAAGGGGGCGCCACCCCCTTTCCTTCTCCTACTCCCTCTCCTTCCCCTTTTCCCCCTCCGGTAGAAGGAAAAAAGGGTGGGGCCGAATCCTACTAGGACTGGAGTTCTAGTAGGACTCCCCTCTCCCTGGTGCGCCCCTTGTTGGTCGGCCTCCTCCTCCCCTCCTTTATATACGGGGGCAGGGGGGCACCCCAAAGACACAACAGACAATTGTCTTAGCCGTGTGCGGTGCCCCCCTCCACAGTTAGACACCTCAGTCATATCGTCGTAGTGCTTAGGCGAAGCCCTGCGCCGATAACTTCATCATCACCGTCACCACGCCGTCGTGCTGACGAAACTCTCCCTCGTCCTCAACTGGATCAAGAGATCGAGGGACGTCATCGAGCTGAACGTGTGCTGAACACGGACGTGCCGTACGTTCGGTACTTGGATCGTGAAGACGTTCGACTACAACAACCGCGTTACTAAACGCTTCCGCTTTCGGTCTACGAGGGTACATGGACACACTCTCCCGTCTCGTTGCTATGCATCTCCTACATAGATCTTGCGTGATCGTAGGATTGTTTTTGAAATACTACGTTCCCCAACAGTGGCATCCGAGCCAGGTCTATGCGTCGATGTTATATGCACGAGTAGAACACACAGAGATGTGGGCGATAATAGTCATACTGCTTACCAGCATGTCATACTTTGATTTGGTGGTATTGTTGGATGAAGCGGCCCAGACCGACATTACATGACCGCGTTCATGAGACTGGTTCTACCGCCGTGCTTTGAACACAGGTGGCTAGTGGGTGTCTGTTTCTCCAACTTTAGTTGAATCGAGTGTGACTACACCCGGTCGTTGTTGAAGGTTAAAACATCACACTTGATGCAAAATCGTTGTGGTTTTGATGCGTAGGTAAGAACGGTTCTTGCTAGAAGCCCGCAACAGCCACGTAAAACTTGCAACAAAGTAGAGGACGTTTAACTTGTTTTTGCAGGGCTTGCTGTGATGTGATATGGTCAAGATGTGATTATATATAAATTGCTGTATGAGATGATCATGTTTTGTAGCAGTTATCGGCAACTGGAAGGAGCCATATGGTTGTCGCTTTATTGTATGAAATGCAATCGCCATGTAATTGCTTTAATTTATCACTAAGCGGTAGCGATAGTCGTAGTAGCAATAGTTGGCGAGTCGGCAACGATGCTTCGATGGAGATCAAGGTGTCAAGCCGGTGACGATGGTGATCATGATGGTGCTTTGGAGACGGAGATCAAAGGCACAAGATGATGATGGCCATATCATATCACTTATTTGATTGCATGTGATGTTTATCTTTTTATGCATCTTATTTTGCTCAGTATGATGGTAGCATTATAAGATGACCTCTCACTAAATTTCATGGTACAAGTGTTCTCCCTGAGTATGCACCGTTGCGACAGTTCGTCGTGCCGAGACACCACGTGATGATCGGGTGTGATAAGCTCTACGTTCAAATACAATGGGTGCAAGCTAGTTTTTGAACACACAGAATACTCGGGTTAAACTCGAGGAACACTTAGTGTGCTATCAAACGTCACAACGTAACTGGGTGATCATAAAGATGCTCTACAGGTGTCTCCGATGGTGTTTGTTGAGTTGGCATAGATCGAGATTAGGATTTGTCACTCCGATTGTCGGAGAGGTATCTCTGGGCCTTCTCGGTAATGCACATCACTATAAGCCTTGCAAGCAATGTGACTAATGAGTTAGTTGCGGGATGATGCACTACGGAACGAGTAAAGAGACTTGCCGGTAATGAGATTGAACTAGGTATGATGATACCGACGATCGAATCTCGGGCAGGTAACATACCGATGACAAAGGGAACAACGTATGTTGTTGTGCGGTTTGCCCGATAAAGATCTTCATAGAATTGTTATACCAATATGAGCATCCAGGTTCCACTGTTGGTTATTGACCGGAGAAGTGTCTCGGTCATGTCTACATAGTTCTCGAACCCGTAGGGTCCGCACGCTTAACGTTCGATGACAGTATTATGAGTTTATGTGATTTGATGTACCGAAGGTTCTTCGGAGTCCCGGATGAGATCACGGACATGATGAGGAGTCTCGAAATGGTCGAGACATAAAGATTGAGATATTGGACCATGTTGTTCGGACACCGGAAGTGTTCCGGAGAGTTTCGGATACAACTGGAGTGCCGGAGGGTTACCGGAACCCCCCTTGATACGTCCATTTGCATCATGCTTTTATATTGATATTTATTGCATTATGGGCTGTTATTACACATTATGTCACAATACTTATGCCTATTCTCTCTTATTTTACAAGGTTTACATAAGGAGGGAGAATGCCGGCAGCTGGAATTCTGGGCTGGAAAAGGAGCAAATATTAGAGACCTATTCTGCACAACTCCAAAAGTCCTAAAACTCCACGGAAGTTGTTTTTGGAAATAATGAAAAATACTGAATGAAAAAAATACCAGAGGGGACCCACACCCTGGCCACGAGGGTGGGGGGGCGCGCCCTACCCCCCTGGGCGCGCCCCCTGCCTCGTGGGCCCCATGTTGGCCCTCCGGTGCCCATCTTCTGCTATATGAAGTATTTCGTCCGAAGAAAAATCATAAGCAAGCTTTCGGGATGAGACTCCGCCGCCATGAGGCGGAACCTTGGCGGAACCAAAATAGGGCTCCGGCAGAGCTGTTCTGTCGGGGACACTTCCCTCCGGGAGGGGGAAATCATCGCCATCGTCATCACCAACGCTCATCTCATCGGGAAGGGCCAATCTCCATCAACATCTTCACCAGCACCATCTCCTCTCAAACCCTAGTTCATCTCTTGTATCCAATTCCCGTCTCTAAGTCTGAGATTGGTACCTGTAGGTTGCTAGTAGTGTTGATTACTCCTTGTAGTTGATGCTAGTTGGTTTATTTTGTGGAAGATCATATGTTCAGATCCTATATGCATATTAATACCCCTCTGATTATGAACATGAATATGCTTTGTGAGTAGTTACGTTTGTTCCTGAGGACATGGGAGAAGTCTTGCTATTAGTAGTCATGTGAATTTGGTATTCGTTCGATATTTTGATGAGATGTATGTTGTCTCTCCTCTAGTGGTGTTATGTGAACGTCGTCTACATGACACTTCACCATTATTTGGGCCTAGAGTAAGGCATTGGGAAGTAATAAGTAGATGATGGGTTGCTAGAGTGACAGAAGCTTAAACCCTAGTTTATGCGTTGCTTCGTAAGGGGTTGATTTGGATCCATATGTTTCATGCTATGGTTAGGTTTACCTTAATACTTCTTTTGTAGTTGCGGATGCTTGCAATAGGAGTTAATCATAAGTGGGATGCTTGTCCAAGTAAGGACAACACCCAAGCACCGGTCCACCCACATATCAAATTATCAAAGTACCGAACGTGAATCATATGAACGTGATGAAAACTAGCTAGACGATAATTCCCATGTGTCCTCGGGAGCGCTTTCCTTTATATAAGAGTTTGTCCAGGCTTGTCCTTTGCTACCAAAAGGATTGGGCCACCTTGCTGCACTTTATTTACTTTTGTTACTTGTTGCTCGTTACAAATTATCTTATCACAAAATTATCTGTTACCTATAATTTCAGTGCTTGCAGAGAATACCTTGCTGAAAACCGCTTATCATTTCCTTCTGCTCCTCGTTGGGTTCGACACTCTTACTTATCGAAAGGACTACGATAGATCCCCTATACTTCTGGGTCATCAAGACCCTTTTCTGGCGCTGTTGCCGGGGAGTGAAGCGCCTTTGGTAGGTGGAATTTGGTAAGGAAAAATTTATATAGTGTGCTGAAATTTATTGTCACTTGTTACTATGGAAAGTAATCCTCTGAGGGGCTTGTTCGGGGTATCTTCACCCCGACCAGTAGAGCAAAGAGTTGCTCCTCAACCTACTGAACCTACTGAAAATGAAAATGTCTACTTTGAAATTCCTTCGGGTATGATAGAAAAACTGCTAGCTAATCCTTTTGCAGGAGATGGAACATTACATCCTGATGAGCACCTAATATATGTGGATGAAGTTTGTGGATTGTTTAAGCTTGCAGGTATGCCCGATGATGTTATCAAGAAGAAGGTTTTCCCTTTATCTTTGAAGGGAGATGCATTGACATGGTATAGGCTATGTGATGATATGGGATCATGGAACTACAAACGATTGAAATTGGAATTTCATCAGAAGTTTTATCCTATGCATCTTGTTCATCGTGATCGCAATTATATATATAATTTTTGGCCTCGCGAAGGAGAAAGCATCGCTCAAGCTTGGGGGAGGCTTAAGTCAATGTTATATTCATGCCCCAATCATGAGCTCTCAAGAGAAATGATTATTCAAAAAATTTATGCTCGGCTTTCTGATAACAATCACACCATGCTCGATACTTCTTGTGCTGGCTCTTTTATGATGAAGACTATTGAATTCAAATGGGATTTATTGGAAAGAATTAAACGCAACTCTGAAGATTGGGATCTCGACGAAGGTAAGGAGTCAGGTATGACACCTATGTTTGATTGTGTTAAATCTTTTATGGATACCGATGTTTTCCGTAAATTTAGCACTAAATATGGACTTGACTCTGAGATAGTAGCTTCTTTCTGTGAATCTTTTGCTACTCATGTTGATCTCCTTAAGGAGAAGTGGTTTAAATATCATCCTCCCATAGAAGTAAAAGTAGCTGCACCTATTAAAGTTGAAGAAAAGACTATCACTTATAATGATCCTATTGTTCCTACTGCTTATGTTGAGAAACCACCTTTCCCTGTTAGAATAAAGGATCATGCTAAAGCTTCAACTGTGGTTCGTAAAAGCAATATTAGAACTTATACACCTCCTGAGCAAGTTAAAGTTGAACCTAATATTGCTTGTTAAAGATCTCTTGGCTGATAATATTGATGGGCATGTTATTTATTTCTGTGATGAGACTGCTAGAATTGCTAAACCTTGTGCTAAAGATAAACATAGACCTCTGGTAGGCATGCCTGTTATTTCTGTTAAAATAGGAGATCATTGTTATCATGGCTTGTGTGATATGGGTGCTAGTGCTAGTGCAATACCTATTGACTTATACAAAGAAATTATGCATGATATTGCACCTACTGAGTTAGAAGAAATTGATGTTACAATTAAGCTTGCCAATAGAGATACTATATCACCAATTGGAATTGTTAGAGATGTTGAAGTCTTGTGTGGGAAAACTAAATATCCTGCTGATTTTCTTGTTCTTGGTTCTCCACAAGATAGCTTTTGTCCCATTATATTTGGTAGACCCTTCTTAAACACTGTTAATGCTAAGATAGATTGCGAAAAGGATGTTGTTACTATTGGTTTGGGTGATATGTCTCATGAGTTTAATTTTTCTAAATTTCGTAGACAACACCGTGAAGAGGAATTGCCTAGTAAAGATGAAATTATTGGTCTTGCTTCTATTGCCGTACCTCCTAGTGATCCTTTAGAACAATATTTGCTAGACCATGAAAATGATATGTTTATGAATGAAAGAAGGGAAATAGATGAAGTGTTCTTTAAACAAGGACCTATTCTGAAACACAACTTGCCTGTTGAAATCCTAGGGGATCCTCCTCCACCTAAGGGTGATCCCGTGTTTGAGCTTAAACCATTGCCTGATACTCTTAAATATGCTTATCTTGATGAAAAGAAGATATACCATGTTATTATTAGTGCTAACCTTTCAGAGAAGGAGGAAGAAAAATTATTGAAAACTCTGAAGAAGCATCGTGCTGCTATTGGATATACTCTTGATGATCTTAAGGGCATTAGTCCCACTCTATGCCAACACAAAATAAATTTGGAGAAAGATGCCAAACCAGTTATCGATCACCAACGACGGCTGAATCCTAAGATGAAAGAAGTGGTAAGAAAAGAAATACTAAAGCTCCTTGAGGCAGGTATAATTTATCCCGTTGCTGATAGTCAGTGGGTAAGTCCTGTCCATTGTGTTCCTAAGAAGGGAGGTATTACTGTCGTTCCTAATGATAAAGATGAATTGATTCCGCAAAGAATTATTACAGGTTATAGGATGGTAATTGATTTCCGCAAATTAAATAAAGCTACTAAAAAGATCATTACCCCTTACCTTTTATTGATCAAATGCTAGAAAGATTATCCAAACATACACATTTTTGCTTTCTAGATGGTTATTCTGGTTTCTCTCAAATACCTGTGTCAGCTGATGATCAAGCTAAGACCACTTTTACTTGCCCTTTCGGTACTTTTGCTTATAGACGTATGCCTTTTGGTTTATGTAATGCACCTGCTACCTTTCAAAGATGCATGATGGCTATATTCTCTGACTTTTGTGAAAAGATTTGTGAGGTTTTCATGGACGATTTCTCCATTTATGGATCCTCTTTTGATGATTGCTTGAGCAACCTTGATCGAGTTTTGTAGAGATGTGAAGAAACTAATCTTGTCTTGAATTGGGAGAAGTGCCACTTTATGGTTAATGAAGGCATTGTCTTGGGGCATAAAATTTCTGAAAGAGGTATTGAAGTTGATAAAGCCAAGGTTGATGCTATTGAAAAGATGCCATGTCCCAAGGACATCAAAGGTATAAGAAGTTTTCTTGGTCATGCCGAGTTTTATAGAAGGTTCATTAAGGACTTCTCAAAAATTTCTCGGCCTCTGACTAATCTATTACAAAAAGATATACCATTTGTCTTTGATGATGATTGTGTAGAAGCATTTGAAATACTTAAGAAAGCATTGATTTCTGCACCTATTGTTCAGCCACCTGATTGGAATTTATCCTTTGAAATTATGTGTGATGCTAGCGATTATGCTGTAGGTGCGGTTCTAGGGCAAAGAGTTGATAAGAAATTAAATGTTATTCAATATGCTAGTAAAACTCTAGACAATGCCCAGAGAAATTATGCTACTACTGAAAAAGAATTCTTAGCAGTTGTATTTGCTTGTGATAAGTTCAGACCTTATATTGTTGATTCTAAAGTAACTATTCACACTGATCACGCTGCTATCAAATACCTCATGAAAAAGAAAGATGCTAAACCTAGACTTATTAGATGGGTTCTCTTGCTGCAAGAATTTGATTTGCATATTATTGATAGAAAGGGAGCCGAGAACCCCGTTGCAGACAACTTGTCTAGGTTAGAAAATGTTCTTGATGACCCACTACCTATTGATGATAGCTTTCCTGATGAACAATTAAATGTCATAAATGCTTCTCGTACTACTCCATGGTATGCTGATTATGCTAACTACATTGTTGCTAAATTTATACCACCTAGTTTCACATACCAGCAAAAGAAAATGTTTTTCTATGATTTGAGACATTACTTCTGGGATGACCCACATCTTTATAAAGAAGGAGTAGATGGTGTTATTAGACGTTGTGTACCTGAGCATGAACAGGAACAGATCCTACGCAAGTGTCACTCCGAGGCTTATGGAGGACACCACGCTGGAGATAGAACTGCACATAAGGTATTGCAATCCGGTTTTTATTGGCCTACTCTCTTCAAGGATGCCCGTAAGTTTGTCTTATCTTGTGATGAATGTCAAAGAATTGGTAATATTAGTAGACGTCAAGAAATGCCTATGAATTATTCACTTGTTATTGAACCATTTGATGTTTGGGGCTTTGATTATATGGGACCGTTTCCTGCCTCTAATGGATATACACATATTTTAGTTGCTGTTGATTACGTTACTAAGTGGGTAGAAGCTATTCCAACTAGTAGTGCTGATCATAACACTTCTATTAAGATCCTTAAAGAAGTTATTTTTCCGAGGTTTGGAGTCCCTAGATATTTAATGACTGATGGTGGTTCACATTTTATTCATGGTGCTTTCCGTAAAATGCTTGCTAAGTATGATGTTAATCATAGAATTGCATCTCCTTATCACCCACAGTCTAGTGGTCAAGTAGAATTGAGTAATAGAGAGCTCAAATTAATTTTGCAAAAGACTGTTAATAGATCTAGAAAGAATTGGTCCAAGAAACTTGATGATGCATTATGGGCCTATAGAACTGCATATAAAAATCCTATGGGTATGTCTCCTTATAAAATGGTTTATGGAAAAGCATGTCACTTACCTCTCGAACTAGAACATAAGGCATATTGGGCCATTAAAGAGCTCAACTATGATTTCAAACTTGCCGGTGAAAAGAGGTTATTTGACATTAGCTCACTTGATGAATGGAGAACCCAAGCCTATGAGAATGCCAAGTTGTTTAAAGAAAAAGTTAAAAGATGGCATCATAAAAGGATACAAAAGTGTGAGTTTAATGTAGGTGATTATGTATTGCTATACAACTCTCGTTTAAGATTTTTTGCAGGAAAACTTCTCTCTAAATGGGAAGGTCCTTACGTTATTGAGGAGGTCTACCGTTCCGGTGCCATAAAAATCAACAACTTCGAAGGCACAAATCCGAAGGTGGTGAACGGTCAAAGAATCAAACACTATATCTCAGGTAATCCTATAAATGTTGAAACCAACGTTATTGAAACCGTAACCCCGGAGGAATACATAAGGGACACTTTCCAGAATGTTTCAGACTCCGAAAATGGTACGGTAAGTAAACCGACTCCAAAACAGTTCTAATGGTATTTTTTCTCCGTTTTGGAATATTTAGAGAAATAGAAAAATAAGAAGCAGTCCGGGAAGGACACGAGGGCTCCACGAGGGTGGAGGGCGCGCCCTACCCCCCTGGGCGCGCCCCCTGCCTCGTGGGCACCTCGTGCGCTCTCCGGACTCCATTTTCTTGCACGTTACGTATTTTGGTTGGTAAAAATTCATTATATATTCTCCCGAAGGTTTTGACTCCTATATCACGCAAATATCCTCTATTTTCGTTTCGAGCTGTTTTCCTGACAGATCTAGATCATCATGACGTCTCCTAGCGCACCCAAGGACAAGTTCTTCGAGAAGGTCATCAACCCCTACCTCGCGGAAGTGCTGCAACACCCTCAAACCATTGAGATGCGTGATGGGTTGCTGCACATCCGCGATGTTGAGGGACCAAGGAGGACCAGAAGCGTGGAGACGAGGCTCGAAGCAATGGAGCAACAAGTTTTCAAGTGTCAGGGGATGGTGGAACGTGGACTCAACGCCAACCACATGATGATTGCGGAGTTCACCAACAACCACAAGCTGGATGCCAAGAACATTGGGGAGACCATCTTCAAGCTTCACGAGAAGATCGAGCACCTCCAAGCCCAAATCTATGACCTGCAAAACCAAAACTATGAGTATGAATATAGATTCAAGAGGATGAGTTTGGCTGTAGATTTGAGGATCCTGGAGATTCGATCATCCTTCTATGATGGTTAGCCTATGCCTTGGAAGATGGACGACAAGCCCACATCATCAACAACTCCACCATCTTCTTCACCAGCAAAGGATACATAATCACATGGGTATGGGCACTCCCCTTGGCAACTGCCAAGCTTGGGGGAGGTGCCCCGGTATCGTATCACCACCACATCTACTATCTTTACCATTTTTCTTAGTTCGATCCTTTTTAGTATTATCTTGATCTAGTAGAATGAAGTTTTGGTATGATCTAGTTTTGAGTTTTGCTTTATGATCCCTCCATGTAATCGAGTCCGTGAGCTATATAATAAAGATTAGTGTTGAGTCAAGGACTTGATTATTTTGCTATGATCTTGAGGGAATAAAAGAAAAAGAAAGAATAAAAAGAAACAAAGAGATCATATTGATCTTATGGAGAGTAATGACTTCACATAGAAAGAGTATGATGATTAAAAGTTGTTGAGAGTTGACAAACATAGCTTTGGTCATCGTTGCAATTAATAGGAAGTAATAAAGACAGAGAGGTTTCACATATAAATATACTATCTTGGACATCTTTTATGATTGTGAGCACTCATTAAAATATGACATGCTAAAGAGTTGATGTTGGACAAGGAAGACAACGTAATGGGTTATGTTTTCTTATATCTGAAATAAAGTATATTGTCATGGATCATCCAACATGTTGAGCTTGCCTTTCCCCCTCATGCTAGCCAAATTCTTTGCACCAAGTAGAGATACTACTTGTGCTTCCAAAAAACCTTAAACCCAGTTTTGCCATGAGAGTCCACCATATCTACCTATGGATTGAGTAAGATCCTTCAAGTAAGTTGTCATCGGTGCAAGCAATAAAAAATTGCTCTCTAAATATGTATGATTGATTGGTGTGGAGGAAATAAGCTTTATACGATCTTGTGATGTGGAAGAAATAAAAGCGACGGACTGCATAATAAAGGTCCATATCACAAGTGGCAATATAAAGTGACGTTCTTTCGCATTAAGATTTTGTGCATCCAACTCTGAAAGCGCATGGCAACCTCTGCTTCCCTCTACGAAGGGCCTATCTTTTACTTTTATCTTCTACCTTATGCAAGAGTCATGGTGATCTTCACCTTTCCTTTTTACATTTTATCCTTTGGCAAGCACAGTGTGTTGGAAAGATCCAGACATATATATCTAATTGGATGTAAGTTAGCATGAACTATTATTGTTGACATTACCCTTGAGGTAAAAGGTTGGGAGGCGAAACTATAAGCCCCTATCTTTCTCTGTGTCCGATTAAAACTCCATAACCACAAGTATTGCGTGAGTGTTAGCAATTGTGAAAGACTAAATGATAGTTGAGTATGTGGACTTGCTGAAAAGCTCTGACATAGACTCTTTCTGATGTTATGATAAATTGCAATTGCTTCAATGACTGAGATTATAGTTTGTTAGTTCTCAATAAAGTTTCTGATTCATACTTTGCATTGTGAATAGATTATTACTTGAGCATAAGAAATCATATGACATTATCCATATATTGCTGTTATGAGAATAATCATGATGCCCTCATGTCCGTATTTTATTTTATCGACACCTCTACCTCTAAACATGTGGACATATTTATCGTTATCGGCTTTCGCTTGAGGACAAGCGAGGTCTAAGCTTGGGGGAGTTGATACGTCCATTTTGCATCATGCTTTTATATCAATATTTATTGCATTATGGGGTGTTATTACACATTATATCACAATACTTATGCCTATTCTCTCTTATTTTACAAGGTTTACATAAGGAGGGAGAATGCCGGCAGCTGGAATTCTGGGCTGGAAAAGGAGCAAATATTAGAGACCTATTCTGCACAACTCCAAAAGTCCTGAAACTCCACGGAAGTTGTTTTTGGAAATAATGAAAAATACTGAGCGGAAGAAATACCAAAGGGGGCCCACACCCTGGCCATGAGGGTGGGGGCGCGCCCTACCCCCCTAGGCGCGCCCCCTGCCTGGTGGGCCCCCTGTTGGCCCTCCAGTGCCCATCTTCTACTATATGAAGTCTTTCGTCCGAAGAAAAATCATAAGCAAGCTTTCGGGACGAGACTCCGCCGCCACGAGGCGGAACCTTGGCGGAACCAATCTAGGGCTCCGGCAGAGCTGTTCTGCCGGGGAAACTTCCCCCCGGGAGGGGGAAGTCATCGCCATCGTCATCACCAACGCTCCTCTCATCGGGAGGGGGCCAATCTCCATCAACATCTTCACCAGCACCATCTCCTCTCAAACCCTAATTCATCTCTTGTATCCAATTCTTGTCTCTAAGTCTGGATTGGTACCTGTAGGTTGCTAGTAGTGTTGATTACTCCTTGTAGTTGATGCTAGTTGGTTTATTTGGTGGAAGATCATATGTTCAGATCCTATATGCATATTAATACCCCTCTGATTATGAACATGAATATGCTTTGTGAGTAGTTACGTTTGTTCCTGAGGACATGGGAGAAGTCTTGCTATTAGTAGTCATGTGAATTTGGTATTCGTTCGATATTTTGATGAGATGTATGTTGTCTCTCCTCTAGTGGTGTTATGTGAACGTCGACTACATGACACTTCACCATTATTTGGGCCTAGAGGAAGGCATTGGGAAGTAATAAGTAGATGATGGGTTGCTAGAGTGACAGAAGCTTAAACCCTAGTTTACGCGTTGCTCCGTAAGGGGCTGATTTGGATCCATATGTTTCATGCTATGGTTAGGTTTACCTTAATACTTCTTTTGTAGTTGCGGATGCTTGCAATAGGAGTTAATCATAAGTGGGATGCTTGTCCAAGTAAGGACAGCACCCAAGCACCGGTCCACCCACATATCAAATTATCAAAGTACCGAACGCGAATCATATGAACGTGATGAAAACTAGCTAGACGATAATTCCCATGTGTCCTCGGGAGCGCTTTCCTTTATATAAGAGTTTGTCCAGGCTTGTCCTTTGCTATAAAAAGGATTGGGCCACCTTGCTGCACTTTATTTACTTTTGTTACTTGTTGCTCGTTACAAATTATCTTATCACAAAACTATCTGTTACCTATAATTTCAGTGCTTGCAGAGAATACCTTACTAAAAACCGCTTATCATTTCCTTCTACTCCTCGTTGGGTTCGACACTCTTACTTATCGAAAGGACTATGATAGATCCTATAGTTGTGGGTCATCACCCCTCCGGGAAGTTAATGGGCCACCATAGTCCTTAGAGGAGTGAGGGCCGGCCAGGAGGTGGCGCCCCCCAGTCCGAATTGGACAAGGGGTGGGGGCGGCGCCCCCCTCCTTCCTTCTCTCCCCTTCCACCTGCCTTCCCCTCCTTGTTGGACTAGGAAAGGGGGGGACCTGCTCCTAGTAGGAGTAGGATTACCCCCCCCCCCTTGGGCGCGCCCCTTGAGGCTGGCCGCCCCCCTCCTCCCCTCCTTTATATACGGGGGAGGGGGGCACGCCATAGATACACAAGTTGATTTCTTAGCTGTGTGCGGTGCCCCCCTCCATAGTTTTCTACCTCGGTCATATTGTCGTAGTGCTTAGGCGAAACCCTGCGTGAGTAACTTCATCATCACCGTCACCACGCCGTCGTGCTGACGAAACTCTCCCTCGGCCTCAGCTGGATCTAGAGTTCGAGGGACGTCACCGAGATGAACGTGTGCAGATCGCGGAGGTGCCGTGCGTTCGGTACTTGATTGGTTGGATCGCGAAGACGTTGACTACATCAACCGCGTTACTAAACGCTTCCGCTTTCGGTCTACGAGGGTACATGGACACACTCTCCCCGCTCGTTGCTATGCTTCTCCTAGATAGATCTTGCGTGATCGTAGGATTTTTTTTAAATACTACGTTCCCCAACAATCAACACCACAAGACACTACACATCGACGGTATGAACTAGCAGTACAACATGGACAGATCGAACTAGCTTTACATCTTGGACAGATCAAACTAGCATTACATCATGGACAGATCAAACTAGCAGTAACACATGCACAAGCATACTACAGCTAAAGCATACCACAACATAACATAGCACTAACCATGGACACATGGATGATCTTGTTCAACACTTGCACACCAGCGTACCACCGATTTATCCATGACCACTAACTACCAACACTTGCCCACATGGAAACAACCCATAGCATGCTCCAAATCCATCACAACTAGCTACTACACCATCACAGTCAAACAGATCGGACAACCTAACCTTAGCACATGGACATATCTAGCTAGAACTAGAAGAGAGGAGGTCGTGATTGAACTTACAGAGGCCATCAGAACGGCCGAGGAGAAGGTGCCTGGCACGTCGGAGAGGAGGAGGAGTCGCCCCGGCGCAGTCAACCGGTCGCGGGAGTAGATGCGCCGCTTACCTCGTCGTCGAAGTGGATCCGCGCCGGAGGGAAAGCTCGAGAGGGGGGAAATGGTGGCGGGAGTTTTGCCGCGGCGGTGACCCTCGATATATAGGGCGACCGAATTGGCGGGTGGTGACTCAAATTCGTCCCGCCGCTTTTTCGGAGATGCGCCATCGCTCATGCCATCTCCTTCCCCTGCCCGGTGCGGCGCGACGTTCCCCTCCCCTGCATCGCTCGAGCCTGGCTCGCTGGAAACGGCCGATTCGGCCGTTCCTAGCGTGGCAGGCTGAGGGGTGCTTTGAGGTTCGTGCTATGCGGGCCAAACAGTAAACACAGGCATCCAAACAACCCATTTTCATCCCGTGCGGGCTTGGCTGGGCGTAATGTAGGCCGCCAAACGTGTCCATACTATCTCCAAAGAAACATGCACCGAGCTAACGTAAATATTTGAAGTAGCATCATCAGTAAGCTAATGCTCGAAAAGTGGTGTTTTGATCCAGCGTGCATGCATGTGCACAAAAGCTACCGGCTGCCTCATTTCGAGAACAAAATCTCTACAAATCAGCAGTATGGACAAAAATCATCGAACAAAAACAAGCCGAGGACAAAACACTTACCAGCTTATTCATAGTACATCGTGCTATATAAAATTTTGAGTGCTGAACAGAGAGCTAATGATCCAACATGTGCTACCAAAAGCGGACAATTTATACAACATTATCTCACTAATGCTAGGAAAAGGTTAAGTACAGGCAAATCCCCACCAACTCATATATGGTGTAAAGAGCCTTCCCAGCGTATGTAAAGCAAAAGCAGTGCATTATAAAAAGGCAAGCGAAATATCATTCTCCATTCTTTGCTCCACCAAGCAACCAGTTTGATATTTTTCACTCTTAAGTGCTTCACTTTATGAAATATTAACAAGGTTTTAAGCAGGCCCGGTTAAAGGCCATGTCTGCTGCTACCACCCGGTCCCCTGCCAGCCTCGTAGCCAACCTTGAAAGCCATTCTAGCTCCCTACTTTTTGTTCTTCTCGCGATGATAAAAAAACCACTCTAGTGTGTCGCTACTCGTTAATATTCATCTCAGATCTCAAAATGTTCGGCGTTTGCATGAGATGATTGTCAAACAAACGCCTCGAATGGCGCGGGAAGGCCGCAAAGAATATCATGGAGCTGAGTGTTCAGTGGAGATGCAGCAAAGAATACATTCCCTTCACCGCCGTTGCTGCTGCTGCTGTCACTGGTCGTCATTCTCTCTCTGTCTTGTCACGCTCTTCAGCTTTCCCTACGTTCGCTCAAACAAAATGGGGACTAGTCTTTCCTGTCACAATGCGGGGTAATCATTAATTAACCATCGGCATGCACTTGATATTTTGTCAAAGCCTCATGTGACTCGTCACTTGTGTGTTAATTAGTTGCTGCCTCGTTTGTCACCAATGGCAATGAGAGAAGCAGATCGCAACGTTGCTCAAGTGGCCAGCCGTGCATACTATATACTGACAGACATCGATCGGTGTCACGCTACATCTGCAGACACACAATCCACAGGGGGTAACTAATCAGGAGGCACCAGATGTCCACATGTATGCGTCGTCGTCGCCTTCTACCATCGTAAACGACGGCGACATGCTCGCCGGTCCAATTGGCCGTCTTCCCGAATAGGATACGGGCAACCAAGATCGGTTAGATCTTGCGTACGCGAGCGTGACATACGTACGCGGAACCAGATCTACGAGCAGAACGGCACCAGCTGAAAGCTCGGGTGCTCGCTCGTGGTCCAGGCGTTATTGCTCGCACTCTCCAGAGCAAAAAGGACCAAAAGGAAAGGCGATGTTCGATGCATGCTAGCTCACGCAAAGAACCTGCACCGCGATCTTCCTGCCACAATCTAAAGCACTTGTACATGGATCTACTGCAAACTTCACAGACCACAGTGAAAAAAACAACAACGAATCATGCTCGATTCGCATGTGGTGTGGTGGTCGGTCGTGATATTTTCGTCCTCGGCACGGCTTCATGGCGCTCGTCCTGTCGAAATCATTGTGTTGGGTGTGATTCGCCATGGGTCGCTTCCATGCATCCAGGTGGCGCGCGCGCGGGCGGTTAGGTCAAGGGCCGCGTCGAGTAGGAGTAGGGACCTGGAACTTGTCCCATCCATCGGCAAGCACGGAGTAGAAAGCTCCATCCCGTTGGTGCCCGCCTGCTCCGGGTGGGGCTGCAATGGCACCGCAGATCGAGCCATCGAGGAGGCCGCTCGTGGGCGACCACGGCACATGTGTGCAAAGAAAGAAAAGAAAAGCTCAGGTAGGCCACGGCAGAGGGACGGACACCTGGCGTGGCCTCCTTGGACGCGCGAAACGTCCCAAGGTGATGCGTTGCGTCGCTCTTTTCTTGCATCGTATCATTGCTGGTGTTGGTCAGAGGAGGTGGTGGTTTGCGATTTCTTGCCTTTTTTCCAGGGGAAGATTGTGGGGAGGGCGATCGGTGTCGTGTCGCCCATGATTAAGGGAGTTTTTGGTTCCGTTGGACGTGTCGAACAAAAAAGTCTTGGATGAAAAGAGGGTCGTCTTTCGACCGAGTCCGACCTAATTTTGCCCATGGTTTCATCTAGGTAACATCCGGTTGGATTCGGCGCTGAAGAGGTCGAGAACGCGTGTGGCGTTAGACGTTGGTTAAACTGGGTAGCTAGCTAGTTTCGCTTTCTGAAGTGGTTTTGACCTCGGCAGAAACGGGTTTAAGCGTCATTTCTTCGCGGAGAAATTTGTTGCCTCCGCATCTTGTTGTCTAAGTGTGACCTTATCTTACATCCACGTAGGAGGCCCGTAGACAGTACTGCGTTCAAGTAGCATGGCGCATTACTTTACTCGTGTCGTGCTTTGGCCGGTCGATCAGTGGCGTGAACGACACAACGTGACAGTGCGTCGGGAAACATGCCCTAATCTGTCAACCGCAGGGCTACACGCGACAGTGAACAACAGACAGTTCATCAGATGACCGTGACGGGTCCAGTCCAGTCAAGTCCAGGATCGAACAACAATCTCTCTGCCCGTCCCCCGGGCGTGAGGTGTCGGCCTGCGGGCGCGCTGCGTGTAAAGCGCTTTCCGCGCGGCCGCCCCGCGAGCCGGCCAAAAACGGGCCGGAACGAGCGACCCCCGCGCGTCCGCCGGTGCAAAAGCGAGACTAGACGGCGGGATGGGCGCTCCAGTGCCGGCCGGCATGAGCTGGGGGCTTCACTTCAGACTTCGTCGGGGTAGATGGCGACTGAGCGAGCGAGTCCCGCGAATTCGGGTTGCCGTTTCGGGCGTCCTGGCCGAGAGAACGGACGAACATGGCTCGCCCTGGGCGCACGGCGTCCAGCGCCGGACGCGTGTTTCCGCGTTTGCCCGGAACGGCAAAAGGAGCAGGTAGATCGGACCACGCCGTCGAAAGAGACCGGCTCGCTTTGGCGATTCGTGGGCGTGGGCATCGATCGGCTGATATTTTCTTAGTCTGGGGTGACACGGTGGTAGCGAGGAAGTGGGAGTTCACCTTTCGTCCGGTGTCACTTTTTGTTTCTCCTTGTTTTGGCGCTACGTACGGTAAAGATTAGAGCCCACGATGCACTCACCTGGTGGTGCACCTCCTCCATATGCCATTGCGTGTCAGCGCCCAGCACTCGTCTCCTTCTCCTCCTTCTTCTCGGGGTGAATGATTGTTCGGCCGAGATGATGACGCAGGGAGATGTGCTGAATCCATGGGCAGAACGACAGGTCGATCGTGTGATCCATCTTCGTGACCAATTCCGGCGCGTATGATCAGTGCATACGAATCAGGGGTGGGCGGCAGAACGACTCCCAGATGGATGGGTGCTGGGTTTGTGTGAGAGTGAATGACCTGTTTGAGTACTGATGCTTCGGAGCCTGGATTGTGTCTTTGCCTGTACTAGATTTTTGACAGAGGTTCCAGTAGGGGTTTCTTGACTGTTTGCATGATACGATAAAACCGCGTGTACTTCTCAACTCCGTGGAATGAAACTGGGAGGAGTAAAGTCTATTTTCAAACCTGAATTCGCATGCCTCGTGGGTTTTAAACCCCGAACTCCAAATCCTTGAAATAGACACCCCCAACTCTCTAATCCTAGTGGTTTTCGCCCTTGTTGCTGTATCCAAACGGGGGAAGGATGGGATTGCTGAGTCAGCTAGGTATTGTGGGTCCCACTCGGTGGGTGGAAAGGGTAAGTGGTTGAGCCGGACCAGCTCGTTGCGCTCCTCCCTCACCTTGCCCCTTCCCCCTGCCCTCACGACGCATCACCTTCTCATGCAGCGGCAATGGCGACGCAGAGCGGCTGATCGCGGCGACCTCGGACGACCACGCCGGCGGCAAAGGAGCATGTGTGTCGTACTCTTCAGCCGTGAATCATCTGTGGTCTTTTTTTTCTTCCCTCCCCAAGTTAGGTTTAGGGTTTTACAGGGAGTGAAAAGGTGGGGTTTTGGGGTGGGCTGGGGGGATTTGTTGCCCGTTTAATCTCATGTTTTGGGGGCAATAACTTATACATGGATGGATACATGATATGCATTGTAGGTTTATTCGATTATGTAGGCTTTTAAATCAATTTTGTACAAGTGAAAGGTGCGGTTTTGGGGGTATGAAGGTGTCAATTCATGGACTAAATCATGTATGCCCTGTATAATTGTTCTACAGTAGGTTTGTTTTTCTGAAAATATAAACTGCACCGAATGTGTTTGTTTCTTGTACAGTAGGTTTCTGAATGTGAATATTTTTCTGAATGTGTGCGTGTCATCAGTACAGTAGGTCTCTACAGTGTACTTACTGAATGTAAATATTGCACTGTACATGTTTTGCTGTTTCAAACCATGGATCCAACAAAGGTTCTGCAAGTTAGGTTTCATTATGGGGGAGAGTTCATCCGTATTGGCCCATCCCTTGATTATGTTGCGGGAGATACTGCAATGTCAATGATTGAGAGGGACAAGTTGTCATTGCCAGAGGTGAAAGGATTTTTAGTTGTTCATTTAACTGTTAAAGAGAGTATGACGCTATATTTTCTTATGCCTGGGAGAGATCTAGTGAACGAACTACTGTTTTTGCATACGGATGAAGCTTGCATGAAGATGTCAGACCATATTACTGATGCAGGGGTTGCTGATATATTTGTGGAGTACAATGGTGAGCAAGATGAGCCAGAGGAAGATTCTAGTGGCTCTGATTTTGAAGATGAACTGCATAATCTGATGGACAATGAGGATGAACCAGATGCTGTTATCACTGCAGAAGGAGAAGATGTTGTCCAAAGTAATGTGCAGCCAGCTGATGCAGTACGAGAACATGACATTTTGGAACATATCCTGGTTCCTAATGAAGGTGGTGTGGTTACTGAAATTATAAGAAGCCCTGTGAAGCACAATATCAGAGTTGATGCTCTTTCCCAAGGTTCTCAAGTTCGGAATCCATCTCAGCCAATTGCTGCAAGCCAGACCATAGCTCCAATTCCTGAAAATGCAGATAAATGTTCAGAGTCTGAAGATTCAGATGACCCTGAATATGTGGCACATACTAATGACAGTGGGGAGGAATCAGAGGTAGTGGAGTTGAGGAAACATGCAAGAAAATTCAAGAATAAGATGAAAGCTTTAGAAGTATGGTTTGCAAAGGAGTCTACTGATCCAATACCTATTGAGCTAGTAGCAAATGTGGAAGAAGCAGTGCAGGACATGGAGTTTTAATCCTCTGATGAGGACTACTCTTATGATGAAGATGAGGATGTTCAGTTTGTTAGGAGGAAGAGCCAGTATGTCAGGTTTAACCCTGATTCAGAAATTCCACATTTTAGTTTGGCAATGGTTTTCCAAAGCAAGAACCAGTTGGTGAAAGCACTGAAGAGGTATGGGCTTGCAACCAAAAGGAGCATATCTTTCCTAAAATCTGAAGAGCAAAGGGTAAGAGCTAAATGTGTCTGGCCTGGTTGCCCCTGGATGTTGTATGTTGCAAAGAGAAGTAGATGTTCTAGGTTTCAGATCATCGCTTATGAAGATGAACACAATTGTGCATGGAACAGAGAGAACAAACTTGTTACTACAAAGGTGATTGCCAAGAGATATGAGCACATTATCCTAGCAAATCCATTATGGAAAATTGACAACATTAAAGCCACAATGCTCAAAGACATGTTTGCTGATGTGTTAGTTTCAAAATGCAAGGCAGCAAAGAAAATTGTGTTGGATAAGCCAATGTGTGGGATGAAAAGTGAGTACACAAAAGTCTTTGATTACCAACTAGAACTTCTTAGGAGCAACGCTGGTAGTACAGTGGCTATTACCTTAGATCCAAAAGAGATGGAACAGAATATATTCAACAATACTATGTTTGCTTTGATGCAATGAAGAAGGGGTTTAAGGCAGGGTGCAGGAGAGTCATTGGACTAGATGTATCCTTTTTCAAGGGAGCATGTCAAGGTGAACTGTTGGCCGCAATTGCAAGAGATGCTAACAATCAGATGTACCCAGTAGCATGGGCTGTGGTGGAGAAAGTGTTGGAAAACGTTGCATGGAAAACAAAAAATTTCTATGCACATGCAGTGATCTATCCATGGAGATGCATAGCAACGAGGGGGAGAGTGTGTCTAGTACCCTCATAAACCGTAAGCGGAAGCGTTTCACAACGCGGTTGATGTAGTCGAACTTTCTTCGCGCTCCACCGACCGAGTACCGAACGTACGACACCTTCGAGTTCTGCACACGTTCAGCTCGGTGACGTCCCTCGCCTTCTTGTGTTGGGGAACGCAGCAGAAATTCAAAATTTTCCTACGTGTCACCAAGATCAATCTAGGAGATGCTAGCAACGAGAGGGGAGGAGTGCATCTACATACCCTTGTAGATCGCGAGCGGAAGCGTTCAAGAGAACGGGGTTGATGGAGTCGTACTCGTCGTGATCCAAATCACCGATGATCCTAGCGCCGAACGGACGACACCTCCGCGTTCAACACACGTACGGAGCGGGGACATATCCTCCTTCTTGATCCAACAAGGGGGGAGGAGAAGTTGATGGAGATCCAGCAGCACGACGGCGTGGTGGTGGAAGTAGCGGGATCCCGGCAGGGCTTCGCCAAGCGCAAGCAGGGAGGAAGAGGTGTCACGGGAGGGAGGGAGGCGCCAGGGCTTGGGGTGCTGCTCCCATGCGCCTCCCCACTATATATAGGGGTGGAGGGGGCTGGTTTCTTGCCCTCCAAGTCCATTGGGGCGTTGGCAAAGGTGGGGAAAAGAAATCCCATCATTTCCCTTCCCCACCGATTATTATCCCCCATTTTTAGGGATCTTGATCTTATCCCATCGGGATATGATCTTATTCCTTCTATGGTGGGATCTTGGTGCGCCTTGACCAGGGGTGTGGGGCCTTGCCCCCATTACCCACGTTCATGTGGGTCCCCCCATGCAGGTGGGCCCCACTTCAGAACCTTCTAGAACCTTCTCGGTACAATACCGAAAAATCCCGAACATTTTCCGGTGGCCAAAATAGGACTTCCCATATATAAATCTTTACCTTCGGACCATTCCGGAACTCCTCGTGACGTCCGGGATCTCATCCGGGACTCCGAACAACTTTCGGTTAACCGCATACTAATATCTCTACAACTCTAGCGTCACCGAACCTTAAATGTGTAGACCCTACGGGTTCGGGAGACATGTATACATGACCGAGACATTTCTCCGGTCAATAACCAACAGCGGGATTTGGATACCCATGTTGGCTCCCACATGTTCCACGATGATCTCATCGGATGAACCACGATGTCGAGGATTCAATCAATCCCGTATACAATTCCCTTTGTCAATCGGTACGTTACTTGCCCGAGATTCGATCGTCGGTATCCCAATACCTTGTTCAATCTCGTTACCGGCAAGTCACTTTACTCGTACCGTAATGCATGATCCCGTGACCAAACACTTGGTCACATTGAGCTCATTATGATGATGCATTACCGAGTGGGCCCAGAGATAACTCTTCGTCATACGGAGTGACAAATCCCAGTCTCGATTCGTGCCAACCCAACAGACACTTTCGGAGATACCTGTAGTGCACCTTTATAGCCACCCAGTTACGTTGTAACATTTGGTACACCCAAAGCATTCCTACGGTATCCGGGAGTTGCACAATCTCATGGTCTAAGGAAATGATACTTGACATTAGAAAAGCTCTAGCAAACGAACTACACGATCTTGTGCTATGCTTAGGATTGGGTCTTGTCCATCACATCATTCTCCTAATGATGTGATCCCGTTATCAATGACATCCAATGTCCATGGTCAGGAAACCATAACCATCTATTGATCAACGAGCTAGTCAACTAGAGGCTTACTAGGGACATGTTGTGGTCTATGTATTCACACATGTATTACGGTTTCCAGTTAATACAATTATAGCATGAACAACAGACAATTATCATGAACAAGGAAATACAATAATAACCATTTTATTATTGCCTCTAGGGCATATTTCCAACAGTCTCCCACTTGCACTAGAGTCAATAATCTAGTTCACATCACCATGTGATTAACACTCAAAGTTCACTAGAGTCAATAATCTAGTCCACATCACCATGTGATTAACACTCAATGAGTTCTAGGGTTTGATCATGTTATGCTTACGAGAGAGGTTTTAGTCAACGGGTCTGCAACATTCAGATCCGTGTGTGCTTTACAAATCTCTATGTCATCTTGTAGATGTAGCTACCACGCGCTACTTGGAGCTATTCCAAATAACTGCTCTACTATACGAATCCGGTTTACTACTCAGAGTCATCCGGATTAGTGTCAAAGTTTGCATCGACGTAACCCTTTACGACGAACTGTTTTACCACCTCCATAATCGAGAAAATTCCTTAGTCCACTAGATACTAAGGATAAGTTCGACTGCTGTCATGTGATCCATTCCCGGATCACTATTGTACCCCTTGACTAACTCATGGCAAGGCACACTTCAGGTGCGGTACACAGCATAGCATACTGTAGAGCCTACGTCTAAAGCATAGGGGACGACCTTCGTCCTTTCTCTCTCTTCTGCTGTGGTCAGGTCTTGAGTCTTACTCAATACTCACACCTTGTAACAGAGCCAAGAACTCCTTCTTTGCTGATCTATTTTGAACTCCTTCAAAATCTTGTCACGGTATGTATTCATTTGAAAGTACTATTAAGCGTTTTTGATCTATCCTTATAGAGCTTAATCCAGGTTTTCCATTAAAAACACTTTTCAAATAACCCTGGATGCTTTCCAGAAATTCTACATCATTTCTGATCAACAATATGTTAACAACATATACTCATCAAAAATTCTATAGTGCTCCCACTCACTTCTTTGGAAATACAAGTTTCTCATGAACCTTGTATAAACCCAAAATCTTTGATCATCTCATCAAAGCGTTCATTCCAACTCCGAGATGCTTACTCCAATCCTTAGAAGGATTGCTGGAGCTTTGCATACTTGTTAGCATCTTTCAGGATTGACAAAACCTTCTGGTTGTATCACATACAACCTTTCCTCAAGAAAAACGTCGAGGAAACAATGTTTTGACATCCGATATGCAAGATTTCATAAATAATGCAGTAACTGCTAATATAATTCTAACAGACTCTTAGCATCGCTACGAGTGAGAAAGTCTCATCGCCGTCAACTCCTTGAACTTACCGGAAAACATCTTAACGACAAGTCGAGCTTTCTTAATGGTGACACTTACCATCATTGTCTGTCTTCCCTTTAAAATCCATCTGTACCCAATAGCCTTACGACCATCAAGTAGTTCTTTCAAAGTCTATACTTTGTTTTCGTACATGGATCCTCTCGGATTTTATGGCCTCAAGCCATTCGCCAGAATCCGGGCCCACCATCGCTTCTCCATAGCTCGTAGGTTCATTGTTGTCTAGCAACATGACTTCCAAGACAGGATTACGTACCACTTTGAAGTAGTACGCATCCTTGTCGTCCTATGAGGTTTGGTAGTGACTTGATCTGAAGTTTCATGATCACTATCATAAGCTTCCACTTCAATTGGTGTAGGTGCCACAGGAACAACTTCCTGTGCCCTGCTATACATTAGTTGAAGTGACGGTTCAATGACCTCATCAAGTCTCCACCATCCTCCCACTCAATTCTTTCGAGAGAAACTTTTCCTCGAGAAAGGACCCGTTTCTAGAAACAATCACTTTTGCTTCCAGATCTGAAATAGGAGGTATACCCAACTGTTTTGGGTATTCTATGAAGATTCATTTATCCGCTTTGGGTTCGAGCTTATCAGCCTGAAACTTTTTCACATAAGCGTCGCAGCCCCAAACTTTTAAGAGACGACAGCTTAGGTTTCTCTAAACCATAGTTCATACGGTGTCGTCTCAACGGAATTGCGTGGTGCCCTATTTAAAGTGAATGCGGTTGTCTCTAATGCCTAACCCATAAACGATAGTTGTAATTCGATAAGAGACATCATGGTATGCACCATATCCAATAGGGTGCAGTTATGATGTTCGGACACACCATCACAATATGGTGTTCCAGGCGGTATTAGTCGTGAAACAATTTCCACAATTTCTTAATTGTGTGCCAAACTCGTAACTCAGATATTCATCTCTATGATCATATCACAGACATTTTATCCTCTTGTCACGACGATCTTCAACTTCACTCTGAAATTACTTGAACCTTTCAATAATTCAGACTTGTGTTTCATCAAGTAAATATTCTCAGCATCTACTCAAATCATCTGTGAAGTAAGAACATAACGATATCCACTGCGTGCCTCAGCACTCATTGGACTGCACACATCAAATGTATTACTTCCAACAAGTTGCTCTCTTGTTCCATCTTACTGAAAACGAGGCCTTTCAGTCATCTTGCCCATGTGGTATGATTTGCATGTCTCAAGTGATTCAAAATCAAGTGAGTCCAAATGATCCATCTGTATGGACTTTCTTCATGCATATATACTAATAGACATGGTTCGCATGTCTCAATCTTTTCAAAAACGAGTGAGTCCAAAGATCCATCAACATGGAGCTTCTTCATGCGTTTTATACCAATATGACTCAAGTGGCAGTGCCACAAGTATGTGGTACTATCATTACTATCTTATATCTTTTGGCATGAACATGTGTATCACTACGATCGAGATTCAATAAACCATTCATTTTAGGTGCAAGACCATTGAAGGTATTATTCAAATAGACAGAGTAACCATTATTCTCCTTTAATGAATAACCGTATTGCGATAAACATAATCCAATCATGTCTATGCTCAACGCAAACACCAAATAACAATTATTCAGGTTTAACCCCAATCTCGATGGTAGAGGGAGCATGCGATGCTTGATCACATCAACCTTGGAAACACTTCCAACACATATCGTCATCTCACCTTTAGCTAGTCTCCGTTTATTCCGCAGCTTTTATTTCGAGTTACTAACACTTAGCAACCGAACCGGTATCTAATACCCTGGTGCTACTAGGAGTACTAGTAAAGTACACATTAATATAATGTATATCCAATATACTTCTGTCGACCTTGCCAGCCTTCTCATCTACGAAGTATCTAGGGTAGTTCTGCTTCAGTGACCGTTCCCCTCATTTCAGAAGCACTTAGTCTCGGGTTTGGGTTCAACCTTGGGTTTCTTCACTAGAGCAGCAACTGATTTGCCGTTTCATGAAGTATCCCTTCTTGCCCTTGCCCTTCTAGAAACTAGTGGTTTTACTAACCATCAACAATTGATGCTCCTACTTGATTTCTACTTTCGCGGTGTCAAACATCGCGAGTTGCTCAAGGATCATCATGTCTATCCCTGATATGTTATAGTTCATCACGAAGCTCTAATAGCTTGGTGGCAGTGACTATGGAGAACCATCACTATCTCATCTGGAAGATTAACTCCCACTCGATTCAAGTGATTGTAGTACTCAGACAATCTGAGCACATGCTCAACGATTGAGCTTTTCTCCCTTAGTTTGCAGGCTTAAGAAACTTGTCAGAGGTCTCATACCTCTTGACGTGGGCACTAGTCTGAAATCCCAATTTCAGTCTTTGGAACATCTCATATGTTCTGCGACGTTTCAAAACCGTCTTTGGTGCCACAATTTTAAACCGTTCAACATTACGCACTGAACTATCACGTAGTCATCAAAACGTGTATGTCAGATGTTCGCAACATCCACAAACGACGCTCGAGGTTCAGCACACCGAGCGGTGCATTAAGGACATAAGCCTTCTGTGCAGCAATGAGGACAATCCTCAGTTTACGGACCCAGTCCGCATAATTGCTACTATCAACTTTCAACTAAATTTTCTCTAGGAACATATCTTAGTAGAACTAAAGCGTAAGCTACGACATTATTTGCAAAGACCTTTTGACTATGTTCATGATAATTAAGTTCATCTGATTATTTAATGAACTCCCACTTAGATAGACATCCCTCTAGTCATCTAAGTGATACATGATCCGAATCGACTAGGCCGTGTCCGATCATCACGTGAGACGGACTAGTCATCATCGGTGAACATCTCCATGTTGATCGTATCTACTATACGACTCATGTTCGACCTTTCGGTCTCTTGTGTTCCGAGGCCATGTCTGTACATGCTAGGCTCGTCAAGTCAACCTAAGTGTTTTTCTTGTGTTCCGAGGCCATGTCTGTACATGCTAGGCTCGTCAACACCCGTTGTATGCGAACGTTACAATCTATCACCCGATCATCACGTGGTGCTTCGAAACAACGAACCTTCGCAACGGTGGACAGTTAGGGGGAACAGATCTCTTGAAATTTTAGTGAGGGATCATCTTATTTATGCTACCGTCGTTCTAAGCAAATAAGATGTAAACATGACAAACATCACATGCAAATCATAAAGTGACATGATATGGCCAATATCATCTTGCGCCTTTTGATCTCCATCTTCGAGGCGCGGCATGATCACCTTCGTCACCGGCATGACACCATGATCTCCATCATCGTGTCTTCATGAAGTTTTCTCGCCAACTATTACTTATACTACTATGGCTAACGGTTAGCAATTAAGTAAAGTAATTACATGGCGTTTTTCATTGACACGCAGGTCATACAATAAATTAAGACAACTCCTATGGCTCCTGCCGGTTGTCATACTCATCGACATGCAAGTCGTGATTCCTATTACAAGAACATGATCAATCTCATACATCACATATATAATTCATCACATCCTTTTGGCCATATCACATCACATAGTCTGCAAAAACAAGTTAGACGTCCTCTAATTGTTGTTGCATGTTTTACGTGGCTGCTATGGGTTTCTAGCAAGAACGTTTCTTACCTACGCAAAAGCCACAACGGTGATATGCCAATTGCTATTTACCCTTCATAAGGACCCTCTTCATCGAATCCGATCCGACTAAAGTGGGAGAGACAAACACCCGCTAGCCACCTTATGCATCAAGTGCATGTCAATCGGTGGAACCTGTCTCACATAAGAGTACGTGTAAGGTCGGTCCGGGCCGCTTCATCCCACAATGCCGCCGAATCAAGATAAGACTAGTAACGGTAAGCAAATTACACAAATCATCGCCCACAACTAATTTGTGTTCTACTCGTGCATAAAATCTACGCATAGACCTGGCTCTGATACTATTGTGGGGGAACGTAGCAGAAATTCAAAATTTTCCTACGTGTCACCAAGATCAATCTAGGAGATGCTAGCAACAAGAGGGGAGGAGTGCATCTACATACCCTTGTAGATCGCGAGCGGAAGCGTTCAAGAGAACGGGGTTGATGGAGTCGTACTCGTCGTGATCCAAATCACCGATGATCCTAGCGCCGAACGGACGGCACCTCCGCGTTCAACACACGTACGGAGCGGGGACGTCTCCTCCTTATTGATCCAGCAAGGGGGGAGGAGAAGTTGATGGAGATCCAGCAGCACGACGACGTGGTGGTGGAAGTAGCGGGATCCCGACAGGGCTTCGCCAAGTGCAAGCGGGGAGGAAGAGGTGTCACGAGAGGGAGGGAGGCGCCAGGGCTTGGGGTGCTGCTCCCATGCGCCTCCCCACTATATATATGGGTGGAGGGGGCTGGTTTCTTGCCCTCCAAGTCCATTGGGGCGTTGGCAAAGGTGGGGGAAAGAAATCCCATCATTTTCGTTCCCCACCGATTGTTATCCCCCCTTTTTAGGGATCTTGATCTTATCCCTTCGGGATATGATCTTATTCCTTCTAAGGTGGGATCTTGGTGCGCCTTGACCAGGGGTGTGGGGCCTTGCCCCCATTACCCACGTTCATGTGGGTCCCCCATGCAGGTGGGCCCCACTTCGGAACCTTCTAGAACCTTCCCGGTACAATACCGAAAAATCCCGAACATTTTCCGGTGGCCAAAATAGGACTTCCCATATAGAAATCTTTACCTCCGGACCATTCCGGAACTCCTCGTGACGTCCGGGATCTCATCCTGGACTCCGAACAACTTTCGGTTAACCGCATACTAATATCTCTACAACTCTAGCGTCACCGAACCTTAAGTGTGTAGACCCTACGGGTTCGGGAGACATGTAGACATGACCGAGACATTTCGCCGGTCAATAACCAACAGCGGGATCTAGATACGCATGTTGGCTCCCACATGTTCCACGATGATCTCATCGGATGAACCACGATGTCGAGGATTCAATCAATCCCGTATACAATTCCCTTTGTCAATCGGTACGTTACTTGCCCGAGATTCGATCGTCGGTATCCCAATACCTTGTTCAATCTCGTTACCGGCAAGTCACTTTACTCGTACCGTAATGCATGATCCCGTGACCAAACACTTGGTCACATTGAGCTCATTATGATGATGCATTACCGAGTGGGCCCAGAGATACCTCTCCGTCATACGGAGTGACAAATCCCAGTCTTGATTTGTGCCAACCCAACAGACACTTTCGTAGATACCTGTAGTGCACCTTTATAGCCACCCAGTTACGTTGTGACGTTTGGTACACCCAAAGCATTCCTATGGTATCCGGGAGTTGCACAATCTCATGGTCTAAGGAAATGATACTTGACATTAGAAAAGCTCTAGCAAACGAACTACACGATCTTGTGGTATGCTTAGGATTGTGTCTTGTCCATCACATCATTCTCCTAATGATGTGATCCCGTTATCAATGACATCCAATGTCCATGGTCAGGAAACCATAACCATCTATTGATTAACGAGCTAGTCAACTAGTGCTTACTAGGGACATGTTGTGGTCTATGTATTCACACATGTATTACGGTTTCCAGTTAATACAATTATAGCATGAACAACAGACAATTATCATGAACAAGGAAATACAATAATAACCATTTTATTATTGCCTCTAGGGCATATTTCCAACATCTTGATCCAGCAAGACGTCAAGGTAGTAGATGAGTTTCTTCAGCACGACGACATGGTGACGGTGATGGTGAAGTGATCTCTGTAGGGCTTCGCCTAAGCAGTACGGAAATATGACCGAGGTAGTAAACGGTGGAGGGAGGCGCCGCACATGGCTAGGCAATTGTCTGGGGTGTGCTAGGCACCCCCTCCTCATATATATAGGTGGGTGGGAGGGAGGATCAGCCATAGGAGGCGCCCAAGTAGGAGGAATCCTACTTGGAGTACCTCCCAAGCCGCGCGCCCCCTGCCTTATATAACCGAGGGGGAAGGAAAGAGGGGAGGGGGAGAGGGAAGGAAGTAGGAACCCTAATCCACACTTTCCTTGCCCTCCCCTCTTTCCTTCTCCTCCTCATAGGGCTGGCCTCTATAGGGGCGCAACAGGGGTGGTGTGTTCCCTGGCCCATAAGGCCCATATCTTTACCGGGGGTGCCCGAAACTCCTTTCCGGTGACCCCATAAGTACCCGGTACCCTCCGAAACACTTCCGGTGTCCGAATACCATCGTCCTATATATCAATATTTACCTCTTGACCATTTCGAGACTCCTCTTCATGTCTGTGTTCTCATCCAGGACTCCAAACAACATTCGGTCACCAAACCACATAACTCATATAATACTATATCATCAATGAACGTTAAGCGTGCGGACCCTACGGGCTCGAGAACTATGTAGACATGACCGAGACACCTCTCCGATCAATAACCAATAGAAGAACCTGGATGCGCATATTGGCTCGTACATATTCTACGAAGATCTTTATCGGTCGAAGTGTTATGACAACATACGTAATTCCCTTTGTGCATCGGTATGTTACTTGCTCGAGATTCGATCGTTGGTATCTTCATACCTAGTTCAATCTCGTTACCGGCAAGTCTCTTTACTCGTTCCGTAATACATCACCTCATGACTAACTCCTTAGTCGTTTGCTTGCAAGCTTATGATGTGTATTACCGAGAGGGCCCAGAGATACCTCTCCCATACTCGGAGTGAGAAATCCTAATCTCGATCTATGCCAACTCAACAAGCACCTTCGGAGATACCTGTAGAGCATCTTTATAATCACCAAGTTATGTTGTGACATATGATAGCACACAAGGCATTCCTCCGGTATCCGGGATTTGCATAATCTCATAGTCGAAGGAATATGTATTTGACATGAAGAAAGCAATAGCAATAAAACTGAACGATCATTATGCTAAGCTAACGGATGGGTCTTGTCCATCACATCATTCTCCTAATGATGTGATCCCATTATCAAATGACAACACATGTCCATGGTTAGGAAACCTTAACCATCTTTAATCAACGAGCTAGTCTAGTAGAGGCTCACTAGGGACACGGTGTTTGTTTATGTATTCACACATTATTTAGGTTTCCAATCAATACAATTCTAGCATGAATAATAAACATTTAACATGAATAAGGAAATATAAATTAACAACTTTATTATTGCCTCTAGGGCATATTTCCTTCAGTCTCCCACTTGCACTAGAGTCAATAATCTAGTTCATATCGCCATGTGTTTAACACCAATAGTTCACATCACCATGTGACCAATACCCAAAGGGTTTACTAGAGTCAGTAATCTAGTTTACACCGCCATGTGATTAACACCCAAAGTGTACTAAGGTGTGATCATGTTTTGCTTGTGAGAGAGTTTTAGTCAACGGGTCTGCCACATTCAGAGCCGTATGTATTTTGCAAAATTCTATGTCTACAATACTCTGCATGGAGCTACTCTAGCTAATTGCTCCCACTTTCAATATGTATCCAGATTGAGATTCAGAGTCATTCGAATCGGTGACAAAGGTTGCACCGACGTAACTGTTTAGGAAGAACTCTTTATCACCTCCATAACGAGAAATACTCCTTAGTCCTTTTAGGTAACTAAGGATAATTTTGACCGCTGTCCAGTGATCTACTCCTAGATCACCATTGTACCCCCTTGTCAAACTCATCGCAAGGTACACAATAGGTCTGGTACACAGCATGGCATACTTTATATAACCTATGGCTGAGGCATAGGGAATGACTTTCATTCTCTCTCTCTATCTTCTGCCGTGGTCAGCCTTTGAGTCTTACTCAACTTGACACCTCGCAACACAGGCAAGAACCCTTTCTTTGACCGATCTATTTTGAACTTCTTTAGAACTTTGCCAAGGTATGTGCTTTGTGAAAGTCCTATTAAGCGTTTGATCTATCTCTATAGATCTTGATGCCCAATATATAAGTAGCTTCACCAAGGTCTTTCATTGAAAAATTCTTATTCAAGTATCCTTTTATGCTATCCAGAAATTCTATATCATTTCCAATCAGCAATATGTCATCCACATATAATATCAAAAATGCTACAGAGCTCCCACTCACTTTCTTCTAAATACAGGCTTCAAAGTAAGTCTGTATAAAACCATATGCTTTGATCACCCCATCAAAGCGTATATTCCAACTCCGACATGCTTGCACCAGTCCATAGATGGATTGCTGGAGCTTGCACACTTTGTTAGCACCTTTAGGATTGAAAAAACCTTTTGGTTGCATCATATACAACTCTTCTTTGAGATATCCATTAAGGAATGCAGTTTTCACATCCATTTGCCAGATTTCATAATGTGGCAATTGCTAACATGATTCGGACGGACTTAAGCATCGCTACAGGTGAGAAAGTCTCATCGTAGTCAACTCCTTGAACTTGTCAAAAACCTTTTGCGATAAGTTGAGCTTTGTGGATAGTAACATTACCATCAACGTCAGTCTTCGTCCTGAAGATCCATTTATTCTCTATGGCTTGCCGATCATCGGGCAAGTCCACCAAAGTCCACACTTTGTTCTCATACATGGATCCTATCTCAGATTTCATGGCCTCAAGCCATCTGTCGGAATCTGGGCTCATCATAGCTTCTTCATAGTTCGTAGGTTCGTCATGGTTTAGTAACATGACTTCCAGGACAGGACTACCATACCACTCTGGTGCGGAACGTGCTCTGTTCGACCTACGAGGTCGAGTAGTAACTTGATCTGAAGTTTCATGATCATCATCATTAGCTTCCTCACTAGTTTGTGTAGGCATCATGGGAACGGATTTCACTGATGTGCTACTTTCCAACTTGAGAGAAGGTACAATTACCTCATCAAATTCTACTTTCCTCCCACTCACTTCTTTCGAGAGAAACTTCTTCTCTAGAAAGGTTCCATTCTTGGCAATAAAGATATTGCCTTCGGATCTGTGGTAGAAGGTGTACTGATACGTCTCCAACGTATCTATAATTTTTTTATTGTTTCATGCTGTTGTATTATCAATCTTGGATGTTTTATAATCATTTTATAGTCATTTTTGGTACTAACCTATTGACATAGTGCCAAGTGCCAGTTGCTATTTTCTGCATTTTTTTACATTGCAGGAAATCAATATCAAACGAAGTCCAAACAGAACGAAACTTTACGGAGATTTTTTTGGACCCGAAGGAACATAATGGGCCCTGGCTGCGCCTGGGGGGGTGCTCCGAGGAGAGCACAACCCACCAGGGCGCGCCAGGAGGCCCAGGCGCGCCCCGGTGGGTTGTGCCCACCTCGGGTGGCCCCGGACTGCCTCTTTGCTCTATAAATACCCCAATATTCCAGAAACCCTAAAGGCATCGACGAAATATTCATCCAGCCGCCGCAGAGTCCAGAACCACCAGATCCAATCTAGACACCATCTCGGATGGGGTTTACCACCTCCATTGGTGCCTCTCCGATGATGCGTGAGTAGTTCTTTGTAGACCTTCGGGTCTGTAGTTAGTAGCTAGATGGCTTTCTCTCTCTTACTGAATTCTCAATACAATGGTCACTTGGAGATCCATATGATGTAACTCTTTTGCGGTGTGTTTGTTGGGATCGATGAACTTTGAGTTTATGATCAGATCTATCTTTTTATATCCATGAAAGTATTTGAGTTTCTTTGATCTCTTTTATGCATGATCTCTTATAGCCTCATATTTCTTCTCTAATATTTGGGTTTTGTTTGGCCAACTTGATCTATTTATCTTGCAATGGGAAGAGGTGCTTTGTAGTGTGTTCGATCTTAAGGTGCTTGATCCCAGTGACAGAAAGGGAACCGATACATATGTATCGTTGCTACTAAGGATAAAACGATGGGGTCTATCTCTACATAGATAGATCTTGTCTACATCATGTCATCGTTCTTATTGCATTACTCCATTTTTCCATGAACTTAATACACTAGATGCATGCTGGATAGCGGTCGATGTGTGGAGTAATAGTAGTAGATGCAGGCAGGAGTCGGTATACTAATCTTGGACGTGATGCCTATATAATGATCATTGCCTGGATATCGTCATGAGTATTTGAAGTTCTATCAATTGCCCAACAGTAATTTGTTCACCCGTCGTTTGCTATTTTTCTCGAGAGAAGCCACTAGTGAAACCTACGGCCCCCAGGTCTCTTTCTCATATATTTGCTTTTGCGATCTACTTATCTTTTGCATTTATTTTTAGATATATTAAACCAGAAATACAAAAATACCTTGCTGCAATTTATTCTTATTTATTTATTTGGCGTTCGATCTACCAATCTACTACAATTTTATCTCATGTCTGTTTTCCTACTTGAGGCGCCGTACCCCGGAACGGATTGACAACCCCTTTAACACGTCGGGTTGCGAGGATTTGTTATCTATGTGCAGGGGCTGTTTATGTTGTGTTGCTTGGTTCTCCTACTGGTTCGATAACCTTGGTTTCATATATGAGGAAATACCTACCGCCGTTGTGCTACATCATCCCTCCCTCTTTGGGGAAAAACCGACGTAGCTTCAAGCGACATCAAAAGGAATTTCTGGCGCCGTCGCCGGGGAGGATCTTCAACATATACCAGGTTCCTAATCAAAAATCTCATATCCTCGCAAATTACATTATTTTCCATTTGCCTCTCGTTTTCCTCTCCCCCACTTCACAAAAATTTGCCATTTTATTCGCCCTCTTTTTCGTTTGCCTTTTTCTCGTCAAATCTCATGTTTGCTTGTGTTGCCATGTGCCTTCTATTTGCTTGCATATTCGCTTGCTAAAAATTTATTGATATGGATCACCATCCACTTGCTAATCTTTTTAAAAGATCCAATCATGATGAACCAATTGCTAGTGAGTTGAGTGCACTAGATTATCTCTATGAAGTTTTGCTTGAAATTCGTGAATCTAAAAATTGTGATGAAGAAATCTATGAAGTGATTCATGATAGCTCCTTGAATGAAAAGCATGGTTGCAATGATTTTACTATAAATTCTATTAATGTCAATTGTGCTAATAATATGCAAAACCCCAAACTTGGGGATGCTAATTTTGCTATGTCCACTACTTGTTGCAATGATCATGATTGGGGTGATGATTCTTATGATCTGGAAAATTTATTTATGCCTCATGATGAATATGTTTGCAATAATATTAAAAGTGGGTTAGGAAGAGTGTCAACTCTAGGTAAAAATAATCCCACATATTTGGAGAGTGTTCAATCTTATGAAGTTTTTGATAAAAGTGGGCTTGGAGAGGTCATGACTTTAGTTGATGTTAATCCCACTATTTTGGAAGATTATAAGACTTTTATGCATGTGGATCATGAAAAGAAAAATTTATGTGATAGCTATTTTTTTGAATTTGATTATGATCCTACATGTAATTATTATGAGAGAGGAAAATATGGTTGTAGAAATTTCTATGTTACTAAACTACCTCTCTTCATGATGAGATTGCTATTGTTTCTTTCTCCTTCATTGCATAATATAAATGTTTCTTGTCTTGATAGTTTGTTTTCTTATAAAATTCCTATGCATAGGAAGTATGTTAGACTTAAATGTGTTTGTCATGTTTCATGATTCTCTCTTTGTGTTTCAATTATTATTTTTCATGTGACCATCATTAAAATCTCAAAGCCTATCTTAATGGCTATAAAGAAAGAGCTTGTTGGGAGGCAACCCAATGAATAAAATTTATTTTTGCTTTTTGCTTTATGTTCTTGAGTAATTGCAAAATTATGCTACTGTTATGATTGTGTTTTAATTAGTGTTTGTGCCAAGTAGAACCTATAGGATCTTCTTGGGTGATAGTTGTTTGATCTTACTGGAAAATAGAAACTTTTGCGCTCGCGAAAACAATTCTCATTTGTTACCCGAGCGTGATAAAATACCAATTCTTTTTGAAGAAGATTAATATACAAATTGCTCAGGTCGCGCTAATTTTTTGGAATTTTTGAGTTCCATAAGTTTTCGAAATAGTCAGATTGCTACAGCCTGTTCTGTTTTGATAGATTCTGTTTTCTTTGCGTTGTGTGCTTATTTTGATGGCTCTGGTTTTTTTGATGAGTTTTTGCCATAGAAAAGTTGGAATACAGTAAAAATAATGCAAAAACAAAATATGAATTGGTTTGGTACAGTACTTAAAGTAGCGATTTGCTTTCTTTTACTAACGGATCTCACGAAGGTTTGTTGAGTTTTGTGCGATTGAAGTTTTCAAGTTTTGGGTTATCTTAGGAGGGATGAAGGAATAAAGGATAGAATATCCTAAGCTTGGGGATGCTCCGACATCCCAAGCTATTATCCAAAAGTGAGCAACCAACTAAGCTTGGGGATGCCCCCGAGTGGCATCCCCTCTTTCTTCTAACGACCATGAGTATTTTACTCGAAGCTATATTTTTATTCGTCACATGATATGTGTTTTGCTTGGAGCGTCTTGTATATGAGTCTTTGCTTGTTTTATTTTGTGTTTTAAGTCTTGATTCCTTGCTGGACACACCTATCTGGGAGAGCCAAAATTATGCCATGACTTGTTAGAATTGCTCTCTATGCTTCACTTAAATTTTTATGAGCTATGGACTTGCTCTAGTGCTTCACTTATATCTTTTTGAGCATGGTGTGCTTTAATATTTTTGAAGAAATGCTCTCTTACTTCACTTAGATTTATTTGAGAGTTAGTAAAATTTTCAAGAAGTTCTCTCTTGCTTCACTTAAATTATTTTGAGAGAAATAAAAAATGTTATGCTCATGATCTTCACTTATATTTGTTTGAGCTTATGAAAAGCAACACATGAAAATTAGTCCCAAAGTGATAGATATCCAAGAAGGATATAATAAAAACTTTCATGAAGATCATTGGACAAAATAAACTTGATTCTTAGTAATAGTTTTGAGATATGATGATGTGATATGTGAGTTATGTTGATGAATAATTATGCTTTAGTAAGAACATTGGTGTTAAGGTTTGTGATTCCCTATGCAAGCACGAAAGTCAATAGTCATGCAATGAAATTATATCCTGCTTGTGGTGCATTATTCGGTGTTAATTATGCTTAATGCTCACTTATGAGATTATCCGTTTCTTGGTTGGTCGCTTCTCAATCTTTTGCTAGCCTTCATTTTGCACTAAGTATGATCTCTACTTGTGCATCCAAAAGCCTTTAAACCAGTTTTGCCACATGAGTCCACTATATCTACCTATATGCGGTATTCTTTTGCCGTCCTAAGCAAATTTGTATGTGCCATCTCTAATTTTCAAAATAAACTTCTCTTTTGTGTGTTTGTTTCGCTCGCTGAGCGGTGAGGGGTGGCTAATATTTTCCATGCTAGATGTGTTATTCTCAAAATGAGTGTTTATTCACTTGTCATTGCACGAGAGTAAGGAAAAGGTATTAGGGATGCCCAGTCCCAAAATGAAAAATGAATTTACTTTATGTTGTCACATAATAAATTCCTTGGAAAGTGTTGGTATGGAAGGCACCCGTGGATACGGTTAGCCATGGAAAGTGAAAGTATGGTGGAAAAAGGAATAAACTTTATTTTCTGTTTGGGAACCGCCTATGATATATCTAGCATGGAAAGTGTTGGGAACTCTAAGTCATTTTCGTTGGTGGGATGGATACACCTCCCAAAATGTTTTTATCTCTAAGTTTTTTGCTTTGACCTCTGTCACCTCTACAAATCCCTACTTCCCTCTGCGAAGGGCCTTTCCTTTACTTTATACAATTTTTATTTTTGAATTTGAGTCTCCATCTTCTCTTATAAAAGCACCAACTAGGAGGAAATATGATCGTACTTGAGTATTGGGTGTAGTTAATATGCGAGTGTGTTTCATGAATGGATCAATGGTTGAGCATGATGGGCTAGGGATAACTTATTTTAGCGTTGATATTCTGAAAGACATGGTTGCTTGTTGATATGCTTGAGTTTAAATTATCATGTCAAAACTATACTATTGCTTTGAACAATATAAAAGTCCAAATGTCCATGCTATAAAGAAAGAAATATGATATGACATGATAGGCAGCATTCCACATCAAAAATTCTGTTTTTATCACTTCCCTACTCGAGGACGAGTAGGAGTTAAGCTTGGGGATGCTGATACGTCTCCAACGTATCTATAATTTTTGATTGTTCCATGCTATTATATTATCAATCTTGGATGTTTTATAATCATTTTAGTCATTTATATCATTTTTTGGTACTAACCTATTAACATAGTGCCAAGTGCCAGCTGCTGTTTTCTGCATGTTTTTTACATTGCAGGAAATCAATATCAAACGGAGTCCAAACGCAATGAAACTTTACGGAGAATTTTTTTGGACCAGAAGGAACATAATGGGGCCTAGTGATGTCGCTTGAAGCTATGTCGGTTTTTCCCCAAAGAGGAAGGGATGATGCAGCACAACGGCGGTAGGTATTTCCCTCAGATATGAAACCAAGTTTATCGAACTAGTAGGAGAACCAAGCAACACAATGTAAACAGCCCCTGCACACAGATAACAAATCCTCGCAACCCGATGTGTTAAAGGGGTTGTCAATCCCTTCCGGGGTACGGCGCCTGTCTTGGACTTGACACGACAGATGTTCTAGTGGAAGGACTTAGTCGTGGAGCCATCACAACTAGGTTAGCTTAAAGGGGTTAAATGGGACAAAGGACATAGAGAGTTTATACTGGTTCGGCCCCTTGCGGTGAAGGTAAAGGCCTACTCCAGTTTCGGAATGTATTGCTTGGGTCTCGATTACCAGGGAGCGAATACACTTGACCTAGTTCTCTATCTCTTGTTTCTTTCCTCTAACTCGCCGCCGGGTCGTCCCTTTATATACACAGGTTGATGGACGACGGCTTACAGAGGCCCGGCCGGCTCATACACAAAGTGTCCGGCTCGGTGACTAACTAAACTTGCCTTACAATACAAGTCATTCATATGGCGGTTCATCCTCTTGGGCCTTAAGTTGCCTCTGGGTCTTGAGCCGTCAATGGGCTTGCTATGACCCGCCATCTTCATTGATAAGTCGCCAGTGGTATAACCCGGCCCCTCCTGGGCGGTTCATACCCAGTGGTTATATCCCCAACATTAGGCCCCAGGTTGATTTGAACTTGTTCATATCAATCTTCAATACCTGACTTGTCAAAATCTGCATCACTTGTTTGATAAACCTTGTTGTAACCCGTCATGACGTCAGCTCTTAAAATCTTCTTAAACCGCCATGACGTCATTTCGCATTAACTTCGCACGAGGCCCAGAACATTTTAACTGATCCTTATCTTAATAAGTATCCCAAAAACCGAGGCGTCCATAGAGCCACGTGATGATTTCGGCCTTCTCGATTCCCGCGCATGCCTTGTATCCACCCCCTTATAAATAGGGACAGGGGTCTTTATAATTTCCCCCTCGCTTCCTCCTTCATCTTCCTCCTTCACACAGCCGCACCAGTGCTCGACTTCCGCCGCCGCGACCTCCAACCGCTGCATCAACTCAGGCCGCTGCATCGACCTGATCGGACCAGAGACATCCGGCGCGCCACCACTGCTCCTCATCACCTGTAAGTGCACCTCCCCCTTTTATCTCAGATCTGTATTAGGGTTCGGGCCATTCGTCAGTGTTCTTGCCATTCTTCGTTGTTTCCTTCAACTCTGATAGCTTTTAATCTGGATAGGCCATAAATCTTGTGTGCAAGTATTTTTTAACATCATTTTCATTATTGGAATAGCATCTTTCCATAGAAGATCACATCAGAGCATCAAAGCATTCCACTGCCGCCACCTTAGGTTTAATTTCACTGTCTTTTCTGAATTGCTATAGATCTGAAATTATAGCTTTAGCTTGTGAAATCTGTTTGTCCACCACTTAGCAAAATTTTCACTTGATAGATTTGAAGCACCAAAACTGCCATGGCGGCTTATGACATAAACCGTGACCCATCATATAACATTAGGCCCCGTTTAAGCCGCCATCATCCACCTAAGTCGATAATCCGGCAATATCCTTCCGGTTTAACCAAGCTGGCTTATTCATCCTCATAATTCAATCCTCCGGTTTAACAATCCGCATACTCTGAACCGGATCTCCATAGCCATTAGCCTTGTACAGCGGTTTAAACAATAACTTGTAACTCGCCTGATATCTGCCAGTTTAATAACATCTTGAATTGCCTTGTGTAGGCCGTGCACCTAATCATGACTAAGACCGTCACGTCATGCGACTGGGTCCGATCCATCATTAACGAGGCAATGCTCCAAGAGTATGTGAAGATTGGCTTTTTACCGGCCAAAAACATCATTCACTGGCGTGCTCCAAAACCGGACGAAGTCAGACCTCAGCCGCAGGACGATGAAGTTATCGTTTTCACTGATCACATGAACCGGGGCTTCTCACCGCCCGGATCAAAATTCTTCCGTGATGTTCTGCATTTTCTACAACTTCATCCTCAAGACATCGGACCCAATTCCATTTCCAATATTTGCAATTTCCAAGTCTTCAAGAAGAACCCAGTGTTGACCTCTTCAGAGAGTACTTTTACCTGTGTAATCCACACACATACGCCAAAAGGATCAGCCGGACAGGCCTCGTTTAAGTCTGTGTAATCCACACACATACGCCAAGTCCCGTTTTTCTGAAGTACCAGCACCGGGTTAGCCAACCACTCAAGATGAAAAACTTCAACAATAAACCCAGCCGCCAAGAGCCGGGCCACTTCTTCACCAATGGCCTTGCTCCTCTCTTCATTGAAATGGCGAAGGAATTGCTTGACTGGTTTAAACTTTGGATCAATATTGAGAGTGTGCTCAGCGAGTTCCCTCGGTACACCTGGCACGTCTGAAGGTTTCCATGCAAAGATGTCCCGGTTCTCATGGATGAACTCGATGAGCGCGCTTTCCTATTTCCGATCCAGATTAACACTGATACTGAACTGCTTGGATGAATAGCCAGGAACAAAGTCAACTAGCTTTGTCATCATCTGGTTTAACTTTCAACAGGGGGTCATGCTCTGTGGTTGGCTTCTTCAAAGATGTCATATCCGCCGGGTCAACATTATCTTTGTAAAATTTCAACTCCTCTGTTGCACAGACAGACTCAGCATAAGCAACATCACCTTCTTCAGACTCCAAGGCTATCTTCCGGCTCCCATGCACTGTAATGGTACCCTTGTGACCCGGCATCTTGAGTTACAAATAAACATAACAAGGCCTTGCCATGAACTTAGCATAAGCCGGCCGCCCAAACAGAGCATGATAAGGGCTCTTGATTTTAACCACCTCAAAATTCAACGTCTCCGATCTGGGATCATGATCATCACAAAAATCCACTTCCAGAGATATCTTGCCCACTGGATACGCCGACTTACCAGGCACCACGCCGTGAAAAACAATGTTCGACGCCTTAAGATCTTTGTCAGCCAAGCTCATGCGACGAAAGGTTTCATAGTAAGGAATGTTAATGCTGCTGCCCCCATCCATGAGTACCTTAGTAAATCTGTACCCTCCAACCTGAGGTGCCACAACCAGAGCTAAGTGGCCCGGATTATCAACCCGGGGCGGGTGATCCTCACGGCTCCAAAGAATAGGATGTTCAGACCATCACAAGTAACGGGGAATGGCCGGCTCAACTGCGTTCACTGCCCTTTTATGGAGCTTCTGATCCCTCTTACACAAACTCGTGGTGAAGACGTGGTACTGTCCACTATTCAACTGCTTTGGGTTACTCTGATAACCAGACTGCTGCTGCTGATTCCCTTGACCAGACTGTTGATTAAAACCACCTTGATTGCCTTGGCCCTGGAAGCCAGAGTTTGAACCGCCACCACCAAAGCCAGGTTCGTGAGAGCCGGATCTGGATCGCCATTCGGGCCATGATTGTTTTGGAAAAAAATGGAATTCCTATATTCCTCCATGATGAAGCAATCCTTCCACAGATGAGTAGCCAGCTTCTCGTGCGTACCATGCTTTGGGCAAGGCTGATTCATCATTGCCTCAAGGTTAAATTTTGGTCCTCCAAACTGGGCCGGTTTTCCCTTGCGATGCTGATTATTATTCTGCGTATTGGTGTTAGCCACAAAGTCTAAATTACCATCAGCCTTGGGCTTACCATTGCCACATTGACCTGCCGGGTTATGCTGCTGCCCTTTCGTATTGCTGCCCTTTTTTCCCTTACCCGGCTTCTCATCATCAGACTCGGGGTCCTTGGTACTATCAGAGTCGGCATATTTGACGAGAGCCGCCATTAGCTCCCCCATGTCGTTGCAGTGGCGTTTAAGCCGCCCCAACTTCTGCTTAAGGGGGATGAAACGACAATTTTTCTCTAACATCAGGACTGCTGAACCGGCATTGATACTATCCGACGAGTGTATGATAGCTGAGATCCGGCGCACCGAATGGGTTGTTGACTCGCCCTCATCTTGGACACAAGAATCCAAATCCAGGATTGACATAGGCTACTTACACGTGTCTTTAAAATTCTGGATGAAACGGGCTTTTAACTCTGCCCATGACCTAATGGAGTTAATGAAGGAAATATGCGCTAGAGGCAATAATAAAGTTATTATTTATTTCCTTATTTCATGATAAATGTTTATTATTCATGCTAGAATTGTATTAACTGAAAACTTGATACATGTGTGAATACATAGACAAACAGAGTGTCACTAGTATGCCTCTACTTGACTAGCTCGTTGAATCAAAGATGGTTAAGTTTCCTAGCCATAGACATGAGTTGTCATTTGATTAACGGGATCACATCATTAGAGAATGATGTGATTGACTTGACCCATTCCGTTAGCTTAGCATTTGATCGTTTAGTATGTTGCTATTGCTTTCTTCATGACTTATACATGTTCCTATGACTATGAGATTATGCAACTCCCGAATACCGGAGGAACACCTTGTGTGCTATCAAACGTCACAACGTAACTGGGTGATTATAAAGATGCTCTACAGGTGTCTCCGAAGGTGTTTGTTGGGTTGGCATAGATCGAGATTAGGATTTGTCACTCCGAGTATCGGAGAGGTATCTCTGGGCCCATCTCGGTAATGCACATCACTATAAGCCTTGCAAGCAATGTGACTAATGAGTTAGTTGCGGGATGATGCACTACAGAACGAGTAAAGAGACTTGCTGGTAACGAGATTTAACTAGGTATTGAGATACCAACGATTGAATCTCGGGCAAGTAACATACCGATGACAAAGGGAACAACGTATGTTGTTATGCGGTTTGACCGATAAAGATCTTCGTACAATATGTGGGAACCAATATGATCATCCAGGTTCCGCTATTGGTTATTGACCGGAGACGTGTCTCGGTCATGTCTACATAGTTCTCAAACCCGCAGGGTCCGCACGCTTAAAGTTCTGTGACGATCGGTATTAAGAGTTTATGTGTTTTGATGTACCGAATGTTGTTCGGAGCCCCGGATGAGATCGGGGACGTGACGAGGCATCTCGAAATGGTCGAGACGTAAATATCGATATATTGGACGATTTATTCGGACATCGAAAAGGTTCCGAGTGATTTGGGTATTTATCGGAGTACCGGAGAGTTAAGGGAATTTGCCGGGGAGTATATGGGCCTTATTGGGCTTTAGGGGAAAGAGAGAGGGGAGGCTGCCCGCCCCCCAAGGCCTAGTCCGAATTGGACTAGGGGGAGGGGCGGCGCCCCCTGCTTCCTTCTCTTTTCCCTTTGCTTCTCTCCTACTCCTACTACATGGAAGGGGGGGGGGAATCCTACACCCGGTGGGAGTAGGACTCCCCAGGGCACGCCATAGTAGAGGGCCGGCCCTCCCTCTCCTCCACTCCTTTATATACGGGGGAGGGGCACCCCATGGACACACAAGTTGATCATTGATCTCTCTTAGCCGTGTGCGGTGCCCCCCTCCACCATAATCCACCTCGGTCATATCGTAGCGGTGCTTAGGCGAAGCCCTGTGTCGGTAGCTTCATCAACACCGCCACCACGCCATCGTGCCGACAAAGCTCTTCCCCGAAGCTCTACTGGATCGTGAGTTCGCAGGACGTCACCGAGCTGAACGTGTGCTGAACACGGAGGTGCCGTATGTTCGATACTGAGGATCGGTCGATCGTGAAGACGTACGACTACATCAACCGCGTTGTCATAACGCTTCCGCTTACGGTCTACAAGGGTACGTAGACGACACTCTCCCCTCTTGTTGCTATGCATCACCATGATCTTGCGTGTGCGTAGGAAAATTTCTGAAATTACTACGTTCCCCAACAGTGGCATCCGAGCCAGGTTTATGCGTAGATGTTATATGCACGAGTAGAACACAAGTGAGTTGTGGACGATACAAGTCATACTGCTTACCAGCATGTCATACTTTGGTTCGGCGGTATTGTTGGATGAAGCGGCCCAGACTGACATTACGCGTACGCTTACGCGAGACTGGTTCTACCGACATGCTTCACACACAGGTGGCTGGCAGGTGTCAGTTTCTCCAACTTTAGTTGAACCGAGTGTGACTACGCCTGGTCCTTGTTGAAGGTTAAAACAGCACTAACATGACAAAATATCGTTGTGGTTTTGATGCGTAGGTAAGAACGGTTCTTGCTCAGCCCGTAGCAGCCACGTAAAACTTGCAACAACAAAGTAGAGGACGTCTAACTTGTTTTTGCAGGGCATGTTGTGATGTGATATGGTCAAGGCATGATGCTATATTTTATTGTATGAGATGATCATGTTTTTGTAACGGAGTTATCGGCAACTGGCAGGAGCCATGTGGTTGTCGCTTTATTGTATGCAATGCAATCGCCCTGTAATTGCTTTACTTTATCACTAAGCGGTAGCGATAGTCGTAGAAGCAATAGTTTGCGAGACGACAATGATGCTACCATGGAGATCAAGGTGTCGCGCCGGTGACGATGGTGATCATAACGGTGCTTTGGAGATGGAGATCAAAGACACAAGATGATGATGGCCATATCATATCACTTATATTGATTGCATGTGATGTTTATCCTTTATGCATCTTATTTTGCTTAGTTCGATGGTAGCATTATAAGATGATCTCTCATTAAATTTCAAGGTACAAGTGTTCTCCCTGAGTATGCACCGTTGCCAAAGTTCGTCGTGCCGAGACACCACGTGATAATCGGGTGTGATAAGCTCTACGTTCATATACAACGGGTGCAAGCCAGTTTTGCACACGCAGAAATTCTCAGGTTAAACTTGACGAGCCTAGCATATGCAGATATGGCCTCGGAACACTGAGACCGAAAGGTCGAGCGTGAATCATATAATAGATATGATCAACATAATGATGTTCACCATTGAAAACTACTCCATCTCACGTGAAGATCGGACATGGTTTAGTTGATATGGATCACGTGATCACTTAGATGATTAGAGGGATGTCTATCTAAGTGGGAGTTCTTAAGTAATTTGATTAATTGAACTTTAATTTATCATGAACTTAGTCCTGGTAGTATTAACATATCTATGTTGTAGATCAATAGCTCGCGATGTTGCTCCCCGTTTATTTTGATATGTTCCTAGAGAAAAACTATGTTGAAAGATGTTAGTAGCAATGATGCGGATTGGATCCGTGATATGAGGATTATCCTCATTGCTGCACAGAAGAATTATGTCCTTGATGCACCACTAGGCGACAGACCGATTGCAGGAGCAAATGCAGACGTTATGAACGTTTGGCATGCTCGATATGATGACTACTTGACAGTTTAGTGTACCATGCTTTACGGCTTAGAATCGGGGCTTCAAAGACGTTTTTGAAACACCACGGAGCATATGAGATGTTTCAAGAGTTGAAATTAGTATTTCAGACTCATGCCCATGTCGAAAGGTATGAGACCTTTGACAAGTACTTTGCCTACAAGATGGAGGAGAATAGCTCAGCTAGTGCTCAGAATGTCTAAGTACTACAATCACTTGAATCAAGTGGGAGTTAATATTCCAGATAAGATAGTGATTGACAGAGTTCTCTAGTCTCTATCACCAAGTTACTAGAACTTCGTGATGAACTATAATATGCAAGGGATAACGGAAACGATTCCCAAGCTCTTCGTGATGCTGAAATCGACGAAGGTAGAAATCAAGAAAAACATCAAGTGTTGATGGTTGACAATACCACTAGTTTCAAGAAAAGGCCAAAGGGAAGAACGGGAACTTCAAAAAGAACGGTAAGCAAGTTGCTGCTCCCGTGAAGAAGCCCAAAGCTAGACCCAAGCCTGAAACTGAGTGCTTCTACTGCAAAAGAAATGATCACTGGAAGTGGAACTGCCCTTGATACTTGGCGGATAAGAAGGATGTTAAAGTGAACAAAGGTATATTGGATATACATGTTATTGATGTGTACTTTACTAGTGTTTATAGCAACCCCTCGGCATTTGATACTGGTTCAGTTGCTAAGAGTAGTAACTTGAAACGGGAGTTGCAGAATGAACAGAGACTAGTTAAGGGTGAAGTGACGATGTGTGTTGGAAGTGGTTCCAAGAATGATATGATCATCATCGCACACTCCCTATACTTTCACGATTAGTGTTGAACCTAAATAAGTGTTATTTGGTGTCTGCGTTGAGCATGAATATGATTTGATCATGTTTATTGCAATACAGTTATTCATTTAAGTTAGAGAATAATTGTTGTTCTATTTACATGAATAAAACCTTCTATGGTCATACACCCAATAAAAATGGTTTGTTGGATCTCGATCGTAGTGATACACATATTCATAATATTGAAGCCAAAAGATGCAAAGTTAGTAATGATAGTGCAACTTATTTGTGGCACTGCCGTTTAGGTCATATTGGTATAAAGCGCATGAAGAAACTCCATGCTGATGGGCTTTTGGAATCACTTGATGCTTGCGAACCATGCGTCACGGGCAAGATGACTAAGACTTCGTTCTCCGGAACAATGGAGCGAGGAACTGGCTTATTGGAAATAATACATACTGATGTATGCGGTCCGATAAGTGTTGAAGCTCGCGGTGGGTATCATTATTTTCTGACCTTCACAGATGATTTGAGCAGATATGGGTATATCTACTTAATGAAACATAAGTCTGAAACATTTGAAAAGTTCAAAGAATTTCAGAGTGAAGTGGAAAATCATCGTAACAAGAAAATAAAGTTTTCTGCGAACTGATCGTGGAGGATAATATTTGAGTTACGAGTTTGGTCTTCATTTGAAACAATGCGGAATAGTTTCGCAACTCACGCTACGTGGAACACCACAGCGTACTGGTGTGTCCGAACATCGTAACCGTATTTTATTAGATAGGGTGCAATCTATGATGTCTCTTACCGATTTACCACTATCGTTTTGGGGTTATGCATTAGAGACAACTGCATTCACGTTAAATAGGGCACCATCTAAATCCGTCGAGACGACACAATATGATTGTGGTTTGGCAAGAAACCAAAGTTGTCATTTCTTAAAGTTTGGGGTTGCGATGCTTATGTGAAAAAGTTTTCACCCTGATAAGCTCAAACCCAAATCGGAGAAATGTGTCTTCATAGGATACCCAAAGGAGACAGTTGGGTACACCTTCTATCACAGATCCGAAGGCAAGACATTCGTTGCTAAGAATGGATCCTTTCTAGAGAAGGAGTTTCTCTCGAAAGAAGTGAGTGGGAGGAAATTATAACTTGATGAGGTAACTGTACCTGCTCCCTTATTGGAAAGTAGTTCATCACAGAAATCTGTTCCTGTGACTCCTACACCAATTAGTGAGGAAGCTAATGATGATGATCATGTAACTTCAGATGAAATTACTACTGAACCTCGTAGGTCAACCAGAGTAAGATCCGCACCAGAGTGGTACGGTAATCCTGTTATGGAGGTCATGTTACTAGACCATGACGAACCTACGAACTATGAGGAAGCGATGATGAGCCCAGATTCCGCAAAATGGCTTGAGGCCATGAAATCCGAGATGGGATCCATGTATGAGAACAAAGTGTGGACTTTGGTTGACTTGCCCGATGATCGGCAAGCCATAGAAAATAAATGGATCTTCAAGAGGAAGACGGACGCCGATAGTAGTGTTACTATCTACAAAGCTAGACTTGTCCAAAAAGGTTTTTGACAAAGTTCAAGGTGTTGACTACGATGAGATTTTCTCACTCGTAGTGATGCTTAAGTCTATCCGAATCATGTTAGCAAATTGCCACATTTTATGAAATCTGGCAAATGGATGTCAAAACTACATTCCTTAATGGATTTCTTAAAGAAGTGTTGTATATGATGCAACCAGAAGGTTTTGTCGATCCTAAAGGTGCTAAAAAAATGTGCAAGCTCCAGCAATCCATCTATGGACTGGTGCAAGCATCTCGGAGTTGGAATATACGCTTTGATGAGTTGATTAAAGCATATAGTTTTATACAGACTCACATTGAAGCCTGTATTTACAAGAAAGTGAGTGGGAGCACTACAGCATTTCTGGTAAGTATATGTGAATGACATATTGTTGATCGAAAATAATGTAGAATTTTCTGGAAAGCATAAAAGAGTATTTGAAAGGAGGTTTTCAAAGAAAGACCTCGGTAAAGCTGCTTACATATTGAGCATCAAGATCTATAGAGATAGATCAAGACGCTTGATAAGTTTTTTCAATGAGTACATACCTTGACAAAATTTTGAAGTAGTTCAAAATGGAATAGTCAAAGAAGGAGTTCTTGCCTGTGTTGCAAGGTGTGAAGTTGAGTAAGACTCAAAGCCCGACCACGACAGAAAATAGAGTGCGAATGAAAGTCATTCCCGATACCTTAGCCATAGGTTCTATAAAGTATGCCATGTTGTGTACCAGACCTAGTTTATACCCTACATTAAGTTTGGCAAAGGAGTACAATAGTGATCTAGGAGTAGATCATTGGACAGCGGTCAAAATTATCCTTAGTGGAATAAGGATATGTTTCTCAATTATGGAGGTGACAAAAGGTTCGTCGTAAAGGATTACGTCGATGCAAGTTTTGACACCGATCCAGATGATTCTAAGTCTCAATCTGGATGCATATTGAAAGTGGGAGCAATTAGCTAGAGTAGCTCCGTGCAGAGCATTGTTGACATAGAAATTTGCAAAATACATACGTATTTGAATGTGGCAGACCCGTTGACTAAACTTCTCTCACAAGCAAAACATGATCACACCTTAGTACTCTTTGGGTGTTAATCACATAGCGATGTGAACTAGATTATTGACTCTAGTAAACCCTTTGGGTGTTGGTCACATGACGATGTGAACTATGGGTGTTAATCACATGGTGATGTGAACTATTGATGTTAAATCACATGGCGATGTGAACTAGATTATTGACTCTAGTGCAAGTGGGAGACTAAAGAAAATATGCCCTAGAGGCAATAATAAAGTTATTATTTATTTCCTTATATCATGATAAATGTTTATTATTCATGCTAGAATTGTATTAACCGGAAACATAATACATGTGTGAATACATAGACAAACAGAGTGTCACTAGTATGCCTCTACTTGACTAGCTCATTGATCAAAGATGGTTATGTTTCCTAACCATAGACATGAGTTGTCATTTGATTAACGGGATCACATCATTAGGAGAATGATGTGATTGACTTGACCCATTCCGTTAGCTTAGCACTTGATCGTTTAGTTTGTTGCTCTTGCTTTCTTCATGACTTATACATGTTCCTATGACTATGAGATTATGCAACTCCCGTTTACCGGAGGAACACTTTGTGTGCTACCAAACGTCACAACGTAACTGGGTGATTATAAAGGTGCTCTACAGGTGTCTCCGAAGGTACTTGTTGGGTTGGCGTATTTCAAGATTAGGATTTGTCACTCCGATTGTCGGAGAGGTATCTCTGGGCCCACTCGGTAATGCACATCACTATAAGCCTTGCAAGCATTGTAACTAATGAGTTAGTTGCGGGATGATGTATTACGGAACGAGTAAACAGACTTGCCGGTAACGAGATTGAACTAGGTATTGAGATACCGACGATCGAATCTCGGGCAAGTAACATACCGATGACAAAGGGAACAACATATGTTGTTATGCGGTTTTGACCGATAAAGATCTTCGTAGAATATGTGGTAGCCAACATGAGCATCCAGGTTCTGCTATTGGTTATTGACCGGAGACGTGTCTCGGTCATGTCTACATTGTTCTCGAACCCATAGGGTCCGCACGCTTAAAGTTAGATGACGGTTATATTATGAGTTTATGTGTTTTGATGTACCGAAGGAGTTCGGAGTCCCGGATGAGATCAGGGGCATGACGAGGAGTCTCAAAATGGTCGAGACGTAAAGATTGATATATTGGACGACTATATTCGAACATCGGAAAGGTTCCGAGTGATTCGGATATTTTTCGGAGTACCGGAGAGTTACGGGAATTCGTATTGGGCCTTAATGGGCCATACGGGAAAGGAGAGAAAGGCCCCAAAGGGTGGCCGCACCCCTCCCCATGGACTAGTCTGAATTGGACTAGGGAGGGGGGCACCCCTTCCTTCCTTCTCCTTCTCCCTTCCCTTCTCCTACTCCAACAAGGAAAGGAGGAGTCCTACTCCCGGTGGGAGTAGGACTCCCCCCTTGGCGCGCCCTCCTCCTAGGCCGGCCGCCTCCCCTTGCTTCTATATATACGGGGGCAGTGGGGCACCCCAAAGACACAACAATTGATCGTTTGATCTTTTAGCCGTGTGCGGTGCCCCCCTCCACCATAGTCCACCTCGATAATACTGTAGCGGTGCTTAGGCGAAGCCCTGCTTCGGTAGAACATCCTCATCGTCACCACGCCGTCGTGCTGACGGAACTCTCCCTCAAAGCTCGGCTGGATCGGAGTTCGAGGGACGTCATCGAGCTGAACGTGTGCTGAACTCGGAGGTGCCGTGCGTTTGGTACTTGATCGGTCGGATCGTGAAGACGTACGACTACATCAACCGCGTTGTGCTAACGCTTCCGCTTTCGGTCTACGAGGGTACGTGGACAACACTCTCCCATCTCGTTGCTATGCATCACCATGATCTTGCGTGTGCGTAGGAATTTTTTTGAAATTACTACATTCCCCAACATATTCTACCCTTAGGCCGGCGCTCCGGTTTGATGTGTGAGTATACGGGAGTTGGTCACATGACGATGTGAACTACGGGTTATTTTTGTAAACCCTTGGGGTGTTGGTCACATGACGATGTGAACTACGGGTGTTAATCACATGGTGATGTGAACTATTGGTGTTAAATCACATGGCGATGTGAACTAGATTATGGACTCTAGTGCAAGTGGGAGACTGAAGGAAATATGCCCTAGAGGCAATAATAAAGTTATTATTTATTTCCTTATTTCATGATAAATGTTTATTATTCATGCTAGAATTGTATTAACCGGAAACTTGATACATGTGTGAATACATAGACAAACAGAGTGTCACTAGTATGCCTCTACTTGACTAGCTCGTTGAATCAAAGATGGTTAAGTTTCCTAGCCATAGACATGAGTTTTCATTTTATTGACGGGATCACATCATTAGAGAATGATGTGATTGACTTGACCCATTCCTTTAGCTTAGCATTTGATCGTTTAGTATGTTGCTATTGCTTTCTTCATGACTTATACATGTTCCTATGACTATGAGATTACGCAACTCCCGAATACCGGAGGAACACCTTGTGTGCTATCAAACGTCACAACGTAACTGGGTGATTATAAAGATGCTCTACAGGTGTCTCCGAAGGTGTTTGTTGGGTTGGCATAGATCGAGATTAGGATTTGTCACTCCGAGTATCGGAGAGGTATCTCTGGGCCCATCTCGGTAATGCACATCACTATAAGCCTTGCAAGCAATGTGACTAATGAGTTAGTTGCGGGATGATGCATTACAGAACGAGTAAAGAGCCTTGCCGGTAACGAGATTGAACTAGGTATTGAGATACCGACGATCGAATCTCGGGCAAGTAACATACCGATGACAAAGGGAACAACGTATGTTGTTATGCGGTTTGACCGATAAAGATCTTCGTAGAATATGTGGGAACCAATATGAGCATCCAGGTTCCGCTATTGGTTATTGACCAGAGATGTGTCTAGGTCATGTCTACATAGTTCTCGAACCCGTAGGGTCCGCGGGTCCGCACGCTTAAAGTTCTGTGATGATCGGTATTATGAGTTTATGTGTTTTGATGTACTGAAGGTAGTTCAGAGTCCCGGATGAGATCGGGGACATGACGAGGAGTCTCGAAATGGTCGATACATAAAGATCGATATATTGGACGACTATATTCGGACATTGGAAAGGTTCCGAATGATTCAGGTATTTATCGGAGTACTGGAGAGTTACGGGAATTCGCCGGGGAGTATATGGGCCTTATTGGGCTTTAGGGGAAAGAGAGAGGGGAGGCTGCGCCCCCCAAGGCCTAGTCCGAATTGGACTAGGGGGAGGGGCGGCGCCCCCTCCTTCCTTCTCTTCTCTTTTCCCTTTCCTTCTCTCCTACTCCTACTACATGGAAGGGGGGGGGGATCCTACTCCCGGTGGGAGTAGGACTCCCTAGGGCGCGCCATAGTAGAGGGCCGGCCCTCCCTCTCCTCCACTCCTTTATATACGGGGGAGGGGGCACCCCATGGACACACAAGTTGATCATTGATCTCTCTTAGCCGTGTGCGGTGCCCCCCTCCACCATAATCCACCTCGGTCATATCGTAGCGGTGCTTAGGCGAAGCCCTGTGTCGGTAGCTTCATCAACACCGTCACCACGCCGTCGTGCTGACAAAGCTCTTCCCTGAAGCTCTACTGGACCGTGAGTTCGCGGGACGTCACCGAGATGAACGTGTGCTGAACGCGGAGGTGCCGTACGTCCGGTACCGAGGATCGGTCGATCATGGAGACGTACGACTACATCAACCGCGTTGTCATAACGCTTCCGCTTACGGTGTACAAGGGTACGTAGACGACACTCTCCCCTCTCGTTGCTATGCATCACCATGATCTTGCGTGTGCGTAGGAAATTTCTGAAATTAGTACGTTCCCCAACAGTTAACAGGTAGCCCCTTTAACCAAGTACGAGCCGGCCCATCCAACATCATGGTGAAATACTTAGCGCATGCAACATCGCTAACATCCAGCATCTCCATGGCCATCTCATAAATCTCAATCCAAGCTCCAGGGGTTGATCTGCTGTGTAATTAGGCACCTTACGAGGACCCTTGAAATCCTTAGGCAAACGCACGTTACGCAGAGTCGGCACTAAAGACGGCACACCCAAGGTTCTAGAGGTCACGCCTGCCTCCACCGAAGCTGATGGATAAACCGGAGATTGTTGTTGAGCTGCTAGCTGAGCCACCAGCTCAGCCTCCCGACGCACCTTGCCCCGATCCACCAAGGTCTTAGAATCAGCACCACCGCGCGCCGGGTCATGGCCACGAGGCTGGTTACGGCGCTGCTCACTGCTCGAAACTGTTGTTGCGTCAATGTACCTGCTATAACTCCGGCTTGGACGAGGGATTGAGTGAATCCTTTCACGGCTGTACGAATAAGCCGCCTGCTGATCCAACACCGTCTGAAGAAGCTCTCTAGCCCTCCGTGTCTCAATCGCACCTAGAGACTCGCCTTCAACTGGGAGAGCCGCCAATCGTGTCGCCGCAGCAATCATATTATCCAAAGGGTTGGAGTAATGACCCGACGGTGTTGGAACATGCTGAGGCGGAGTAGTATTCAAACGAGGCGGATCCATCCACTACAAAAAAAGACAAATCCGTGACATTTTGGGCCGAACGAATTTTTTTCTGTCATGCTTATGACACTTCTATGACGATAATTGTGACAAAACCCGGTGTCATCATATATGTGGTGGGGTCCTACTTCTATGACAAAAAATCATGACAAAAAATGGGCTTTTGGTCCTGGACGTGCTGGAGACGCAGCTGCATGACATTCTTTGGGCCGTCCATGACGGAAAAAACCATGGTAGAAGCGAGGGCGGGGAAAATATAGGGGAGTTCCCGGTTACGGTGGGTGGTCGGGGGCTGAGCGATGCACGTTTCTCTTGTACACATACACGCGTGGGTGCGAGGCGTTGGGCTCTAACAGAACCCGAGCGAGGCATTCGCCTACTGAACCCGAGCGATTGCATTGCAGGCTACGCGTTACTGAACCCGAGCGATCGATCGATGGCTGTTAATTGAACCCGATTGAGTGATTCCTTCGCTACTGCTGCTAACTGAAGCCGATCGAACCTGTTGCCTCTTGATGAACAGTGAGCGTTGTGGGGGGGTTGGATGAATAGTTCCCCGGGGGGTGGGGGTGGATGAACATGACCCCATGGTAGTAGAGGCCATTGCCGCTGGATGAACAGGACCCCGATCAATCGAGCCGGTTGGGGGGTGGATGAACAGGACCCCGTGGATGGCTGGATGAAGAGGACGACCCCGTGGAGGGCTGGTTGAACAGTAGTCGATGGAGGGCTGGATGAACAGTAGCCCGTGGAGGGGTGGTTGAACAGGACCCCGTGGAAAGGGATGGTTGAACAGTAGCCGGTGGAGGAGCGGTGGAGGCTGGATGAACAGGAGCCTGTGGATGAACAGTCGCAGGTGGAGGCTGGAGGAGGTTGACGTTAGATGAACAGTAGCCTGTGGAGGCTGGAGGAGGTCGACAGTGGATATGAACAGTATCCCATGGAGTCCCGTTTTGCGGTATGCCACACCCCTCCCGATGAACAAGACCCCCGTTTCGACCGTAGTGCTCCAACACAAGACCGTTTCCTGCGTTTTGCGGTACGCCACACCCCTCCCGATCAACATGACCCCGTTGCGACCATAGGAGGTCCATTTCCTCCGTTTTGCGGTTCGCCAGACCCCTCCCTATGAACAGGATACTGTTTCGACCGTTGATGGTCGAACACAAGGCCGTTTCCTCCGTTCTGCGGTACGCCAGGCCTCGTTTCCATCGGCTATTCCGTCCAAGCCGGTTGGCTCCAGATGAAAAGCACACGTTCCATTGCCTCCTGATGAACACGACGCATTCCATTGCCTCCCCATGAACACGACGACAATGCAGGTTCTCCGTTCCGACCCAGCCATGTACACAAGCCCTGGCCATACGTATGCGCGAGTAGGCGTTCGAGGCCCCGCCCATATGTACATACGTGGCCGTATTTACTTTCTTGCACCCTGGCCGCTGTACGTACGTGTACATGCTACGTGCGCGCCTCTACTACGACACGTGCGCGCCTCTACTACGACACGTGCCCTTCCTTACACGGCCACGGTTCATCGCTGCAGCCTGCAGACAGACCGATCGTATGTACGTACACGTTCACGACCAGAATGACAACGCTACGTATGCTTCGACCAGGTGGGTCCCGACTGTCACGCACTTCCTTGCATGCGAAGATGTAGCTGGTGGGTCCCAGCAGTCAGGGGGCGAATCATTTTTTTTTGCATGTAATATGGACGCACTTCCTTGCGTGCGAAGATGTAGCTGGTGGGTCCCAGCAGTCAAGGGGGAAACATTTTTTTCATGAAATATGGTGGCCCGTCCCGTGGGTCCCTGCTGTCAGGTGGAGGAATCATTATTTTGCGCGTAATAAGGAGGCATTTCCTTGTGTGCGGCCGTGGACCCAGCTGCCAGCCTCTCCACATACAGTCCATGTCCGATGGATGTCGTTCGTTGACCACGTTGACAACGGCACGCTGAGAGCACCAGGGCGGTGGACGACGGCGAGGCCTAGGAAGGGAATGACACGGAGTCGGGGAAGACTCGGTAGTGCTTGCCCACGCGGTGGGGAGTACGAGGGTTTACTGGTCGGGCTGCCGTCGCCGAAAAATAATAGGAGGTGTGGGTGACTAGAGGAATGGCGTGGCCAGCAATGGAGTAGGGTGGGGCGGTGCGGCCTATGCGGCAGCACAGCCGGCCACGGGAGGCGGGAGCAGTTAGTCCCACCGGCGCTGGTTTGGGTGGCTGGAGCATGAAGACCAGAGGTTGAAGAAGCACTACGGCCGTTGGATGGACATCGTACGGTCTCTGCAGCTAGAATTGTTTATATTGACTAAGTTGACAAAGCCATTGGTACGCGTCAACTTAGTAGGCCCATAGGTCAGCCTCCGAAACGGTGCGGCCCAGATGTGAGGGGAATGAATCATTTTTTGGGCGGCTGAAGCTAGAATATCCGAGATTGAAGAAGAAGCGCGACATCCATTGGATGGACATCCAACGGCCACTGCTGCTAGAACCGTGTGTTGACTATAAGTTGAGAAAGCCTTGCATATGTGTCAACTTACTTTTTTAGGGGACGCGTCAAGTTAGTAGGCCCACAAGTGTGTGGCAGAGAACTTATAACCCATTTGCGATTTGTAAGAATGTACAACCCATTTTTGAATTCTAATGGAATTTACTACAACCCATTTACAGTTTGTTAAAAGTACAACCCATTTTCTAGCTAGGACAACGATTAATAATTTCAACCGACCGTTCAAAACAGAATTCAATAAAATTTCCCCACATTTTGATGGGATCCGAAATATTTTTATCTCTAAATTTCTAGTAAGATTAAATACAATTTAAATATAAATTTGTATTACGTAAAATTCCAACGAAACACTGCGCGCGGAACAATTAATAAAATTAAAATTCTCAAAATCCAAAAAAATAAATAAACTAATTACGTGTTTGATGCCTTTTTTTATAGTTACTGCCCAGTTTTTATAATTACATCCCATTTATTATTTCTTAAAGCCCATTTTCTTGTTAAGCCTAATGCATCCCTCCTTGGAAAGATTTGCAGCCCAGCGGGGCGGAGAATAACAAGTTGACCTTGCCTCGGTATTCCTCCAAAAAATGTATAGTTGGGCTAGCCATTTTCAGCTTGAAAAAAATTAATTTCTGGGCTGGATATCTGGCCTGGGCTAGACGGGCCATAGCCCGCCCAGTTAATACCCTGCTCTCCTCTGAACAACAACGAAAATATCACTCAAGAAAAACTCTGCAGTGGTCACACCTCAAAAACACAAATACTTCTCTTGCTACTTGGTCCCAGCTGTCGGCCGCTCCTTGTGCAATTCTCTCATTTATTGACTACATAAGTTGACAATGGTGTGGGACCGTGATGTCAGGAAACCAGGAGGAAGCAAAAAAAATTATAGTTGTATATAATAAGGAGGCACTTGCGTACGTGCGGCTATGGCCCTGGTGGGTCCCCACTGTCATCCTCTCCAAGTAAAGTCATCTCCTCATTCCTCATGTCCATTGACCATGTTGACAACGCGAGACGGCGGCGCCACGGCAAGCGCAACAACTCAAAGGACGACGGAGAGGGCCTCGCGAGCCCTACGGATGGTCTGATACAGCGCCCGCTGCTCATTCGGGAAGCCAGGATCATAGGGCTACATGTCCGTGACGACATTGTCGTTCGCTTGTTCATCGGTGCTCGTTGAGGAGACGGAGGTTCCAGCACAGGTCCTCCTGCGCTGGTAGCTCGTCTGCCATTAGGGCGTCGAAGTGCGGCCGCACCTGCTCTATGGTGAACACGGCATGAACCGGCTTGGACAGTGGCGCCGACTCCTGGTAGGAAGCTACGTCCATCGTCTGATTGTCGAAGCTCAGTTCGGCGAGCTCGCTGGCGAGCCAGCATGTCCGGCTGCTAGACCGACCCACTGCCAAGCATGAGTCTGACTGCCGTGGCCCACCCAGACCGCCTCCCTCGCCCGCGCGCGCTTTCCGCCCGAAACGGTCAGCGTTGCCCGCCCCGCTTGTCGGTGCAAGCGATTGCTCCGCCTTCAAACGACACAAGTGCCGTCCGTCCGTCCGTCTGCCTCCCACGTTAATGGTACACGGTTGCTGAGGCGGCTACTCCGGCGCCACACGTCTGTCCCTCCGCCGCCCACCATTGCTATATAAACTACTGCGCTGGCCATAGCCGCAGTCATTCGCCTCTGTTCCCTTTCTCCTGTCCACACCACTACTGCCCACCATGGCTTCCTCTTGCTCCAGCGCTCTTCGGGATGGGCAGAAAATGGACCACAAGGAGATGACAGCCATTGCTGCTGACTGGCTGGCCGGCAGGCAGTTGGAGGATGACGACATCCCAATGGATAACATGGTAGTCGACGATCCGGCGCCAACCCCCTCCTCTGCGCCATCCTCGCCGGTGCATTGTGCTACTCTTGAGCACTGTGTTGGTTTTCCCTTGAACAGGAAAGGGTGATGCAGCAAAGTAGCGTAAGTATTTCCCTCAGTTTTTGAGAACCAAGGTATCAATCCAGTAGGAGGCCACGCCCAAGTCCCTCGCACCTACACAAACAAATAAAAACCTCGCAACCAACGCAATAAAGGGGTTGTCAATCCCTTCACGGTCACTTACGAAAGTGAGATTTGATAGATATGATAGGATAATATTTTTGGTATTTTTATAATAAAGATGCAAAGTAAAATAAAAGGCAATAAAAATAGCTATGTGTTGGAAGATTAATATGATGGAAAATAGACCCCGGGGCCATAGGTTTCACTAGTGGCTTCTCTCAACAGAATAAGTATTACGGTGGGTGAACAAATTACTGTTGAGCAATTGATAGAATTGAGCATAGTTATGAGAATATCTAGGCATGATCATGTATATAGGCATCATGTCCGAGACAAGTAGACCGACTCGTGCCTGCATCTACTACTATTACTCCACACATCGACCGCTATCCAGCATGCATCTAGAGTATTAAGTTCATAAGAACAGAGTAACGCTTTAAGTAAGATGACATGATGTAGAGGGATAAACTCATGCAATATGATATAAACCCCATCTTGTTATCCTCGATGGCAACAATACAATACGTGCCTTGCTGCCCCTGCTATCACTGGGAAAGGACACCGCAAGATTGAACCCATAGCTAAGCATTTCTCCCATTGCAAGAAAGATCAATCTAGTAGGCCAAACCAAACTGATAATTTGAAGAGACTTGCAAAGATAACCAATCATACATAAAAGAAATCAGAGAAGATTCAAATATTGTTCATAGATAAACTTGATCATAAACCCACGATTCATCGGTCTCAGCAAACACACTGCAAAAGAAGATTACATCGAATAGATCTCCACGAGAATCGTGGAGAACTTTGTATTGAGATCCAAAGAGAGAGAAGAAGCCATCTAGCTAATAACTATGGACTCGAAGGTCTGAGGTAAACTACTCACACATCATCGGAGGGGCTATGGTGTTGATGTAGAAGCCCTCCGTGATCAATGCCCCCTCCGGCAGGACGCCGGAAAAGGCCCCAAGATGGGATCTCACGGGTACAGAAGGTTGCGGTGGTGGAATTAGGTTTTCGTGGATGCCTCTGTTGGTTTGGGGGTACGTAGGTATATATAGGAGGAAGAAGTATGTCGGTGGAGCAACGTGGACCCCACGGGGGTGGAGGGCACGCCCAGGGGGGTAGGCGCGCCCCCCTACCTCGTGCCCTCCTGGTTGCTTTCTTGACGTAGGGTCCAAGTCCTCTGGATCACGTTCGTTCCAAAAATCATGTTCCCGAAGGTTTCATTCCGTTTGGACTCTGTTTGATATTCTTTTTCTGCGAAACTCTAAAATAGGCAAAAAACCCAGCAATTTGGGCTAGGCCTCCGATTAACAGGTTAGTCCCAAAAAGAATATAAAAGTGTATAATAAAGCCCTTAAACATCCAAAACAGAATATAATATAGCATGGAACAATAAAAAATTATAGATACGTTGGAGACGTATCACATTGCACCATGACTGTTGGGGATATTACCACTGGGCGTAAACCGGCCAGGAGAGGCCGGGTTAACCCCATAAGTAGTTCATCTATATCTGAAGTCCATGAAGACAGACGGTGACGCTTTATGAAGGCCCAGGGCCCAAAGCCGGTTTAAGGCCTGTAGACATAAACCGGCATTGATATGTAAACTTGTGTTGTAAGATAGAAGTAGCAGAGACCGAGCCGGACACGATTATGAGCCGGCCTCGGGATTCTGTAAACCGATGGGCGTCAACCCATCTATATAAGGGGGCGATCCGGCGGTGGTTCAAGGACAACAGACAACAACTCGAGACTCAGGCAAAGCGTATTCGCTCCCTGGTCATCGAAACCCCAGCAATTCCATCACAACTAGACGTAGGCTTTTACCTTCATCGTAAGGGGCCGAACTAGTATAAAACTCTCTTGCGTCCCTTGTCCGCTTTAACCCCTTTAAGTTAACCCGTAGCGATGGCTCCACGACTAAGTCCTTTCTCTAGGACATCTGCCGTGACAAAACCACGACAGTTGGCGCCCACCGTGGGGCTATCGCACGATGGTTTCAAGTTCTTGGAGGGCAACTTCGAAGGACTCAAGGGTTACGCTGTGGGCCGGATGACCAAGAGTCGTCGCGGCAAGCTCTACATCGACGATGCAGGCTGGGGCCCCGAGGCCGGCTCAATCGAGTACGGGTACCGGGTCCCCTTTGGTGGCATACACGTTTTCATTGGCAAGATCGGCGAACCGGGCCCTGAGCCGGACATCTGCACCGACCTCGTCGAAACGGCTCAGCGTGCGAGATCTGCCCGGGTCAAGCCTGTCATGAAGCGTGCCTTCGTGGGAGTTATCCATGGAGGGGAATCTGAGGATAGATCGGAATCTGGTGGTGAGACCGTCGTTTATTCCGGCGACGAGTCATCGACCGGAGAGACCGAGTCGTTATATCAGTTACAAGATGGCCGGATTGGGGGCTGTTCCGATGGCGACAGTATTCCGGACCCCTTTGATCTGCCAAACCGGGTTGCGATCTTCATGGCCGGTACGCAACCGGCGCTCCACTCTTCGACCGCAGCGGCGATGATTTCCGGATCGGCAGCGGCAACAGCGGCCGGGGCAGGAGGCCCTGTGCGACCGCCAGCTCAGGTTCTATCTGATTTGTTTGACGCGTTGGCAACGCTGATGGCGGAGGTTAACCCGGCGGATCAGGATGCACACAATGCGGAAATCGCGAAAGTGAAAGATCAGATCACCCAGGCCAAAGCCGACTTAGCAGCTGAGGATACCAGGATAGCCGCGGAGCGGGCCGCTTTGGATGCACAAGCTTACCGGATTATGCTGGATCAGAGTGCGTCGAACGAAGTCCTGAAGAGGAGGCACCGATCTCGCCTGCCGCCGGTTTATGACGCTAGAAATCTCTTTAACACCCCAGGAGCAGGGACCAGTAATCCGCCGGTGGTAAACCGGGCGGAGGCACCTGGAGCAGGGGCGCCGGTTCAGCCACGTTTGGTGGATCCGCCTCGTCAGAACAACATTGTAACACCGCATGTCCCCACGCCACCGGGTCATTACTCTAACCCGATGGACAACATTGTCGCTGCCGCTTCACGGCTGGCGGCCATCCCGATCGAAGGCGATTCTCCGGCGGCGGTCGAGACGCGTCGGGTTAAGGAGCTTCTTCAGACAGCCTTGGTTCAACAGGAGGCTTATTCATATAGTCGCGATCGGATTCATTCCACTCCCCGTCCAAGCCGGAGTTACAGCAGGCGTATGGATGAACCGGCAGTGTCAAGCAATGCGCGGAACCGTGATCCGCCCCGTGGCAATAACCCGGCGGGTGGTGCTGGTGATGCTCAGGAGGTGGTGGACCGGGCTCGGGCACGCAGAGAGGCCGAGTTAGCGGCGCAGCATGAAGCCCGTCAGCTTACTCCGGTTCGTCCAACCACATCGGTGGAACCAGGAGTTACCTCTAGTTCTTTGGGAGTGCCGTGTCTCGTCCCGGCGTTGCGCAATGTGCGCCTGCCCAAGGATTTCAAGGGCCCGCGCAAGGTGCCGAATTACACCGCCGATTTATCCCCTGAAACATGGGTCGAAAGCTATGAGATGGCCATGGAGATGCTGGATGTGGATGATGCGGCATGTGCGAAATACTTCACCATGATGCTAGAAGGGACAACCCGCACTTGGTTAAAGAGCTTACCGGCTAATTCTATCAGGTCATGGGCCGAGTTGAGAGCCCGGTTTATTCAGAATTTCAAGGATGCATGCAAGCAACCCATGTCAATTGTGGACTTAGCTGCCTGTGTCCAGGAGGAAGGAGAGTCAACAACCCATTGGGTGCGCCGGGTTTCGGAGATTTTGCATTCATCGGACCGCATCAACGCTGACACCGCAGTTTTAACATTGGAAGGCAATTGCTGGTTTGAACCCCTGAAGTTGAAGTTGGGACGGCTCAAACGTCATTGTAATGACATGGGAACCCTCATGGCTGCACTGCTGAAGTATGCCGACTCTGATAGTACCAAGGATCCCGAGTCTGACGATGATAAGACAGGGAAGGGAAAAAAGAGCGGCAACGCCAAGGGGCAGCACCACAACCCGGCGGGTCATGGAAACGGCGGCAAGCGTAAGGCGGACCACGGTTTAGACTTTGTGGCTAATACTAATACACATGACAAGGGCTAGCGGCGTAAGGGTAAACCGCCCCAGCGCGGTGGAAGGCCAAGTCCTAATCCTGACCGTTTGTCTTATCTGTTGAACCAACCCTGTCCAAAGCATGGGACGAAGGAGGACCCGTCCACGCACCTCTGGAAAGATTGTTACATCATGCAAGAGTTCAAAAATTCTGACTCTTTCCGGTATGATCATGGACCAGGAGGCGGTTCGGGCCCCGGCTCTCACGGGCCGGGTTATGGCGGAGGAAATTCCGGTTCAGGCTTCCACGGTAATCAGGGTGGACATAACAATCAAAGTAATCAGGGTAACCAAGGTGGCTATAATCATCAGGGCAATCAGCAGCAGCAGCAGTCGGGTTACCAGAGCAACCCGAAGCAGTTGAATAGCGGACAGTATCATGTCTTCACCACTAGCTTGGACAGGCGCGATCAGAAGCTTCATAAAAGGGCGGTGAATGCCGTTGAACCGGCGGTCCCCCGATACTTACGCTGGTCTGAACAGCCTATTGTGTGGAGTCGAGAGGATCATCCACCCCGGATTGATAATCCGGGTTATCTGGCGTTGGTGGTGGCACCTCAGGTGGGAGGCTATAAGGTCACCAAGGTACTCATGGACGGAGGGAGTAGTATCAATATCCTTTATCATGAAACTTTCCGTCGCATGGGGTTAACAGATAAAAATCTTAAACCGTCCAACACGGTGTTCCATGGTGTGGTGCCTGGTAAATCGGCGTATCCTATTGGTAAGATAGCTCTGGAGGTGGCTTTTGGAGATGAGCATGACTCAAGATCAGAAACTTTGACCTTTGAAGTGGTGAAAATCAAAAGCCCGTATCATGCCCTATTTGGACGGCCAACATATGCTTAGTTTACGGCACGGCCTTGTTATGTCTATCTGCAGCTCAAGATGCCGGGTCACAAGGGAACTATAACCGTGCATGGGAGCCGCAAGATTGCTCTGGAGTGTGAAGAAGGTGATGCGGCTTATGCTGAGTCGGTTTGTGCAACAGAAGAGTTGAAGTTTTACAAGGACAATGTTGATCCGGCAGATATGACTTCGTTGAAGAAACCAACTACAGAGCATGATCCAGCCCTGAAGTTTAAATCGGCTGATGAGACTAAGCTTGTTGACTTCGTGCCTGGCGATTCGTCCAAGCAGTTTAGCATTAGCACTAACTTGGATCCGAAATAGGAAAGCGCGCTCATCGAGTTCATCCGTGAGAATCGGGACATCTTTGCATGGAAGCCTTCTGACATGCCAGGTGTACCGAGAGAACTCGCTGAGCACACTCTCAATGTTGATCCCAAGTATAAACCGGTCAAGCAGTTTCTCCGCCGGTTCAATGAAGAAAGACGCAAAGCTATTGGAGAAGAAGTAGCCAGGCTCTTGGCGGCTGGATTTATCGTTGAAGTATTCCATCCTGAGTGGTTGGCTAATCCGGTGCTGGTCCTTAAAAAGAACGGCACTTGGCGTATGTGTGTGGACTACACAGATCTCAACAAAGCTTGTCCAGCAGATCCTTTTGCCCTCCCCCGTATTGATCAAATTATTGATGCTACGGCGGGTTGTGAGCGTTTAAGTTTTTTGGATGCATATTCTGGTTATCATCAGATCAAAATGGCAGTTAAGGACCAGGAGAAGACAGCCTTCATAACTCCCTTTGGAGCCTTCTGCTATGTGTCCATGCCCTTTGGGCTCAAGAGTGCCCAGGCGACTTATCAACGGTGTGTGCAGAATTGTCTTCATAAACAGATCGGCCGCAATGTTCACGCCTATGTGGATGATATTGTGGTAAAATCAAGGAAGAAGGAGACATTGATTGATGACTTGAAGGAAACCTTTGATAACCTGCGGGTTTATAAAATGATGCTTAATCCGGCCAAGTGTGTCTTTGGTGTACCTGCAGGCAAGCTCTTGGGCTTTTTGGTGTCTAACAGGGGCATTGAAGCTAATCCGGAAAAGATCAAAGCCATCACCTCCTTGGCTAAACCGAAGTGTATCAATGATGTTCAACGCCTGGCAGGCCGGATTGCCGCGTTGAGCCGGTTTGTCAGTCGCCTTGGCGAGAAGGCCATCCCTTTGTATCAGATGCTGAAGAAAACGGATAACTTCGTCTGGAGTGACGCCGCTAATGAAGCATTTGAGGACTTAAAGCGGCAGCTGGCTAATCCGCCGGTTCTCGCTGCTCCGGTTGACAAAGAGCCATTGTTGCTATATGTGGCAGCTAACGCCGGGCTGTTAGTGTGGCTATTGTGGTGGAGCGCAAGGAGGCCGGAAAGGAATATCCGGTTCAACGGCCGGTCTACTATATCAGTGAGGTACTTATTGAGTCCAAGCAGAGGTACCCGCATTGGCAAAAATTGGTGTATGGGGTTTTTATGGCAAGCCGGAAGCTTAAGCAGTATTTCCAAGGTCATCCCATCACGGTGGTCAGCTCTGCTCCGTTGGGAGATATAATCCAGAACAGGGAAGCAACTGGCCGGATTGCTAAGTGGGCTATAGAGCTCGGGCCTCACGGGTTGAAATACATACCCCGAACGGCGATCAAATCTCAGGCACTTGTGGATTTCATCAATGATTGGACAGAACTACAAGCGCCAGAAGAGAAGCCGGATCATACTTATTGGACTATTCATTTTGATGGGTCCAGGCAATTGGAGGGCTCGGGGGCTGGAGTCGTATTAACTTCCCCACGAGGTGATAAGTTTTGTTATGTTCTCCGTTTAATGTTCCCTTGCACTAACAATGCAGCTGAATATGAGGCTTTACTCCATGGTCTTCGGATGGCTAAGGAGATGAACCTAAGCCGAGTTAAGTGCTTCGGTGACTCGGATCTGGTGGCTCAACAAGTGTCCGGCACTTGGGATTCCAAGGACCCACTCATGGCAGCATATCGTCGTGAGGTGGATATTGTTGCAGGTCACTTTAAAGGTTATCAGGTGGATCATGTGGACCGGCGGAAGAATGAAGCGGCGGACGCTTTAAGCCGCCTGGGTTCCCAACGTAAACCGGTTCCACCTAATGTCTTCCTGGATGTTCTGCATAATCCGTCCGTCAAGCTCCCTGGTGAAGAGGATTTGGCCGTTCCTGATCCGGAAGCTCAGTTGGTGGCAGCTCTTCATGTTATCCCGGATTGGACGGTTCCATATCTGGCGTATATGAACCGGGGCGAGTTACCAGAGGATGAAACTTTGGCCAGGCAGATAATCCGGCGGTCCAAGTCCATGACTATTATCAATGGAGAGTTACATCATTGCAGTGTGACAGGGGCGTTTCAACGCTGTGTGTCTCCTGAGGAAGGCCGTGAAATTTTGCGTGAGATCCACGAAGGAGATTGTGGTCACCACGCCGGTTCAAAATCTTTGGTGGCCAAGGCGTTTCGTCACGGTTTCTATTGGTTGACAGCTCATGCTGATGCCGAGGACTTGGTCAAAAGATGTGATGGCTGTCAGAAATTCTCAAGGCGCGCTCATGTACCGGCTCAAGAATTGAGGATGATTCCAATCACCTGGCCGTTTGCAACTTGGGGGCTGGATATGGTTGGGCCTTTCAAGAGGTCCAAGGACAAGAAGACCCACCTTTTGGTGGCGGTTGATAAGTTCACGAAGTGGGTGGAGGCAGAGCCAGTTAGTAAGTGTGACGCAGCCACGGCGGTTCAATTCATCAAAAAGGTGATCTTCCGGTTCGGCTTTCCACACAGCATTATAACAGACAATGGTACCAATCTGTCAAAAGGTGCCATGAAGGAGTTCTGTCAACGTGAGCACATCCGGCTTGACGTGTCATCAGTGGCTCACCCACAGTCTAATGGTCAAGCGGAGAGGGCCAATCAAGAGATCTTGAGAGGCATCAAACCCCGGCTTATGGTTCCTTTGCAACGGACGCCGGGTTGTTGGGTTGAGGAGTTACCTTCTGTGTTGTGGAGCATCAATACCACACCCAACAGATCGACAGGATACACACCATTCTTCATGGTTTATGGAGCGGAAGCAGTTCTTCCTAGTGACATCCGTCATGACTCGCCTCGTGTAGCGGCATATGTTGAAGCTGACAACGAGAAGGCACGACAGGAAGCTCTTGACCTGTTAGATGAGGAACGTGACATGGCGGCAGCCCGTTCGGTGATTTATCATCAAGATCTGCGTCATTATCATAGCCGCCGGGTTAGAACCAGAACCTTTCAAGAAGGTGATTTGGTGCTTCGGCTCATCCAGGATCAGACGGATATGCACAAGCTATCCCCCCTTGGGAAGGACCATTTGTGGTCACCAAGAATCTACACAACGGGTCGTACTACCTAATCGATGTTCGAGAGCGCAAAGACTCACGTAAATTGGAGGAGGAGACCAACCGGCTGTGGAATATTGCTCATCTTCGGCCTTACTATACTTGAGCTATAGGCTCTGCTTATGTACATATTATGACAATGTATATATTATGATTAATGTAATAAACGGGAACCTCAGCTAAAGCGGGATATCTGTTGTTTTTCTTACATCATGTGTGGTTACATGGAGCTTACAAAGCGGCGTCCGGTTTACCCCTTGATTTAGCTTCTCTAAGCTTTATATTGCATCACTTGGGGGCTTGGTCGTATCCGAACCATAGCTACACCTCTTGATCGGCGCAATGCCACAACATTACTTGGGGGCTTGGTCGTATCCGAACCATAGCTACACCTCTTGATCGGCGCAATACCACATCATCACTTGGGGGCTTGGTTGTATCCGAACCATAGCTACACCTCTTGATCGGCGCAATGCCACAACATCACTTGGGGGCTTGGTCGTACCTGAACCATAGCTACACCTCTTGATCGGCGCAATGCCACACATCACTTGGGGGCTTGGTCGTATCCGAACCACAGTCACACCTCTTGATCGGCTCAAAGCCACATCAATCTGGGGCCAAAGAGAGTGTTGTAAAACAACAGCTCAAACATAGGCACCCACTAAGCACAGCTCACAATGTTGCTTGGGGATTCTTTGCTGTCGAATTTAGGGCCTGGCAGCCCGTGAAAAGCCTCGACTACAACGGTTTTATTTGCCTTTTGCTAAGTTTCTCTTTCTTTTGATAAGATTTGTGATGTTTTCAAACCGGTGTTTATCAACCCGGTTAGGCTGTCAACTACAAGTTGTCAGTACATGATCAAGTTATAATCCGGAGACAATCAGCCCGGTCTGGTTTTGACTCAAAGTCACCAGTATGGAATAAATCAGTGTTTATCACAACCCGGAACGGTTTTATTGTAAACCGGACTCATATAACAGGAGTTACTTCTACTCCGGATTAGGGTTATTACCCTCATTACAAAGTTGGTCAGCCAACACTATGCCTAACGGTCACAGGTATCATATATTTCCATATTTGGTTATCTTTTACAACCTTGGTTATAAACCTTGGTCATATATATGTTTGGGTATCATGACCCGCCCGGTGGTAAACCGCCAGGGCGCTTTAAGCTTCTTATCTGCAGGAGCAACTTGAATAAATAGCTATGGATTATGAACATCATATCTTAAGCATGGCGGATTAACACACATTAGTTGCAGATAAATATGCACGAAGGCATAACAGACCAAGTGTTTTAACTAGCCTATTACAAGGCGTTTCAGTGCCCAAAGGGATAATTGTTTCTCAATAAGCATTGTAGCGTGGAAGACTAAACCGGGCCCTGGATTATGATTGCTTATCAGCTTGACCTGACGGCTGCGGATCATCTTGCACCGGTTCATCTTCTTCGTCTCTACCCAGCGGCTGGAAGTCAACAGTTGTCCAGTCGATCCCAGTTAAAGCTTGGAACACAGCTTCGTCACTTATAAGGGTTGACGGTTCAATATCAGGGGCATAAGTGTGCTTACGGATTGGAGGGATCAGATTTTGCGCTTCCGGAATTGGTGCAGCAATCCGTCTGTTCTTGTCATCATAACTTGCCTGATAGTATGAGAGATCAGCTTCTTCAGCCAATTGACAAGCCAGTGGACGTACTTCCCGGTTTATGGCGCGGAGATCCTCCTGGCCAAATTCTGATCCATCTTCTTTTAAGCATGGGAAGCCTTTAGCCACGTCCACCGGATCAAGATCAGGCACCCACGCCTTTGCCCGGGTTAGAGCGGTCAGAGCTCCGGCCCTTGCCGCAGCTTTCTTTAGTTCTTCAACCCGGGCAGGCTGCATGGATAGCCTTTCTAAGGTGTCCTTGATCAATGTTGGAGGAGGTTTATTGTGTGAAGCGGTGCAGATGATCCGCTGCGCACCGGTATATAGCTGCTCTATCAGAGTATAGGCCGCTTTCAATTTCTTCTGTACGTCAGAGCCCAAATGGCTAATACGAGTTCCTGCATCATTATAAACGTCAGTAAACCAGTAAAACATGGGAAGATATGTTGACAGTATAAAGAAAGGATGCTTACCAAATACAGCATTGGTCATAGCATGTACTTGCCGCTTTACACCAGTCAGCTCATCTACCACCGGTTTGAGAGCTGCTTCTGCATCTTCAGCTCTTTTCTGCAAAGCGGATTTCTCTGTCTTGCAATCCGCCCGCTCCTTGTTGAAGTTCTCCTTTAGCTTTTCCATAGGGTTAAGGCGCTCGTCAGCTCATCTTTTGCCTTGGAAGTTTCGGCCTGTTGGGACTTGATATTTTCTTGCAGATCAGCGGTTTGGCTTTCCTTTTTGCTCAGTTCAGCCTATAAAGAGACAGATATATAATGAGTTGACAGTACATATTTGAAGTACCAAGCACATAACAAGTTATGCCCTTAGTACTTGGGGGCTAATGCATATTTGCTCTTTATCAGAAATTTTTACAAGTCCCAAGCACAATACAAGTATTAAGCTTGGCACTTGGGGGCTAATGTGTATTTGCTCATAAAATCCTGATATGGGAATTCTTCTACAAAGTCCCGGTTCATCTTTATGAAGTTAAACCGGCCCTTGGGGGCTACATCAGTGAAGTTAAGATGCATTGTTGCAAACATGAAATTGTTACTATGTCCCGGTTTAAATTGGTATCTTAAACCGTCAACTTGGAGGCTACTGGAGTTGATAAGATGCAATTAAATATAAGAGAGAAACACTTATGAAGTTACCTCATATCGCTCCTGCATCATATTTACCAAACCGGCTTCATAGTCACGGCTGATGTACAGACGGTTCAGGAAGCCAGAGTGAAGGTCTTGAACATTCAGATGGGCATAATTTGACAAATCAGCGTTCCATTTGCCTTTGCCAATTGCAGAGAGCTCATCTTTGGCAGTATGCTTTGACAAAGCGACAGGATTGCCCGGAGCGGTATGGCCGGTGCCAGTAATCATAATGTCATCATCTTTGTCATCAGCAGCCATTACTGGGGTTGGCAGTTTATCAGTATTTTTAATTAACTTGCCGGTTTATTGTTAGTTCGGACAGGGCTGGTTGGCTGGTCAGCATGGCTTGTGGTGTCAACTTCTGCCTGCTCAGCAACGAAGTCATGATCTTGAGGCGGTGGGTCATTCAGTATGGCATCAATGTTGGTCTCTTCAGGATCTGGAGTTTTCTCTGGTTCAACAGCCACGTCTTCATCAGCCGGTTTATTCAACCGAGCTTTCTTACTGGGTCTGGGCTTGGCGCTGAGAAAAATAAACATGAGGATCAAAACAGTATATCAAAATAGCAACATCAAGGATAACAACAAGTGTATAGCTCACCCAAGAACCATTTTGAGGGGTGGAAGTTTTGTGGCCGACGACTCGCCAGAAGATGAGTGAGAAGTACCCTGATAATTTGAATCAGACGGGTTAAGAGGCTGGCGGAAACAACCTGCTTTGGGGCATGAAGTATCAATGGGATAAGAGACCTCTGATCGGCGTTTCCGAACCGGACTGTTCGGTAAACCGGCGAAGGTAACTACCTGGCCGCTGTGCCGGGTTGTGCGGCGAGCCTCGTGTTGCTGTGTCCTCAAAAGAAAGTTTGGGTCCAAGTAAGCAAGGGGTGAGAAAATTTTACTTTCCGGTTTGCTCGACGGATTTTTGATGTCGGCAGAGGATCTGAATCGGAGGAAAGAATGATTACCTCTACATCATCAGCATGACTGCCTTCAGCGTCGTCTTGATAATAATCATTGTCAATGAGGTGTACGAAAAATGAACCAAGAGAGTCAAGTTCTACCTCTGGTTCCGGATTACCCACATCGTCATCAGTTGGTAGATCGGAGGATGCAGTGGTCCTTTTCTTGGCAGGTTTTTTAACAACCTTGGTCTTTGGACGAACTGGCTTGACCGGTTTGTCTTGCAGCTGCGCCGGTTTGTCTTGTGATGGTTTCTTGTTCCAGAACGGATCATCACCCTGTCAGAAAATAATCACAATTTCAGAGAATATTTGGACAGAAGCAACTTCAGATAAAAAGATTATATGATTCTTACAGCTGGTGGTTTGTTGAAAGTGGAGAAAGGGAGTAGTCTGGTTTGGGCACAGATAGCCTCCAGTTCGTTCAGTATCTTTTTTACAGCCTCAGTGACTTCTGCATCTGTAAGCTGAATGTCAATGTGCCGCTGAGCATCCTTCAAACTCCCCGTATACTCACACATCAAACCGGAGCGCCGGCCTAAGGGTAGAATATGTTGGGGAATGTAGTAATTTCAAAAAAATTCCTACGCACACGCAAGATCATGGTGATGCATAGCAACGAGAGGGGAGAGTGTTGTCCACGTACCCTCGTAGACCGAAAGCGGAAGCGTTAGCACAACGCGGTTGATGTAGTCGTACGTCTTCACGATCCGACCGATCAAGTACCAAACGCACGGCACCTCCGAGTTCAGCACACGTTCAGCTCGATGACGTCCCTCGAACTCCGATCCAGCCGAGCTTTGAGGGAGAGTTCCGTCAGCACGACGGCGTGGTGACAATGAGGATGTTCTACCGAAGCAGGGCTTCGCCTAAGCACCGCTACAGTATTATCGAGGTGGACTATGGTGGAGGGGGGCACCGCACACGGCTAAAAGATCAAACGATCAATTGTTGTGTCTTTGGGGTGCCCCACTGCCCCCGTATATATAGAAGCAAGGGGAGGCGGCCGGCCTAGGAGGAGGGCGCGCCAAGGGGGGAGTCCTACTCCCACCGGGAGTAGGACTCCTCCTTTCCTTGTTGGAGTAGGAGAAGGGAAGGGAGAAGGAGAAGGAAGGAAGGGGTGCCCCCCTCCCTAGTCCAATTCAGACTAGTCCATGGGGAGGGGTGCGGCCACCCTTTGGGGCCTTTCTCTCCTTTCCCGTATGGCCCATTAAGGCCCAATACGAATTCCCGTAACTCTCCGGTACTCCGAAAAATATCCGAATCACTCGGAACCTTTCCGATGTTCGAATATAGTCGTCCAATATATCAATCTTTACGTCTCGACCATTTTGAGACTCCTCGTCATGCCCCTGATCTCATCCGGGACTCCGAACTCCTTCGGTACATCAAAACACATAAACTCATAATATAACCGTCATCTAACTTTAAGCGTGCGGACCCTATGGGTTCGAGAACAATGTAGACATGACCGAGACACGTCTCCGGTCAATAACCAATAGCAGAACCTGGATGCTCATGTTGGCTACCACATATTCTACGAAGATCTTTATCGGTCAAAACCGCATAACAACATATGTTGTTCCCTTTGTCATCGGTATGTTACTTGCCCGAGATTCGATCGTCGGTATCTCAATACCTAGTTCAATCTCGTTACCGGCAAGTCTGTTTACTCGTTCCGTAATACATCATCCCGCAACTAACTCATTAGTTACAATTCTTGCAAGGCTTATAGTGATGTGCATTACCGAGTGGGCCCAGAGATACCTCTCCGACAATCGGAGTGACAAATCCTAATCTTGAAATACGCCAACCCAACAAGTACCTTCGGAGACACCTGTAGAGCACCTTTATAATCACCCAGTTACGTTGTGACGTTTGGTAGCACACAAAGTGTTCCTCCGGTAAACGGGAGTTGCATAATCTCATAGTCATAGGAACATGTATAAGTCATGAAGAAAGCAAGAGCAACAAACTAAACGATCAAGTGCTAAGCTAATGGAATGGGTCAAGTCAATCACATCATTCTCCTAATGATGTGATCCCGTTAATCAAATGACAACTCATGTCTATGGTTAGGAAACATAACCATCTTTGATCAATGAGCTAGTCAAGTAGAGGCATACTAGTGACACTCTGTTTGTCTATGTATTCACACATGTATTATGTTTCCGGTTAATACAATTCTAGCATGAATAATAAACATTTATCATGATATAAGGAAATAAATAATAACTTTATTATTGCCTCTATGGCATATTTTCTTTAGTCTCCCACTTGCACTAGAGTCAATAATCTAGTTCACATCGCCATGTGATTTAACATCAATAGTTCACATCACCATGTGATTAACACCCATAGTTCACATCGTCATGTGACCAACACCCAAAGGGTTTACTAGAGTCAATAATCTAGTTCACATCGCTATGTGATTAACACCCAAAGAGTACTAAGGTATGATCATGTTTTGCTTGTGAGAGAAGTTTAGTCAACGGGTCTGCCACATTCAAATACGTATGTATTTTGCAAATTTCTATGTCAACAATGCTCTGCACGGAGCTACTCTAGCTAATTGCTCCCACTTTCAATATGCATCCAGATTGAGACTTAGAATCATCTGGATCGGTGTCAAAACTTGCATCGACGTAATCCTTTACGACGAACCTTTTGTCACCTCCATAATTGAGAAACATATCCTTATTCCACTAAGGATAATTTTGACCGCTGTCCAATGATCTACTCCTAGATCACTATTGTACTCCTTTGCCAAACTTAATGTAGGGTATAAACTAGGTCTGGTACACAACATGGCATACTTTATAGAACCTATGGCTAAGGTATCGGGAATGACTTTCATTCTCTTTCTATCTTCTGCCGTGGTCGGGCTTTGAGTCTTACTCAACTTCACACCTTGCAACACAGGCAAGAACTCTTTCTTTGACTGTTCCATTTTGAACTAATTCAAGATCTTGTCAAGGTACATACTCATTGAAAATCTTATCAAGCGTCTTGATCTATCTCTATAGATCTTGATGCTCAATACGTAAGCAGCTTCACTGAGGTCTTTCTTTGAAAAACTCCTTTCAAACACTCCTTTATGCTTTGCAGAATAATTCTACATTATTTCCGATCAAAAATATGTCATTCACATATACTTATCAGAAATGATGTAGTGCTCCCACTCACTTTCTTGTAAATACAGGCTTCACCGCAAGTCTGTATAAAACTACATCCTTTGATCAACTTATCAAAGCGTATATTCCAACTCTGAGATGCTTGCACCAGTCCATAGATGGATTGCTGGAGCTTGCATATTTTGTTAGCACCTTTAGGATTGACAAAATCTTCTGGTTGCATCATATACAACTCTTCTTTAATAAATCCATTAAGGAATGCAATTTTGTTTATCCATTTGCCAGATTTCATAAAATGCGGCAATTGCTAACATGATTCGGATAGAGTTAAGCATAGATACGAGTGAGAAACTCTCATCGTATTCAACATCTTGAACATGTCGAAAATCTTTTGCGACAATTCTAGCTTTGTAGATAGTAACACTACTATCAGCGTCCGTCTTCCTCTTGAAGATCCATTTAATCTCAATGGCTCGCTGATCATTGGGCAAGTCAATCAAAGTCCATACTTTGTTCTCATATATGGATCCCATCTCAGATTTCATGGCCTCAAACCATTTCATGGAATCTGGGCTCATCATCGCTTCCTCATAGTTCGTAGGTTCGTCATGGTCAAGTAACATGACCTCCAGAACAGGATTATCATTCCACTCTGGTGCGGATCTTACTCTGGTTTACATACGAGGTTCGGTAGTAACTTGATCTGAAGTTACATGATCATCATCATTAGCTTCCTCACTAATTGGTATAGTAGTCATAGGAACAGATTTTTGTGATGAACTACTTTCCAATAAGGGAGCAGGTACAGTTACCTCATCAAGTTCTACTTTCCACCCACTCACTTCTTTCGAGAGAAACTCCTTCTCTAGAAAGGATCCATTCTCAGCAACGAATATCTTGGCTTAGGATCTGTGATAGAAGGTGTACCCAACAGTAACTTTTGGGTATCCTATGAAGACGCACTTTTCCGATTTAGGTTTGAGCTTATCAGGATGAAACTTTTTCACATAAGCATCGCAACCCCAAACTTTATGAAACGACAGCTTAGGTTTCTTGCCAAACCATAGTTCATATGGTGTCGTCTCAACGGATTAGACGGTGCCCTATTTAATGTGAATGCAGCTGTCTCTAATGCATAACCCCAGAACGATAGTGGTAAATCGGTAAGAGACATCATAGATTGCACTATATCCAATAAAGTACGGTTATGGCGTTCGGACACACCATTATTCTGTGGTGTTCCAGGTGGCACGAATTTGTGAAATTATTCCACATTGTTTTAATTGAAGACCAAACTCGTAACTCAAATATTTGTCTCCGCGATCAGATCGTAGAAACTTTATTTTCTTGTCACGATGATTTTCCACTTCACTCTGAAATTCTTTGAACTTTTCAAATGTTTCCGACTTATGTTTCATCAAGTAGATATACCCATATCTGCTCAAATCATCTGTGAAGGTCAGAAAATAACGATACCCGCCGCGAGGCTCAACACTCATCGGATCGCATACATCAGTATGTATTATTTCCAATAAGCCAGTTGCTTGCTCCATTGTTCCGGAGAACGGAGTTTTAGTCATCTTGCCCATAAGGCATGGTTCGCAAGCATCAAGTGATTCCAAAATCCAATTAGCATGGAGTTTCTTCATGCGCTTTACACCAGTATGACCTAAACGATAGCGCCACAAATAAGTTGCACTATCATTATTAACTTTGCATCTTTTGGCTTCAATATTATGAATATGTGTATCACTATGATCGAGATCCAACAAACCATTTTCGTTGGTGTGTATGACCATAGAAGGTTTTTATTACTGTAAACATAACAACAATTGTTCTCTAACTTAAATGAATAACCGTATTGCAATAAACATGATCAAATCATATACATGCTCAACGCAAACACCAAATAACACTTATTTAGGTTCAATACTGATCCCGGAAGTATAGGGAGTCTGCGATGATGATCATATCAATCTTGGAACCACTTCCAACACACATCATCACTTCACCCTTAACTAGTCTCTGTTTATTCTGCAACTCCCGTTTCGAGTTACTAATCTTAGCAACTGAACTAGTATCAAATACTGAGGGGTTGCTATAAACACTAGTAAAGTACACATCAATAACATGTATATCCAATATACCTTTGTTCACTTTAACATCCTTCTTATCCGCCAAGTATCAAGGGCAGTTCCACTTCCAGTGATCATTTCTTTTGCAGTAGAAGCACTCAGTTTCAGGCTTGGGTCTAGCTTTGGGCTTCTTCACGGGAGCAGCAACTTGCTTACCGTTCTTTTTGAAGTTCCCGTTCTTCCCTTTGGCCTTTTCTTGAAACTAGTGGTATTGTCAACCATCAACACTTGATGTTTTTCTTGATTTCTACCTTCGTCGATTTCAGCATCACGAAAAGCTTGGGAATCATTTCTGTTATCCCTTGCATATTATAGTTCATCATGAAGTTCTAGTAACTTGGTGATAGTGACTAGAGAACTCTGTCAATCACTATCTTATCTGGAATATTAACTCCCACTTGATTCAAGTCATTGTAGTACTCAGACATTCTGAGCACATGCTCACTAGCTGAGCAATTCTCCTCCATCTTGTAGGCAAAGTACTGTCAGAGGTCTCATACCTCTCGACACGGGCATGAGTATGAAATACCAATTTCAACTCTTAGAACATCTTATATGCTCTGTGGCGTTCAAAACATTTTTGAAGTCCCGGTTCTAAGCCATAAAGCATGGTGCACTAAACTATCAAGTAGTCATCATACCGAGCTTTTCAAACGTTCATAACGTCTGCATCTGCTCCTGCAATAGCTCTGTCACCTAGCGGTGCATCAAGGACATAATACTTCTGTGCAACAATGAGGTTAATCCTCAGATCACGGATCAAGTCCGCATCATTGCTACCAACATCTTTCAACTTAGTTTTCTCTAGGAACATATCAAAATAAAACAGGGGAGCAAAACACAAGCTATTGATCTACAACATAGATATGCTAATACTACCAGGACTAAGTTCATGATATATTTAAGTTCAATTAATCATATTACTTAAGAACTCCCACTAAGATAGACATCTCTCTAATCCTCTAAGTGATCACGTGATCCAAATAAACTAAACCATGTCCGATCATCACGTGAGATGGAGTAGTTTCAATGGTGAACATCACTATGTTGATCATATCTACTATATGATTCACGCTCGACCTTTCGGTCTCAGTGTTCCGAGGCCATATCTGTTATATGCTAGGCTCGTCAAGTTTAACCTGAGTATTCCGCGTGTGCAACTGTTTTGCACCCGTTGTATTTGAACGTAGAGCCTATCACACCCCCAGCACGAAGAACTTTCGCAACGGTGCATACTCAGGGAGAACACTTATATCTTGATAATTTAGTGAGAGATCATCTTATAATGCTACCGTCGATCTAATCGGAATAAGATGCATAAAAGATAAACATCACATGCAATCAATATAAGTGATATGATATGACCATCATCATCTTGTGCTTGGGATCTCCATCTCTGAAGCACCATCATGATCACCATCGTCACCGGCGCGACACCTTGATCTCCATCATAGCATCGTTGTCGTCTTGCCAACTATTGCTTCTACGACTATCGCTACCGCTTAGTAATAAAGTAAAGCAATTACAGGGCGATTTGTAACACCCCGGATGTAACTTTCCATATTTGTAACTCCAACTCTTGCCATTTTCGGCTATGTGTTATGATATCCCATTCGTGGTCAGGTTTTGTCTTTCGTTTTGCATTTTGTTCATGTCATGCATCTCATATCATGTCATCATGTGCATCTCATTTGCATACATGTTCGTCTCATGCATCCGAGCTTTTTCCCCGTTGTCCGTTTTGCAATCCGACACTCCCACATGCACCGGCGCACCCCTCTTGCCTCTTTTCGTGAGCGGGTATTAAACGTTCTCGGAATGTACTGAGGTTTGTCAAGTGGCCTTGGTACACCACCAGTAGACCACCTGTCAAGTTTCTTTCCATTTGGAGGTCGTTTGGTGCTCCAACGGTTAACCGGGTAACCGCAAAGGCTTTTTGTGTATTGCAGCAAACCCCCCTCCAAACAGCCCAATAACCCACCTAAGAAACTTTCATGCTCTCGGTCGTTCGATCATGATCGTGTGGGCGAAAACCGTGCCTCATTTGGACTCTCCTAGCTCCCTATACCTATATAAACACCTCCCCCTCCGAAATTTGCGTCCAAACCCTAGTCGTCCCCTTCCTCCGCACGCCGGACACGTCCGCCCGGCGCCGGACGCATCCGCCGCCGCGCCCCGTCCAACCAGAGATCGACACGTGGCAGCGCCGCCACCCCACCGCCCGTGGCCCAGAGAGCCCGCGTCCGGCCCCCGCGGCCCGAGCCGCCACTGCCCGTGCCC